>NC_086188.1:24700942-25008932 GCF_023053635.1 Elgaria multicarinata webbii
AACCCAGAGTGGATTCAAGGCCTCACTGACGTCGGAGCCACCAGCCACCACTGCAAAAGACTCTTCTGTGCCTGCTCTGTGTGCTCTTCATTAATCCCGTAACAGCCCAGTTAAAAAGCCAAAGAGAAACTCTGGTTTTGCTTGCATACAGGAGAACAGGACTGTCACAGAAGAAGGACAGCCATTCAAAATGAGCAGCTGCAGCAGGGTGCGTGGTCCAGAGAATTCATACGCATGCGTATGTGCGCTAGAGACAAAATGCTCTGGGTGAGTAACTTTGAGATGCAGGGAAGGTGGGGTGTGTGTGTGAAATGGCAGCTCTCTAGAAATCCACCACAGCAGCATTCTTAAAAACCCCTTCCGCAAATCTCCTTAATCCAGGGGCTTTCATCCCAAGGGCCCAACTGCAAAACGGAAAAAGGCTTGGGGACCCAAGCCGGTGTGCAGCCCCCGCAAATGTGATTAGTACCATTTTAAGTCTATTCAGAAACAAGCAGAACTATGTCACTTGGCAGCACTTTCAAACAGCACCCTAACAATCCAACTTTTGCATGTCTACTCACAAGTAAGCAGGCCTCCTGCCTGCCAATGCTCAGCTCCAAATCGTTGCAATATCTTGATCCTTTGTAGGGTATTTAAAGGGTAATTGCCTTGTAAATTGTCTCTTAAACCTTTGGAGATAACCTCCAAAGGAGATTTCCTATCTCTGCCTTAATCAAGGAAACAGGGACCGTGGTGTCCCTGGGACGGTGGACAAGCAGAGGAGAGAGCGAGAGCGCGCGCGCCACAAGTGGCAACACACAAGAAAGCTTTGCATTAGAGCACTGGTGTAGCTCAGGGTGGTGCATGCACTTTGCACGCAGAAGATCCCCAGTTCCATGTCCAGCATCATCAAGTAGGGCTGGAAAAGACTTTTGCGTCAGTTAGCCCAGAGTTAGACAGACTCCTCGACGCGGCCTTCCTACCTTCCTGTGACTTGGAAAGGTGAATGCAGGCAGGAGGGATGGTTGGGGAGCCCAGTGCAAAAGAGGCCAGCAAGAGTGAGGCTGGGCTTTGCAGAACCTCAACACAAGGCAGAGAGAACTCCAACCATGCAATGCAAAATCCAAAAGCAGGTTTTTTTTACTCTTTGGTGAGGCAGAAGAATAAAAATGTTTGCAATGGACAGCATCCAAATGCAAGGCTGCTCACTTGAAATGAATGATGCAAAAATTCTCCCGACAAGTCTGGGACTAGCCTGGTTTAGTCTGGAGCTGAGCACCGAGCGCAAAGAAATGATGCATTTTGAGGCCAGTTGATAAAATGCAAGTCAAGATGGACTTTCTCAGTTTGCAGAATGTATTCTGACTTTGACGGCCACAAGGAACGTAACAGCAGCACTGCTGGACCAAGTTCCATTTAGCCTAGTATCCTGTTTCCAAGAGCAGCCGGCCAGGTGCTTCCAGGAAGCCCAAAAACCCGCTCTAAGGGCAGTGTCCCTTTCCTTCCGTTTTCCCCCAGCATCTGGTATTCAGAGATACACTGCCTCTGTACATGGGGGCTCCATTTGGCTATTATGGTCAATGACTACTGACAGGCTCACTTTCCGTACAAACATCAGAAGGGCTCCGTTCGATCAGGCCAAAGGCCCGGCCTACTTTCCTGTTACCGAGCAGGGCCAGCCACATGCCTCAGAGAAGCGCACAAGCAGAGCATGAAGCCAAAGAGTGGGGCAAGGAATTTATGTCCCCCACCAACTCCACTGGAAATCTTATTCAGCCCCCCTCCCCCCCCTTTGACTTCTCAGATTTGGGCCGGAATGGTCCACGTGCTTCAAACCACATCTACAGAGGCATTAAGGGCTAGAAACTTGCATATTGTTATATCTTAGAAGAGATGCTGAGATTGTCAGGAAGTGGTAATCTGCAACCAGTGCAATGTTTAGCCTGGAGAAGAGAAGATTGAGGGGAGACATGATAGCACTCTTCAAATACTTGAAAGGTTGTCACACAGAGGAGGGCCAGGATCTCTTCTCGATCCTCCCAGAGTGCAGGACACGGAATAACGGGCTCAAGTTAAAGGAAGCCAGATTCCGGCTGGACATCAGGAAAAACTTCCTGACTGTTAGAGCAGTGCGACGGTGGAATCAGCTACCTAGGGAGGTTGTGGGCTCTCCCACACTAGAGGCATTCAAGAGGCAGCTGGACAACCATCTGTCAGGGATGCTTTAGGGTGGATTCCTGCATTGAGCAGGGGGTTGGACTCGATGGCCTTGTAGGCCCCTTCCAACTCTGCTATTCTATGATTCTATGATTCAATATTTTGGCCATCTTGGCCCTGTGGGGAAGAAGAAGGACGGAGGGGACAGGAGCAGGCAGAAGTAACATCGGGGCCTGCTCCTGCTGGACTCTTCCCCCCCCCCACAGGGCAAACTGCCATCTTGGCCCTGTGGGGAAGAAGAAGGACCGAGGGGACAGGAGCAGGCAGAAGTAACATCGGGGCCTGCTCCTGCTGGACTCTTCCCCCCCCCCCACAGGGCAAACTGCCATCTTGGCCCTGTGGGGAAGAAGAAGGACCGAGGGGACAGGAGCAGGCAGAAGTAACATCGGGGCCTGCTCCTGCTGGACTCTTCCCCCCCCCCCACAGGGCAAACTGCCATCTTGGCCCTGTGGGGAAGAAGAAGGACCGAGGGGACAGGAGCAGGCAGAAGTAACATCGGGGCCTGCTCCTGCTGGACTCTTCCCCCCCCCCCACAGGGCAAACTGCCATCTTGGCCCTGTGGGGAAGAAGAAGGACCGTGGGGACAGGAGCAGGCAGAAGTAACATCGGGGCCTGCTCCTGCTGGACTCTTCCCCCCACACACACACAGGGCAAACTGCCATCTTGGCCCTGTGGGGAAGAAGAAGGACCGTGGGGACAGGAGCAGGCAGAAGTAACATCGGGGCCTGCTCCTGCTGGACTCTTCCCCCCCCCCCCACAGGGCAAACTGCCATCTTGGCCCTGTGGGGAAGAAGAAGGACCGTGGGGACAGGAGCAGGCAGAAGTAACATCGGGGCCTGCTCCTGCTGGACTCTTCCCCCCCCCCCACAGGGCAAACTGCCATCTTGGCCCTGTGGGGAAGAAGAAGGACCGTGGGGACAGGAGCAGGCAGAAGTAACATCGGGGCCTGCTCCTGCTGGACTCTTCCCCCCCCCCACAGGGCAAACTGCCATCTTGGCCCTGTGGGGAAGAAGAAGGACCGTGGGGACAGGAGCAGGCAGAAGTAACATCGGGGCCTGCTCCTGCTGGACTCTTCCCCCCCCCACAGGGCAAACTGCCATCTTGGCCCTGTGGGGAAGAAGAAGGACCGAGGGGACAGGAGCAGGCAGAAGTAACATCGGGGCCTGCTCCTGCTGGACTCTTCCCCCCCCCCCACAGGGCAAACTGCCATCTTGGCCCTGTGGGGAAGAAGAAGGACCGTGGGGACAGGAGCAGGCAGAAGTAACATCGGGGCCTGCTCCTGCTGGACTCTTCCCCCCCCCACAGGGCAAACTGCCATCTTGGCCCTGTGGGGAAGAAGAAGGACCGAGGGGACAGGAGCAGGCAGAAGTAACATCGGGGCCTGCTCCTGCTGGACTCTTCCCCCCCCCCCCCACAGGGCAAACTGTCATCTTGGCCCTGTGGGGAAGAAGAAGGACCGAGGGGACAGGAGCAGGCAGAAGTAACATCGGGGCCTGCTCCTGCTGGACTCTTCCCCCCACACACACACAGGGCAAACTGCCATCTTGGCCCTGTGGGGAAGAAGAAGGACCGTGGGGACAGGAGCAGGCAGAAGTAACATCGGGGCCTGCTCCTGCTGGACTCTCTCTCTCTCTCTCTCTCTCTCTCTCTCTCTCTCTCTCTCTCTCTTTCTTTCTCTCTCCTCCCTCCCTCCCTCCTTGACTCCTGTTCCTTGTGTGTCATGTCTTTATTAGATTGTAAGCCTGAGGGCAGGGACTGTCTTTTTTGCAAAGTGTAAGCCGCTCCGAGAGCCTTTTTTGGCTGAGGAGCGGGGTATAAGTATGATAAATAAAATAAATAAATAAATAAATAAATAAATATTTTGCACACACCCACCCCATTGCATCTATGGACAGACCCTACGAAAATAGAGGCTTGTTTGACATGATCATAGGAGTGCCCAATGTTCCTGCCCAATGTGCAGGGTATGGGCAGACAGAGGCACGTGTGAGAGGCGAAGAGATCTAGGAAGATGGAGGGACCTGGGCAGTTTCAGACTGGGGCAAGGCGGAGCAGTTGCCAGGGGCAGCCCCACCAATGGGGCGCCGGTGCTTCTCAGCATGGGTCCCAGACCCACGTGACGGAGCGCCCCGGCCTGCCCTGTGATGGTGCAAGGGACTTGGGGGCAGCCCCACAGTTCAAGAGCCCTCCCCCCTGCTTTCCACCACAGAATCACAGAATTGTGGGGTTGGAAGGTCACCACAGGGATCATCTAGCCCAACCCTCTGCAATGTGCATGAAAACCAGTTAAACCATCCATGGGAGGTGGCTGTCCAGCCTCTTCTTGAAAACCTCCAGAGATGGAGAACCCACAACCTCCATAGGTAGACTGTTCCACTGTTGTACAGACCTCTCATGCAAGCACTTGAGTCATTGCTGACTCCTAGAGGGGCGCCTGCTTTCGCTGACGTTTTCTTGGCAGACTTTGTAGCGGGGTGGTTTGCCATTGCCTTCCCCAGTCGCGGCTACCTTTCCCCCAGCTAAGCTGGGTACTCATTTTACCGACCTCAGAAGGATGGAAGGCTGAGTCGACCTGAGCCGGCTGCCTGAGAAACAGCTTCCGCTGGGATCGAACTCAGGCCGTGGGGAGAGTTTCGGCTGCAGTAACTGCCGCTTACCACTCTGCGCCACACGAGGCTCCATACAGACCTCACCATCAGGAAATTCTTCCTTATATTTAATGGAAATTTGTAGCTTATACCCATTATTTCAGGCCCTCGTTTATGTGGCTGTGGAAAATAGTTCTTGACCATTTGCCCTGTGGCCCCCTTTGAGGTCCCTGAACAGTTGCTCACAGGTCTCTCCTCAGTCTCCTTTTCTCCAGACGGAGCCTCCCACGTTCCCTCAGCCTGTCCTCACTGACTGGCCAGCTTCCACTGCTCTCACCCCCACTTAGCAACACCCCCTGCTCCCCAATTCTGCTTGGAGAATACTGGGATTTGAAGTCTGACACATCTGGAGGGCACCTGGTTGGGGAAGGCTGATACAGGGAGATGCCCAAGGTGGCTTCTGGCTGGAGCCGGAGTGCTGCCAAGGGCCCCAGGGCACTCTCTCCCTCCAGGAAGAGCAGGAGGGCCCTGCTAGCTTCTGAGACAGCTGGACAAGGCAGCTGGGTAGGGCAGGGATGGGCTTTGTGCCTCACTTCCTATGAGGCCGGATGGGAGCGGACTGCCTTAGCTCCCACCCAGAGAGATGGACCTTCTACCGCCTGCAGGGAGGCAGAGAAGGTCAGGCTGCCAGTGTGGAAGGGGCCAATTTGCCCCTTGCCCGCGGCTGCCCGCCTGCCCCTGAGCCCTGGCTGGCAGACAGGCTCCTGCCTGCCTGCAGCCTTCCGTCCGCTCCTCCCCTCTCCTTTCTTCTCTGGAGGAGGAGCTGGAAAGAGCCTCCTCACCTTTCTCCTCCTGGGGAAACCAAGGTGCCTTGGCAGCAAAATGGGCAGTGATCCCTGATGGATCAAAAGGAGCTTTGAAGGAGCTGGACATCCCAGGCCAGAATGAAGGACTTCCTCAGCTACTGCATAAACAGAGATTTTTGCAGCGCAACTCAGAAAGGGTAGGCCTGCTCGGAACTCGCCTCTTCTTCCTCCTCCTCTTCCTCCTTGAGCCAGAGGAGGCAGGCAGGCGAGCCAGGAAGGATGTGCAAAGCCCAAATTGGCTTGGGGACTAAGCGCCTGTGCATGGGGCTACATTTAGCTCCCAGGTGCCTGCAGGTCACAACTTTCTGCTCCTTAGAAGCAATGAGAATCTCCCGCCCCTGCCACACTGATGATTGCGGCTAGCTAAGTGGAACCTCCACAGGCAGAGGCAATCTACCTCTAAAGCACCAGGTGCTTGGGACAGACAATGGGGGCAGGAGAAGCTGTTGCTTTCATCCTCTGTTTGTAGGTATCCTAGAAGATCTGGCTTTCCCTAACTTTGTGCCCCGTAGGTGCGTTGGACTACACTTCCCATGATGGCCATTCTGGCTGCAGATGATGGGAATTGTAGACCAACACATCTAGACAATGCCAAGCAGGAGAAGGGTGCTAAAAACACACAGGTCCTGGGAGGCTGGCTTTCTCTAGAATGCAGAAAGAAAGAAAGAAAGAAAGAAAGAAAGAAAGAAAGAAAGAAAGAAAGAAAGAAAGAGACAGACAGAAAGAAAGGAGAGACAGATGAAAACCCAAACAGGAGGCGAGGGCACGCTTGCCCTGGTTTCCTCACGGCTCCAGCCCGGGTCCCTCCCCTCCCCTCGCTGCAGCCGCACAGGGCCCCAGCCCTCCGCGGCAAGGGCTGGATAATCAGAAGAACATATGGCCAGGCCTGCGTGCCAAGCCAAACAAAGGAGCCTGTGACCAAAGCATTTCATTCCAGTGAAATAACAGCTCTCTGGCAGGCGAGGGAGGCGGTGGCAAGGCCCGCCTCGGAGGGGGCGTGTGCGGGCGAGGGAGCGCACCCCAGCAACGCCGGCGCTAACGAGCTGCTCCGCAGCACGGGCCGGGGCTGCCCAGCGTTGCCCTGGGGTGCCGTTGAGGGCAGCCTGCGAGAGCCTTTGGTGGGAGGAGGAGGAGGAGGGGAGTGACAGGCGCAGGAGGGGGCTGCTACGCAGCCCCCAGACCACTGGGCCGTTTAGCCCTGGATTGTCAACTCTGAGCGGCAGCAGCTGTCCAAAGTCTGGGATGGGGAAAGGCCTTTTCCCACCTTGCAATGTGGAGTCGTTTCACTGAAGGTGTCAGAGTGTGAACTGGGGCCCCACCTGCAAGCAAATCAAGTGCTCATTCACTGAGCAATGTGCCCTCATGGCCCCGAAGCACCGGGGGGGGGGGCTGATTCCCCCTTCCTCCACTGGGTCCCCCAACCCCTGCTGCGATGCCACTGAATTCTTGTTGTTGTTTGTACAAAACCGAACCAAGACAAACAAACAAAAAGTAATACATCAGGACATCATCCAGCCATGGATTCTGACATAACGTGCAAATTTGCACTTTTTTTGGAGTGTTGAACATTCTTTATCATGATTTCAGTAATCCTTACAACAACTTTGAAAGGTAGGCCAGTGTTGCTGTCCCACAATCGCAGATTGAGAGAGTTGAGGCTGAGAGGGGGGCGGGGCGGGGGGGGCAACAGCCACCTATTGAGGGGAGATTTGAACTCATGTCTTCACAGCTATGCTGTGCCACAATTGTATATCAGTTTTGAGTTTAGTGCTCAGTTGGATCTCAGCTCAGGACAACCACCAAAATGACAACTATTTCCAAAGGAACACTAAAATACAGCACTTCACTCAGAGCTTACAAATGGCACAAGGTGCTGGTTCCCCACTATTCAGCCCTGGTTAGGCCTCATCTAGAGTATTGCGTCTAGTTCTGGGCTCCGCACTTCAAGAAGGATGCAGACAAGCTGAGTGTGTTCAGAGGAGGGCAACCAGGGTGATCAGGGGTCTGGAAACATGAGGAGAGACTGAAAGAACCAGGCATGTTTAGCCTTGAGAAGATTGAGGCCATAGCTAGACCTAAGGTTTATCCCTGGGGTCAAAACTGTTCATCTAAGTGCCACACAGGGCATCCAGTGCTCAGGCAGGGACGAACCTGGGATGATCCTGAGATAAACCTTAGGTCTAGCTACGGCCTGAGGGGAGACTCTTTAAGTCCTTGAAAGGTTGTCACACAGAGGAGGGCCAGGATCTCTTCTCGATCCTCTCAGAGTGCAGGACACGGAATAACAGGCTCAAGTTACAGGAAGCCAGATTCGGGCTGGACATCAGGAAAAACTTCCTGACTGTTAGAGCAGCACGACAATGGAGCCAATCACCTAAGGAGGTTGTGGGCTCCCCCACACTAGAGTCATTCAAGAGGCAGCTGGACAACCATCTGTCAGGGATGCTTTAAGGAGGATTCCTGCATTGAGCAGGGGGTTGGACTTGATGGCCTTAGAGGCCCCTTCCAATTCTACTATTCTATGATTCTATACACATACACAGAGAGAGAGAGAGAGAGAGAGAGAGAGAGAGAGAGAGAGAGAGAGAGAGAGAGAAAGAGAAAGTTGTAATGTTGTAAACTGCCCAGAGAGCTTCGGCTGTGGGGCGGTATATAAATGTAATAAAATAAATAAAAAATAATAAATAAAGAGAGAGAGAGAGAGAGAGAGAGAGAGAGAGAGAGAGAGAGAGAGAGAGAGAGAGAGATGGCCTGCACATAAGTGGAAATGGGTGATAATTATTATTATAATTATTGTTGTTATTATTTATTTATATAGCACCATCAATGTACATGGTGCTGTACAGAGTAAAACAGTAAATAGCAAGACCCTGCCACATAGGCTTACATCTCCTGAAATGTTTGCAACAAGTTTCTCATTTATCTATTTTTAAATTTATATTTTATACTGTAGTTTTAAACTTTTATATTGTATATTTTGCTGTGTTTTATAGTTTTAATCACTGTGTACTGCCCAGAGAGCTTCAGCAATCCATCAATCCATCAAACATATGTTCCCTTTGATGCTGACCAAGAGCCATCTTTTCCAGAAAGTGACTTAGGCTAAACTAAGTACGTCACAGATAGTTGCATAAGTCTTTAACAACCACCACCACCTGCATATAGTGCAGTCAGGATCAGGACCGTGTCATTCTGTTTTATGTATTTTATATTTACTGTTGTTCTCTGCATCGATCAGAATGGAGAGGCAGGTAAGAAATAAAATTATTAGTATTGTTGTTGTTGTTGTTATTTAATAATTGTTATTATTATGGGTCCAGGTTATTTGAAAGACCATCTTCTCCCTTATGAGCCTGCCCGTGCTTTGAGATCTTCTGGAGAAGCCCTTCTTTCAGTCCCACCTTCTTCACAGGCACGCTTGGTGGGAACACGGGAGAGGGCCTTCTCGGTGGCTGCTCCGGTGCTCTGGAACGCTCTTCCCGGGGAAGCTAGGCTGGCTCCCTCCTTGATGGGCTTTCAGTAGCAGGCTAAAACTTCTTTGTTCCAGCAGGCCTTTGGAGAATAATCCGGCCCTCCGTCTATGTTAATGACTTATAATTTTGTTGTGTATTTTAAACGTTTATGTTTTTTTGTTTGCCCCCCCCCCCCAGTATGTTTTAAACTTTGTAAGGCCGCCTTGAGGCCCAGCACTGGGCAAAAGGCGGGATACAAATAATAATAACAACAATAATAATAATAATAATAATAATAATAATAATAATAATAATTCCCATGGCCTTGACCAGATTGGCCCTCCCAACAGCTGCTGCTTAGCCCTGGAGGGAAACGTTCCCCGTCCCACACGTGCTGAATGGCAGCTGTGGGAGGGGACTTTTGTCGGGGCTGCTGCGTGGGAGGAAAATTTAAACTTCCCCATCCTGTGCATCATGATCCAACCCTGGCTGCTCTTTGCAGATAAAAGAAGATTCATGCAGTGATATGCAAGATGAATAAAACCCTGGGGTGGCCAACTTGTGGCCCTTCAAATGTTGTTGGACTGCAGTGCCCATCAGCCAGCATAGCCAGGGGTGAAGGATGATGGGAGGTGCCATCCAACAACTTCTGGAACGACACACAATTGTCCACCCCTGCCCTAAATCATTACTCAATAATTCTAGGAAGAAGCAGAGCAGTGGGCTCTTGGGTTATTGTGTAAACCAGCGAAACGCGTGTGGCCGTGTGGCCCTCTGGCTTAGATAGTCTTGCAGCAGTTACTCATGCATTGGTCACTTCCTGCTTGGATATTTGCAATGCGCTTTATGTGGGACTGCCTTTGCAGATGGTCTGGAAACTTCAGTTAGGCAAAAATAGGGCAGCTAGGATGCTAACAGGGACAGGTTGATATGATCATATTGATCATCTATACTGACTGCTCTTCTGTTTCAGGGACAGGCTCAAAGTGCTGGTTTTAAGCTTTAAAGCCCTAAATGGTGTGGGGACACATGGCCTGATGGAGCAGCTCCTCCCATATTCCCCTGCCCAGAAAGTAAGGCCCAGGTTCCCCTGCTAAATGAGGTGAGGCAAACGGCTACTAAGAGAAGGGCCTTTTCAGTGTTGGCACCCTGACTGTGGAAGGCCCTCTCCCAAGAGGCTGCCTGGCACCTGCACTGCGGCCTTTACTCTACCAAGCAAAGACCTTTTTATGCTGGCAAGCTTTTAAATAACCATTTTAGTACTTTTAGAACACTGCACATTTATTGCCTCTTGTCTTTACTTTGGTCTTATATGCTGGACTGTTTTTAGTCCTTGCAGGCGGTTTAGTCCTTGCAGAGGGTTCAGAGGAGGGTTCAGAAGAGATACAAGGACTTGAGGACAGGCACTCTGAGGACAGGCTGAAGGCCTTCAAGAGGCAGCTGGACAACCATCTGCCAGGGATGCTTTAGGGTGGATTCCTGCATTGAGCAGGGGGTTGGACTCGATGGCCTTGTAGGCCCCTTCCAACTCTGCTATTCTATGATTCTATGAACTCGGGATGTTCAGTCTGGAGAAAAGAAGACTGAGGAGAGACGTGTAAACAGTGTTCAAGTACATAAAAGTCTGCCACAGGAAAGATGGGCAAGAACTATTTTCCATGGCCACAGAAATTTGGACCCCAAAATAATAGCTATAAGTTACAGCTACCTAGATTTCAATGAAATATAAGGAAAAACTTCCTAAGATCTGTACAACAGTGGAACAGTCTACCTACGAAGGTTGTGGGTTCTCCATCTCTGGAGGTTTTTAAGAAGAGGCTGGACAGCCACCTCTCAGGGATGGTTTAACTGGTTTTTCTGCACATTGCAGAGGATTGGACTAGATGATCCTTGTGGTCCCTTCCAACTCCACTGTTCTATGATTCTTGGGTATCCTTTGGGGTCCTAGGAGATGCTTGGAGACCCAGCAACAGGGAATGGAGGTCACCTAGGAGTTTCCCCAGTGGGGCGCCCAGCTACTAGGCACTTCCTCGGGTTGGGCTGGAGGGGCAGGCGAATGAGGACCCTGGATTTTTTTCCGAAGGCCCCGAGCGAATCTGTCGAAGCGCACACCTCTGGAGGAGGGGGCAGACGGCTTCAGCCTTTCAGTCAACAGAGGCCAAGGGGAGAGCTCTTGCCAGCCCTGTTTATATAAAACCTCCAAGCAGCAGCAAGAGCCAGGAAATAGCACATACACAGAGCCATTCAGTCGGTGCCTTCGCTGCACAGAAGGAGCCTCTATTCTAGGAGGAGAAAAAAACCCCACTACCCAGCATGCTTCTGTAAACACAGCACTTGTTATTATTTCATTGGGAAAATGATTCCCGTTGCTCTCAGCCGCAGTTTTCAGGGTCAGGGATGGACCCCCACGCTTTCCCAACAGCAGGGGCGCACGCGGGGGGTGGGGAGAAAGAGGCTTGACTTGAAGAAACCGAGCACTCAAAATGCTCTCCAAATCACAAATGCTTAAAGAGGGAACGGTCTGAAATCACGTCTCCACTAGCGCTGCATAAAATTCTTCACGAAATTTGGTTTTTGGAGCAAAGACTCCCGTGTGTTTGGGTGGGTGGGGGGGCAGGTCTGTTAATCCCCATTATGAGCTTTTACATAATTTTCCATGCCTCTTTTTAGTCTTTGATTCCCTGATGAGCTGTTATTTTGTCACCATTTAAAACAACAACAACAACACCCTGAAAGCCTTCTCTGGGTAATCCCAGCCAATCAGGGATCCCATGTTGCTCTGATGACATCATGGTGCCATGCAGCCAATCACTTTTTGCTCCATGATGTCACTGACGTCAAATTAAACATTTGCCTTCACTCAGAATGGGGGAGGAGAGGACCTAGAGACATATTAACTTGATGGATTTCTGTTAGGAAGCATCTGGGCACTCCTCAATTCTAAGCTAAGCTTATTGCCATGAACCAGACTTCTGAATCTTTGGCCCTTACATATTACCCACCCATCTACACCAGCAACTTGATGCCATGTTGGCAGTGATACAAAGACTAGTGATACTTCTGCTTTGGAAAGCCTTCCACGGTTTTTCCCTCCCTCTGCTCTTATCACACAGGTGGGGGTTAAGGCCTTAAGAAAAGCTTCACTAGTCCAGCATTCTGCTTTCACTATGGCCAACCAGATGCCCCAACGAGAAGTCCAAAAACCCCAGAGAGAAGGGCCTTTTCTGCTGTGGCACCCTGGCTGTGGAATGAGCTCCCTAGAGAGGTTCATCTGGCACCAACATTATATTCTTTCTGACACCTTTTTAATTTTTCCAGTATTTTAACATTTTACCATCCTAGTCTTTTAACTGCTGATTTAAACCTGTATTTTAAATCTCTGCATTGCTGCTCAGTTTTATTCTGGTTGTACTTTTATATTTTGGTTTTAGACTGTGGTTTAAGTTTTATAAAATTATGGTTTTAATTTTTGTGAAATGCCCAGAGAGCTTCAGCTGTTAGGAAGTATGGAAATAGAGTAAATCAATCAGTCAATAAAATAAGTCCACAAGCAGGCCATGAGTGTCACTGTGTCCTCTTGCACATTTCCTCCAGCGACTGGTATTCAGAGGCATTGTGCCTCTGATATTGGAGGCAGAAGTGTTGCCAGGGTTGGACCACTGGTCGGGGGTCTGGGCCTCACAGGGGCCCACAAATGCAGCCCCCTCCCTTTCCCAGCACTTGATTCCCCCAGGTGCTCTGCTCTCACTGCCTTTGTGCTCACTTCCCCCTCAGACAGTGACACCTTCTCCCTCTTCCTTTCATTATTATTATTATTATTATTATTATTATTATTATTATTATTATTATTATTATTTACATTTTTATACCGCCCAATAGCCGAAGCTCTCTGGGCGGTTCACAAAAATTAAAACCACAGTAAAACACCCAACAGTTTAAAACACAATTACGAAATACAGTATAAAAAGCGCAACCAGGATAAAACCACACAGCAAAGTTGATATAGGATTAAAATACAGAGTTAAAACAGTAAAATTTAAATTTAAGTTAAAATTAAGTGTTAAAATACTGAGTGAATAAAAAGGTCTTCAGCTGGCGACGAAAGCAGTACAGTGTAGGCGCCAAGCGGACCTCTCTGGGGAGCTCGTTCCACAACCGGGGTGCCACAGCGGAGAAAGCCCTCCTCCTAGTAGCCACCTGCCTCACTTCCTTTGGCAGGGGCTCATGGAGAAGGCCCCCTGTAGATGATCTTAAGGTCCGGGTAGGTACATATGGGAGGAGGCGTTCCTTCAGATAACCTGGCCCCAAACCGTTTAGGGCTTTAAATGTTAATACCAGCACTTTGAATTGGGCCCGGACCTGGACTGGCAGCCAATGAAGTTGTAAAAGGACTGGCGTAATGTGTAGAAGGAGTCAGGATTGCTGCAAAGCAAGAGGCCGTTGCACCCAGCACCTTCATTTCTCCAGAGGACCTCCAGGCTGCCCCACGTGGACCCAGAGTCAGGCTGGGACTGGGGAAATCCAGATGCAGGGTGGAACTACAGCTTTGCACTGCAACAGCAGGCCCAAACTCTTCTAAAAGTCAGAAGAGAGGGATAGGGAGAGAAAGCCTGTTGAAGGTGGGAGGGGAAAAGAAAGAGCAAAGAAAGAATAGAAAGGGGTTGGGGGGGTGCAGAGAGAAACCAGGAGACAGAAGTGCCCAGGGGTGGA
Organism: Elgaria multicarinata webbii; assembly: GCF_023053635.1. NCBI lineage: Eukaryota > Metazoa > Chordata > Lepidosauria > Squamata > Anguidae > Elgaria > Elgaria multicarinata. Next base: position 24,714,758 of record NC_086188.1, read on the forward strand.
GGGGGCCAGAGGGTATCTTGCCCAGTGCCCCTCAACCCTGGCAGTGCCAGTGACTGGAGGTCATAGAATCATAGAATAGTAGAGTTGGAAGGGGTCTATAAGGCCATCCAGTCCAACCCCCCTCCAGAATGCAGGAATCCACCTTAAAGCATCCCTGGCAGGTGGCTGCTCAGCTCTCTCTTGGGAGAGCCCACGGCTTTCCTAGATCATTGGTTCCATTGTTGTACTGCTCTAACAGTCAGGAAGTTTTTCCTGATGTCCAGTCCAACCCCCTGCTCAGTGCAGGAATCCACCCTAAAGCATACTTGACAGATAGTTGTCCAGCAGCCTCTTGAATGCCTCTAGTGTGGGAGAGCCCACAACCTCCCTAGGTCACTGGTTCCATTGTCGTACTGCTCTAACAGTCAGGAAGTTTTTCCTGATGTCCAGCCGGAATCTGACTTCCTGTCACTTGAGCCCGTTATTCCGAGTCCTGCACTCTGGGAGGATCGAGAAGAGATCCTGGCCCTCTTCTGTGTGACAACCTTTTAAGTATTTGAAGAGTGCTATCATGTCTCCTCTCAATCTTCTCTTCTCCAGGCTAAACATGCCCAGTTCTTTCAGTCTCTCTTCATAGGGCTTTGTTTCTAGATCCCTGATCATCCTGGTTGCCCTCCTCTGAACACGCTCCAGCTTGTCTGCATCCTTCTTGAATTGTGGAGCCCAGAACTGGACGCAGTACTCCAGTTGAGGAACTGGAACAGAGAGGAACCAGTACCTGACACGATTTGAAAGCTATACTTCTATTAATGCAGCCCAAAATAGCATTTGCCTTTCTTGCAGCCATATCGCATTATTGGCTCATATTCAGCTTGTGATCTACAACAATTCCAAGATCCTCCTCGTTTGTAGTATTGCTGAGCCAAGTATCCCCCATCTTGTAACTGTGCATTTGGTTTCTATTTCCTAAATGTAGAACTTGGCATTTATCCCTATTACATTTCATTCTGTTGTTTTCAGCCCAGCACTCCAGCCTATCCAGATCACTTTGAAGTTTGTTTCTGTCTTCCAGGGCATTGGCTATCCCACCCAATTTTGTGTCATCTGCAAATTTGATAAGCGTTCCCTGCACCTCCTCGTCCAAATCATTAATAAAAATGTTGAAGAGCACTGGGCCCAGGACTGAGCCCTGTGGTACCCCACTCGTTGCCTCTCCCCAGTTTGAGAAGGTTCCATTGCTAAGTACTCTTTGAGTCCGATTCTGTAGCCAACTGTGAATCCACCTAATAGTTGTTCCATCTAGCCCACTTTTAGCTAGTTTGTTAATTAGAATATCATGGGACACTTTATCGAAAGCTTTGCTGAAGTCAAGATATATGACGTCCACAGCATTCCCACAGTCCACAAGGGAGGTTACCCGATCAAAAAATGAGATCAGATTAGTCATACGTAGCCATCAGGACTAGTAGCCACCGATAGCCTCGTCCTCCTCCTCCTCCTCCACGAATGTGTCTAATCCCCCTTTAAAGCCCTCCAAGTGGCCATGAATGGGAGGGGGCCGCGCCAGAGCTGGTGGGGCGGGGTCCTCCTTACCTACGACTTTTGGCAGCTTCTGACGGCGGAGAGGAATCCGTGGGAGCTTCATGCTGATGCGGCTGAACCTGCCACAGAGGCATCTTGGGGACTTCTTGTAGGCGGCATTCTGGCTTGTGCTGCAAAAGAAGCCCAGGCACCCCGCTCAGCCTTTGGATGTGGAGCCTGGGGCTGGGTGCTGGGGGTCGCGACCCTCCTCCTCCCTGCCCCTGCCCTCTTTCTCCTAGCTTTTGGCCCTGTCAGCAGAATGAGGTGGTCAAGTTCAGAGGGGGCAGAGCAGACTGTACCACTTGCAGCTGCAGGTGGAGGGAGCAGAACTTTGCACGCACCCTGGTGTGAAAAGTCCCGCAGGCAGGACGTGGGCTGCCTGTGGGAGTGGCAGTTTTCCAATGGCAGGGAGGTATTTGGTTTGGGATGTGGTTTTTGTTCACACCCTACCCCAACGCCTGTTTGACTTTGAAGTGGTGCAGTCCGTGCCACCTCCTCACACTGCTGCAGGTGCAGACCGAGCTTCCTTTCAAGGCCCCAATCCTTTGTGCCCACCTGCTCCCCTCCCTCCCCATGCCCCTTGGCTGTCCCTTTGCCCCTTCAGAATCCTCACCCTGCAAAACACGAACCAACACCTTCTTGTCTCTAAACTTTTGCCCCAGCACTCTGGACTCCCTGGCATCTTCCACCTGCCTCCTTCCTCAGGTGACCTGCTAAAAACCCGCCTCTTCATTCTGACAGCCCACGACTGACCTCCCCCCCCCCATCCCCTTCCTGCAGGAGCCCAGTCCCTTAGATTGTGTCAGGGCCTTGTGCGCCTAATTCGCTCTATGTACAGTGCATAGAAGTGCTTATTGAGATGTGAGAAGGGGCCCTATCAGCAGCTGCCCACGGGCATTAACATCCCATGGGGCAGGAATTTGGTGGTCAATAGAATTTGCCTTAAACATGGCTGCCCATGCGCTACTGCAGGGATTGTATTTGTGTTTTCAGACTGTTGGTTGTTTTATTATAGTTTTAATTTTTGTGAACCGCCCAGAGAGCTTCGGCTATTGGGCGGTATAAAAATGTAATAAATAAATAAATAAAATATTCCCAACACGGAGCCCACAGCCACCTCCAATATGGTCTCCTTTCTTTCCCTTTCTAGCCCCTCCCTACCAGCCTCTAGCCCATTTCTCTCTCACACACCCCACCGACTACTTTAGCTCACTTTTGACTAACCAGGCCTCCATGGCAGCCATTACATGATTTGCCACATCCTCCATGGGAGCCATTTTGTGGTGGTGCCCACAGCAGTTTTCCAAATTCCCAAATGTGTCCACGGGTCCAAAAAGGTTGCAGCTCTCTGCTCTATTGTTCCTGGCCTTCCCAGTAAAACAAGAGGAAACCCAGAATTCAGCGTGGCCAACCCAGAGTTCGTGGCAGAACGGAGACTCCCATGGCCTCCCCCCACGGGCCTGGCACCCCGTTGCAGCCTGTAACCCCCCGCAGCCCTGTCCTTCTTAGGGGAAGGTCGGCCTCCTCCCCAACCTTCAGTAGCACCCACAGAGGTTTCAGCATCAGCGCTTACTCCCGAGCGTGGTCCTTCTTGCGACAAACGCAGCAGCAGCTTAGAAGCGAGAGCAGCAGGATGAGCAGCAAGGCCAAGAGGGCCACAGCTCCGACGACCCCGATCCGCTGGTTGGCCTCTGAAATGGAATCGAGAGAGAGACACACCCACACCCTCCACAGCCATTAGCGTGCAGAGAGAGCCCCAACACAGCACACCCCAATGCTCCCGCGTCCGAAGGGGGTGGTGGGTGGCAGCGAGCAACCCAGGGGCTGAATCAGCCCCTGAGCGCTGAGGCCCACATTTCCCCTCAGGTACTTACCCATGTGGCAGCTTCCAGTCAAGGGGTTGCATGAATCCTCGTGGCAGTTGCAAGACTCCGCGCAGTTCACGCCGTAATGGCCCACGGGGCAGGTCAGGTTACAGCTGACGAAAGAAGAGCTGTTTAATCCTCCTCCAATTTGTAACAAATTATATCCGTTTACTTAAACTTGACATTTTTTGATATTAAAAATAAGACTTTATTTATTTATTTATTTATTTATTTGTTACATTTTTATACCGCCCAATAGCCGAAGCTCTCTGGGCGGTTCACAAAAATTAAAACCATAATAAAACAACCAACAGGTTAAAAGCACAAACACAAAATACAGTATAAAAAGCACAACCAGGATAAAACCACACAGCAAAATTGATATGAGATTAAAATACAGAGTTAGAGCAGTAAAATTTAAATTTAAGTTAAAATTAAGTGTTAAAATACTGAGAGAATAAAAAGGTCCTCAGCTGGCGATGAAAAGAGTACAGTGTAGGCGCCAGGCAGACCTCTCTGGGGAGCTCATTCCACAACCGGGGTGCCACAGTGGAGAAAGCATAGTACATTGTTATAGAATTCCTTAAAAAAGAAAGAAGTTTTATATACATAAATATACTCCTGACTTTGAATTATAGGGAGCAACTGCAAATATAAGCAGGAGCTGTGGAAGAGGCAGGGAAAAGGGAATTTCAGGTGTATGCCTGCAGCACCTGGTGAAATTCCGTCTTCATCACAACAGTTAAACTGCAGGAGTATAGCTAGAGTGACCAGATACAAAGGAGGGCAGGGCTCCTGCAACTTTAACTGTTGTGATGAAGAGGGATTTTCACCAAGTGCTGCAGGCATACACCTGAAATTCCCTTTTCCCTGCATACACCTGAAATTCCCTTTCCACTGCATATCCTGAAATTCCCCTTTCCCTGCCTTTTCCACGGGTCCTGGTTGCTTGCAGCTGCTCCCTCATGCTCTGGCAATTCCATACTGATGCACGGGAAATGGCAGGGCACGTGAAAAAAAGCCAAACAGAGAGGGGAATGTAACATCAAGATGGACAACGTCCTGGTGCATAGCATGATTCCATACTACAGTGCCCAAGGTGCACTTTGTTGATGCCCAGGTGCAACAATTCATATATACACAATGAGATCTCAAAATCATGGAAAACCTTTGTCCAACATTAGACTGAGAAATCTGTATCCGGATGAACAAATTAGTCTTTCTGTCGAGGGGAAGTTTGCCCGTCAACACTACCAGTCAAGCGGTATCATGCAGCCATCCCATTTTATCCGCCTTTGCGGATTTTTGTGTGTGAAAAGAAAACGGCGGAAGAAGCAGCAGGGACATGTCAGAGGGTTACAAGTGGAAGATGACATCGCCTGGAAAATTCTGCAAGTATGAATGTGCTGGGAAGCCTGGCAAAGAAGACCATCTTCACTTGGATGCCAAGTGAGCATCTCTGGAGATGACATTGCAGATGTGCGGAGCCATAATTTACCTCCTCCATGTTCTAAGGGAGTTGTAGTCCAAAACATGGTTGGAGATGGATGCACTAATTAATTTCAGCAACCCAAAGAACTGTGCATCATGTGCAAACAGTCAGTCATGTATTTTAACAGAGTTCAACTCCTTTCCACTGAGGTTGCTGGAATGACTTCCATTCCGCTTGTTGCAACTTCTATTTCCCACTGAGATGTATATGTATTTCACAGACATTTTTGTATTCTCCCACATATTTGCTAGGGATAATCACCTGAAAAACATTAATTACAACTTCGTCAAGCTTGCCCAATTTGGTATTTGAAACTGGCATCCATCCATTGTTAAGTAATGAACTTTTAAGAAATGGAAAACTGGCTGCGAAAAATAAAGCACTGGAAAATTATCCGTTCTGTAAAACCTTCAGCCACAAATCACTGCTCCTGGCATGCTTTAATTGATCTATAACCAAAGCTTCAGTACAATGCACTGAGTGAGTGATCACGGCTTGCACCATCTTTGACTGAAGGAGAGGCAATCTTTTGATGGAGAATTTCAGCCAGAATTGAGGGAGGCTCCAGGGTGCCGCGTTGCTGGGTGAGGCCTGGCCTGTAGCACAGCAGCGGCAGCTGCTCTCTTGCCATCGGATTGTCCCAGGGATCTTCACGCCTCTTGAACATCCAAAGCTTCCCCCTTGGCACAGGCCCCTGCCACCCCGATGCCACGTGCCGCTCAGTGGAGAGAACACAACCTCCCCAGCTGCTCACAGCAGCTGCAAGCAGCCGGGCTCTGAAGACAGTCAGGCCAGAGGGCCGGAGGGGGGGCGTTTGGTGTTGCTTTTTAAAAGCCTTTTATACGCTGTGCTTCTTCCGTATTTTTACTGGGTGCAAAATCCTGAGTCCTGCGAATCACCACTTTTACAGAACAGACTTAAGGCTGCAAAGCTTGGTGCAGTCAATGCCGTTAATAATGGGGCAGGAGATGCAGGACAGAAAAGGCTTCTTCACGTCAGGCAGGATTGGAGGCCAGTGGGCAGCGGCTGTCTTGTTCAACGGATTATCTGTAAGATGCTCTATGAAGTATAAAAATACCACTTCAAATGAATAAGTACCAATTCAATGAAAGAATCTGCTGCCTGAAGATGTGGCCATGGCTGATGGTTCAGACAGACGGCTTTAAAGTAGGTTGAACCTCAGCCCTGCCAGATTACCCATCTGGCCCTCTAGGGCTCTCCAGAAGGCCATGCGCCCCGTCCTGCCTCTGCCCCCTTTTTCTCCTGACAACCAGCTGTTTGTTTTTCCCCTGGCCTTTTTTTTTTTTTTTTTTGTAATTTCCCCCTCTGTTCTAAAAGGTTGAAATTCTTTTCCTAAGGCTTAGTTACTGGCAGGAACAGCTTTAAGCTAACAGATGCTGTTTTTTGGCTCCTCCCCTTTTGCCTTCAGCCCCGCCCACCACTGGAATGTGGCCCCCAAGAGGCTCTCATGAATTGAATTTGGCCCTCAGGTTGAAAGAGGTTCAACACCCTTGCTTTAAAAGGAGATTAGAGAGATTCAGGACAAGTAGGATACATGCCGCTTCGGGACTGAGAGGCCATCTGCCACCCAATTTCCCCATTGCTGTGGGGGGTGGGGGAGGGTGGAAACAGGGGTAGGAGTGGGCAGAGGCCCTGGGGCCGTTGTGTCCTGGGTGTGGTGTTTCTGGAGGCATTCTGGTGGCTCATTGTGGGGCAGCAGGAAGTTGGATTGAATGGGCCTCCTCACTGGCCCAGGCCTCTCCTTGGCCATTTTGGGGGCAGTTCCAAAGCCAAAAGGCAGCTGGCACGATTTCCAAAGCCAGGGGCATCACCCTGCTATTTGTGGCAGCAGAAGCAGAAATAGCCTGAGAGGAGATCCACCACATGACAACTTGGATTTCCTTCTTTACGTCAGGCAGGATTGCTGGCGATCTGCAGGCGATCTGATGATCCATCCATTTTGGGGGTGGGGCTGGGGGCAAGCCTTCCCCATTGCTGACTAATTGGAGTCCTTAATCCCTGCTGTCTAGTTCTGGCTCTGATCTGCTTGTTGTTTGCTGTTTTGTATTTCAGCGCCATGCCATGTTTATTTACAGCACTGATGGGAGCCTTTTTAAAAAACCCATTGTCCTTCTGCATCAAACTGTACCACTGCAGGCTGGTGGCTCGGATGTCAGGGGGGCAGTGAATTCCAAGTTGTAAGTCAGAACCAGTCAGAATTCTAATGGTCCAATCCAAGGTGTGAACTTTTTTCTCTCCCAGGCAAAGGATGCCAATTCTAGCCTTAGCTAGCCGAAACACAAGGCCGCTGCTTGAGAACAGCAGTAACGGTGAACTCCAGAATTAAATGTTTGGGAGCGTCTCCAAGGGGCAGGGAACGGTCTCCGTGTTCTGCAGGAGGCTTCCCAGCTGAGCTTTAAGCTCCAGAGGCCCCCTCCCCCCTTTCCCCAATTGGCAAGGCGTCCTGGCTTCGTGGATAATTCACAACAGAGCACCTCAGCCAGGACGTTCTTGGCAAGGCCTCGCTTGCCATCTGCAATCCTTGCGGCCAAAGGAGCTCTTTTTACCAGAAGGAATCCGGCGTTACTCTGGTCTCCTTTCTTTGGTGAACTGCCTAGCCTGAACCAGTATTAAAAGGGAAGAGGAGCGGACGTTGCTACTGGAACCACCAGTGTGGACCGCAAGGAATCAATAACGTGCCAGCTACTTTCTTCAGCGAGAAATGTGGATTCCACAGCGTTGGTGACAAAACAGTTGCATCCCTAACTCTTCCCTTGCAACTGGCAAATCCTCTACATCCCTGGTCAGAAACTTGTTTTACAAGAGGGGGCTACTATAAGGAGGGGGGGTGAAGTGCGGTGGGCCAAAGTCTTTCCCTCACTTCCCCCTCCCCATAGAGGGCCAGAAACTCCAGATTCCCAGAATCACAAACTTCGCTTGCTGATGGTTTGGAAATTGGGGTGGGGGGGTGGGCAGGAGGAGACAATGTCAGCGGGTGGGGTGGGGGGGGCACGGTCAGATTTCGCCTTGAGATCTACTGTTGCTGATCCTTTCTCTTCAGCGGTGGCAGGAAACCGATGTGAGGAACCACTATTTGGTGTCAGCAGTTCTGCCTCATATTTTGCACGTACTTCAGGATTCCCCCTAGTAGATCTCAGGCTCTGGAATTCTGCATCAGAATCTCTGATACTGGGAGGCTGGACGAATCAGGCAAATGGGCAACCATTAAGACAGGCTCTTTTGGGGCAGGGTGTTACACAGGCTTTTTTGGTTGGGTAACTGGAATAAAAAGGCAGCACGAATAGAAAAGTGGAATGGACAAAAAGGGGCAGAGAAACAGTGATGGTGAGCAGCTTGAGCGAAGATGGCTTTAGTTAATTTTGTCGACGTCCAGTTTTGATCTTTTACAATTTTGATCTTTCATTAAGCCCCGTGGCTGTCAGTTTGGGCCACAAAGACGCCTCTGGGGGTTCCTGCTCCCCCCGCTCAGTCTCCATGAAGACCCCAGGTTCCAGATCGGGACAGGGTTGCAGCCAGACGTTTCCCTTCTGGAGCGCCTTCTCTGAAATTGAAATAATAGCTGCAATGTTGATGAGATGGGCCTCCAAATTTAGTTTGAGGTGCAATCCAGTTTTGGCTAGGCATAGGGGAGAAATTAATTCAGTTCACCTTTCGATACAACCTTGTCTAATTCACACTTCCCAAATCAATACACAAACCAAACACACAGCTACACTTCGACTCTCACTTTTCTGAATTCTGCAATGCAGTTCTCCAATCAAGAAATGCATGCAAAAACGTATATATTAGGTAAAAGTGTGTGCAAAATACGTATTTCAGTGGGGAAAAGTACAAAAGTGCATCATATTAGGGGAAATTGCTTTCATAAATGCGCACACATTTTTGTATGGACACTGATGTGGAAAAACAGTATGAAGTTTATGACTGAGGACGAATTTTACGTTGGAAAAATTATCGAGTGAAATCAAAATTGGCAGTTTCATCCATCCCTCTGTTTGTCCCACAACATCCCAGCTGAAGATCACATCTTTGTGTTCCCACACCACACTGCAATTAGGACTGTAACCATTGGCACCAGTTAATGTATTATTATATTTTCACTGGTGGTGAATAATAATAAATAAGTTTTCAGATTTTATTTATGGAAATTATAAACCCCTTTTGTATTTTTAAAAGATTCCCAAGTTGTGAACAGCAAAGAAAAAAAATACCAAGGAATAAAAGTATTTTATATCACGTTATACTAATAAAATGGAGACTGGTCATTCAGGAAAAGTTTGCTTGAATAAAAATGTCTTTAGCAGGTGCTGAAAACAAAGCAAGGCTGGTGCCTACGTGACGTTAACCAGCAGGGAATTCCACAGAGAGGGAGCCAGGACACTAAAAGCTTTACTCTGAGCAGACTCTGTCCATGTGGAACCATCAAGAGGGCTTCATCCAATAAGGGAGAAGGCCCTCTCCCATAAATATTCTGCTCCCAGGTTGTTTATGGTTTTACACATCAATAATTTGCTTTCAGTGATGCTTAAAGACTGCAACCTGTGATGGCCCACTGCTGCAGAGTTGCCTGAAGCAGCATGGATGGGTCCTGGATGCGACGGCGTTTCCCTTAAGAACATAAGAGGAGCCCTGATGCTGGATCAGAGCAAGGGTCCTTCTAGTCCAGCACTCTGTTCCCACAGTGGCCAACCACCCATCGGCCAGGGACCAACAAGCAGGACATGGTGCAACAGCACCCTCCCACCCATGTTCCCCAGCAACTGGTGCACACAGGCTTACTGCCTCAGATGCTGGAAGTAGCCCATAACCTTCAGGACTAGTAGCCATGGATAGCCTTCTCCTCCAGGAATTTATCCAACCCCCTTTTAAAGCCATCCAAATTGGTGGCCATCACTGCATCTTGTGGTAGTGAGTTCCATAGTTTAACTATGTGCTGTGTGAAGAAGGACGTGCGCTTTCCAACATGCGATCAGCATATATCTCCTCGGTACAAAATCCAATAAACGCAACGCTGGTGCGGTGGTAGAACTCCCTGGAAGTTTTAATCTATTCTTTAGCTTTTTGGATAGCCAAAAGAAAAATACGCACCCGTTCCAAGCCAACAGGCAACGCCCCATTCTTGCTCCTTCCTGTGAACCCTATTTAGAAATCCCCCCCCCCCATTCTGCCGGGACTGCAGCGATTCATTCGCTTTTGCAACCGTCATGCCATGTCGTTCTTCTGAACAAAGTCTGTCTTGAGAAGCCAGCAATCAAAATGAGTAACTCCTGACAAAGCCTTATTTTTAGCCTGCTTCACGGATTTCGTTCCATCTGCTGACAAGGCCCTGGAGCAGAGCAGATTCCTTGTTTTACTAGGGCCACTGCAGGCGAGACGGGCCAAGACATGAAGTGCCAAAGGAGGATAATCCAGATCCCTCCCTGGGTTAATTAACGTCGTCCTGCTCAAGCCTCAAGGAGCTGTGCAAGAGCACAGAGCAAGCGAAAGACAGAAAGAAAGAAAGAAATTTTAAATGTTCAAAAGACTGCTGCTAACAAATCCTGCTCTCCACTGCTCTACAATAATTTTAATAACTACGGGCTCACTGCAGCTTCATATTTGTATGCTTTAACCATTCCCAAGTATAGGAGAGCATTCCCCCTCGCTCGCTTTAATGTGCTGCCATCAGCATTACTAGAAGGACGATTTAGTAAGATCCCGGTTCATGAACGGCTCTGTCCCTGCGGTTCTGGAGCAATAGAATCTGTTGAGCATGTCATTTTGCAGTGTAACATGTATAAGGAATGCAGAAAAAAAGTTAATCTTTCCTTTATTAACAGCCTTTTCTGGATGTAGCCCCACAACGTTGGTATTAATTTGTTTAAGGGATGTGTCCTCCCATATTACTGAAAGGGTCTCTAAGTTTCTCATGACCTCAATGCAAATTGGAAAAATAACCCTGCGACCCTTCTGAGAGAAGCAACTCACCAAGCTGTATTTTGTTTTTATGTCACTTTTTATCTATCCCTTGTATGTTTTGGTGCTGATTTTGCAGGTCTGTGACCGTAATAAATAACAATGATGAATGAAATGGTAAATGTTCAAAAGAACTCAAGGGATTGATGGGTTGGTGGTGTCACAGGCACTGGCCAATGGGCACCTTCCGCAATTGCATTTCCCCCCAGCCTGTGGAACGTTTGCGGAACTGTTTTGTTTTTTGAGCTCTCTGTGGAAGAAAGAGCCAAAGGTACATTTGCTGAGGGAAGAGTGAAATTGCACTGTTGCCATTCTTGCCAACAGCATGTCCATCTTCCCTGGCCTACACTCTCTTCCCCATCCCTTTCCCAAACCCTTCCAAGAGACCACTTTGCCACAAATAACATTCAGCCCCTACACATGCGGTGTCAGTTTGGGCGTGTGAACATTCCGTGAGCGGCAGACAAGAGGACGCGCAAGGCGTGAGTCTGTCCCAGGGATACGCCACACTGCTTGGCTGGGGATCTATGCTTAATATCAAATGGAGTGGGAGGGGAGCTCACCCTCATCTCACCCCTCCACTGCTTTACCTCACCATGCACAGATGCTCTCAGCTGTTTCCCCCACCCTCGCTCCAGGGGAAGGAAGCTGCCTTGCCCCTCCCCTGGGTGCTTCCTCCAGGCCGGCTTGGTAGCCAAATGGGACAGCGGCACATCCTTGTGAAGTGTCTAGTTTGGCTCAACCTCCCTGCAGAACAGAAGTATTCCCACGCATCTGGCATAAGATGGCTGCCAGTCCGGGTCTGGGCCTGATTCAAAGTGCTGGTACTAACATTCAAAGCCCTAAACGGCTTGGGGCCAGGCCATCTGAAGGAACGCCTCCTCCCATATGTACCTGCCCGGACCTTAAGATCATCCACAGGGGTCCTTCTCCGCGAGCCCCTGCCAAAGGAAGTGAGGCAGGCGGCTACCAGGAGGAGGGCCTTCTCTGCTGTGGCGCCCCGGCTGTGGAATGACCTCCCTAAGGAGGTTTGCTTGGCACCTACACTATATTCTTTAAGATGCCAGGCAAAGACCTTTTTATTCTCTCAGCATTTTAACAGTCTATAAATTTAATTCTAACTTTGCTGTTTTAAATTTGTATTTTAAATTTGTATTTCTGCACTGCTGCTGATTTTATCCTGGTTGTGCGTTTGTATTGCATTTTGTATCATGTTTTTATACTGTTTGTTTTATACTTTGAATGGTTTTAATTTTCGTGAACCGCCCAGGGAGCTTTGGCTATTGGGTAGTATAAAAATGCAATAAATAAATAAATAAATAAGTATTCCCTTGCATCCGCTGAAGAGAATATTCCCTCTTCCTAGTTGTTGGGCCCAAGCACCAACTCATACTCGCAAACCCTTCTTCACTTCGGTTTAAGTCCTGATTAGAGACTTGAACCCAGACTCTGCCTGAAGAGCAGACTCTGCCCGTTTTGTTACCCAAAAGCCACATCTTCTGAGATTGACTTTTGCCTTCATTGTACTGTTCATTGTTATTTCTTCAAACAGCTTCCTCCAACTTGGTGCCCTCTAGATGTGTTAGACTTCAATTCCCACCCCATACTGCCTGGGGATGATGGGAGTTCAACATGCCTGGAGGGCCCTCAGTTAGGAAGGGCTGCCTTCCAAGGTAACTTTAGATCAGGCAAAAAATAATAATCCAACTTCAAGTATAACTTGATGGGATCTGAGCTAGCAGGGACCAACCAAGAAAGAGATCTTGGGGTTGTGGTGGACAGATGGATGGAAATGTCCACCCAGTGTGCAGCCACTGTAAAGAAGGCAAACTCCATGTTAGACATTATAAGAAAAGGAATTGAGAATAAAACGGGCAGGATCATACTGCCCTTATACAAATCTATGGTCGATCACGCTTAGAATACTGTGTACAGTTCTGGTCACCACACCTAAAAAAGGACATTATAGAGCTGGAAAAAATACAGAAAAGGGCAACTAAAATGACCAAGGGGCTGGAGCATCTCCCCTGCGAGGGAAAGGTTACATCAGCTGGGATTGTTTAGCTTGGAAAAAAGGAGACTGAGGGGAGACATGATAGAGAGGTACAAAATGATGCACGGTGTGGAGAACGTGGACAGGGAGACCGTTTTCTCCCGCTCTCAAAATACTGGAACCCGGTGGGGTCATCCCATGAAACTGACTGGTGGGAGATTCAGGACAGATAAAAGGAAGGACTTTTTCACACAGCGCAGAGTCAAACTATGGAATTCACTACTGCAAGAGGTTGTGATAGAAGTGCAGGACCCTAACAACACATAACAAAAGGAAGAGTTCTCATCTGGAGACGCCATGAGTTCTTTTGCGTCCGGCCCTCTTTGGTATCTGGTCATTCTAGCTAAATAGGGCAGGGCTCCTGCAGCTTTAACTGTTGTGATGAAGAGGGGATTTCACTAGGTGCTGCATGCATGCAAAGGGCACCTGCTGAAACTCCCTTTTCCCTGCCTCTTCCACAGCTCCTGTTTGTGTTTGCAGTTGCTCCCTGTAATTCAAAGTCAGGAGTATATTTAAGTCTATAAAGCTTCTTTCTTTCTTTCTTTCTTTTCAAGAATTCTATAACAACGGACTATAACGTCTTATTTTAATATCAAGAAATGTCAAGTATAATTAAACAAACATAATTAATTTCAAATTGGAGCAAAATGTTCCCACAGAGGCCAACCAGCTGTTGACCAGGAACCCACGATCAGGACTGGAGGGTAACAGCACCTTCCCACCCGTGCTTGTGGGTGGGCACGTAGAATGGAGGGGTGGGGGAAGTCTCCATGCACACTTCTGGGCAGATCTGCTTGCTGTGCTTGCAATATACCAAGCATTTGCTGATAAATGGCAAAATAAAACCCTTGTCCCATTACAGACTGGAGTTGAATAAGCCAGTGATGACTAATGGTCCTAAGGCACATGACATACACTGAAAGAGGAAGACAGGCAGACCATCCGGATGCACCATCAGAGCCGTTTCCCCCGGATCGGATAGGGCTGGTGGCGTGGCCCAAATTGAGCTTGGAAACAGCATACCCAGCCAGATTTTGCGTGGGAGCCTCCTTTCAGGGTTGCAAGACTTGCAGCAGTAATACAGAACACTGTTTCCACCCTTAATTTATTTTTAAATTACCAGGAGACGGAAAATGTACTGCTAAAGAGATTGGATATGCTAGTTTCCCCAAAACGTTCTTTTAAAGATTTAAATAAATCATCAAGACATGATGTAGCAGTAAGCGGGTAGCCCTTGCATGAAAAACAGCCACCACCCCTTTTTCCTTATTTTAAAAGGGAAGCAAGTTTCAAGTCCCTATTTGGCCCCGAAAATATGTGGGTGATGCTTGAAGAAACCCCAGAAGCTAGGACAGCAGGGCTCCCAATAGGAGCAAAAGGTTGCTGAGTTTATTCCAGTCACTGCTTCCTCCTTTTTGAGTTCCAAAAGTGAGTTTAGGCTCGTGCAAAACTGGGACTTTTTGCACACCCTGAACAAGACCGGCAGGACTCATGAGCCTGAGCACGTGTCACTTACGAAATCCCGTGAAAGCCTGCCCTGCAGAGGCACCGTCCTGTCTCAAAGTGGCACTCGCCGTTGAAGCAATCGTTGCAGACAAAGGCACAGTTTTCGCCGTAGGTTCCGTTGCGACACTTGGTCTCACACCTAGAGAAGGGCCGAGAAGGTTAGATCGATGGCAGCAAGGAAAGGCAGCTGTGCTCAGGTTGGCACCACCATCTGCCAAGTAGTGGAATGGTACATTTTGAACTGTAGGCACTCATCATGTCTCCATAGCCATGCCCGCAAGGTCTCTCTCTCTCTCTCTCTCTCTGTTTCATATATCTCTCTTATAAGCTAATGCGTTTTAATTAATTACCCATTCAAGGTTTGGGTTTGGACAACACGATAACCCACAATGAGCTAAATAAACCATGATGGTTTATTTAAGCCATCATGGGTTATCGTGTCATCTGTCAGGAGTTTTTAAATCCATGATGGCTTATTTGCTTAAACCACTCTGATAACCAACAATCTGCAGCAAGGGTTAGTTAAGCCATCGTGGGTTATCGTGTCATCTGTTGGGCACCATGGGTTAATTTGCTCACCTATTGAGTTGTGTGGCAAGAGCGAGTTCAGATCGCTGCCGCCACTCTGCTCCTCACAGGTGTTCTCTATATATTGGAAACAGAGGTACTGCGGTATTAGAACAGCTTAGCTGCAGTAGTGTCTATGGGTTAAATGGGTTACTGTGTGCTTGGGCAAGAGGCTTAAGCAGGTTTAAACACCGCAAGGGAAGATGGGATAGCAGCACGCTCAGGTGGGAGGCCTGCAGCAGGACAGGGTGGGTGGGCGGAGTGAGTCAAAATACACACAGCAGCTTAATAAACTACGAATGGTCATTCATAAACCCATTTGCATGGCAGGGCATCGTGGACGATTTCATAAACAACCTACTGTCCGTAGTCTATTAATCCATCATGGATTAATGTGACGTCCGAACGCGGCCCAAGCCGCTGGTTCAGACTGAAACCCGGAGCGGATTCCTGGCCCCACTGACAGAAGAGCCATCAGCCTCCAGTTTAAAACATCCCTCGCAGATAACCATCTCTTCTCTCTTCCAACGATGGAGGCAGCTGGTTCCACTGCCTGAGTGCTTTGACTGTTAGGAAGTTTTCCCTGATGTTCAACTTTGGGATGTTATTCCATATCTTAGGGTTTTGGATGATCAAGGCCCTCTTCTGTGGGACAACCCTTTAGGAACTTGGAAACTGCTATCCCATTCCCCCCCCCCCCGCAACCCCCTTCGCCATCTCTTCCCAAGGCTCAAGCTTGCCTCGTAGGTCGTGGTTTCTCACCCCACCCCCCAACCGTATCTGCTGCCCTTCGCTGCTTTTCAGCAATTCGGATGCAGGTTGTTGACGAGAAAGGACGGCGTGTTCAACACCTTCGGATTCAGCCAAACAGGACCCACATGACAGAAGCTTGGGGGCTCACCAGGAATCTGCTAGCTCAGGGGTGGGCAACATGCGGCCCACAGCAGGCCTGCAAAAAATATTTTTTGGGGGAAACAAAATGGTGTCCACAACTACTATGGAATGCCAGAATAGGGAACTCCATTTTATTTTCCTCAGAACTCCATTTAATTTTTCTCAGAACTCCACTTTATTTTTTATTTTGTCCCCGTGGCACATGTGTGTGTGTGTGTGTGTGTGTGTGTGTGGTGGTTGGGGAGCAAAAATGTCTGCTGGACGTCCCAAAGTTGCCATCCTTTGTTCTAGGCTGAGGCTGGGGCCAACTCAGTAGCCAGGCGTGGTGCAAATGTCTTTATTGCTTTTTTTAATCCCATCTGTCCTCTATGGAGCTCAGGATGGCATCCATGGTTCCCTCTGCCCCCCATTTAATTTCCACCTTGACCCTGAGGCTGAGTGACTGTCCCAAGTTCACCAAAAGAGCTTCAAGGCCAAGGTAGGATTTGAATATGGGCCTCCTAGGTCCTGCTCTCTAACCACTAGGCTGCACTAAAGACTCTTCCTTGCCTGATCAATGGAGCAGCAGCCTCTGCCTACCGCTGTTGACTTCAGAGACTTTGAGTTGGAGAAGGCACCTTCCAGTTTGGGGGCTACCTACGGCCATCCCTGGTTTGGTCTACGGGTAGGGTGACCCTATGGAAAGGAGGACTGGGCTCCTGTATCTTTAACAGTTGTGTAGAAAAGCAAATTTAAGCAGGTGTCGTTTCTATGCCTGCAGCATCTGGTGAAATTCCCTCTTCATCACTGGTCACTCTACAAAAGAGGGCAGGGCTCCTGCACCTTTAACTGTTGTACTGAAGAGGGAATTTCACCAGGTGCTGCAGGCATACAAATGACACCTGCTGAAATCCCCCTTTCAATACAACTGTTAAAGATACAGGAGCCCCATCCTCTTTTCTGTATGGCCACCCTGTCTATAGGCCGTAAGTGGCCCACATCCTCCAGCTCACTGGACTTACCTGTCTCCGATCCAGCCGGGATTGCAGTGTGAACACTTGCCATTGATATGGTTGCAGGTGTGGCCATCCTTGCAGGGGGGGCAGATCTGGTCGCAGCCCTCGCCGTAAAAGCCCGCGGAGCAAATCTGGTCGCACTTGGTGCCGTTCCAGCCCGCCTCACACGCCAGGCAGCGCCCGTCCACGATCGTGCATGGCTGTAACTCTTTGCACTGCCCGCAGCTGGGAAAGGCACCGGGAGGTAGAGACAGCGGTCACTGGCAACACCAGCACGGCCACCTGAAGCAGGCGCCCCTTCCTGCCTTCGTGAAGGGCAGGCCCTGCGGTCAGGGCCCTGGAGGCAGCCCTCTCGGACTCCACCAAGCAGGGGGCAGCCCTCCTGCCACAGTACCCGATACAATGGCTGCCCCCCTCCCTGGGGATGCACCGGGGCCTGTGCTTATGGAGCAGCTGAGGGCAACAGCTCCACGACGAGGCACTTGGGCTTCTCCAGGAGGACGCTGTTGTGTCTCTGATTGCCTCCATTTGGGATAGAGGAGGGAGGCTGATCAGCGGAGGCTGAGAGTGTTTGGGGAGGGGCCCTTCACGTGAGTGTTGCAGCTAGCTTCTGTCTGCTCCCATGAAGGGCCCCTCCCCAAACACTCTCAGCCTCCCTCCTCCCTCCCAAATGCAGGCAGGCACACCCCTTCCCTGGCCACCAATCCTTTGGTGTCCCCCCACCCCGGTGTTTGTGCACTATCCCCCATTCTAAAAAGCTGAACCGCCTCCCCTGGGGCTGACTGACTGGTAGGAAGAGCTTTAAACAAAAAAGGTGCCGGGATCTGGGGGTATGTGGGCCACCGTCCGCCCCGCCCCGCCCTGAAAGCTCCTCCGAAACGCAGTTCGCTTCCACCACCACCCCGCAACGCCGCCCCTGTTTCCGCCGCCGCCCCGCGTGCTTCCAGCCATTTCTCGGCACGAGCTCCTTACCGCCTCCTGCAGCCCTGCCCGTAGAAGCCGGCCGGGCAAGGCTCTCGGCAGAACTTGCCCCGGTAGCCCGGCTCGCAGGCACACGTGCCGTCGACCTGGTTGCACTTGCCCATGTGGCACTGGCAGTAGCGGTCGCAGCGGGGGCCGAAGGTGCGCCCGCGGCACTGGCAGCGGCCGGTGAACTGCTCGCAGGGGGAGTTGTTGCAAGCGCACTGGTTGTTGCAGCTGCGGCCCCACCAGCCCGGCTGGCAGAGGCAGTTGCCCGTCTGCTGGTCACACTGCGAGTTGAGGCTGCAGTAGCAGGCGCTGGAGCACTGGGCCCCCCACCAGTTGGGCTCGCAGGAGCACTTGCCCGTCTTCGGGTCGCATTTGCCGTGCTTGCACAAGCAGGCGTTCTCGCACTTGGGACCCCAGCGGTTGGCGTTGCAGGTGCACTGCCCGGTCACGTCCTCGCACTGCCCGTTGGGGTGGCACCGGCACATCTCCTTGCAGTCGGGACCCCAGAACTGGCGGGGGCATTCTGTGGGGCGACAGCAAGGGGCGGCGTGGGTGGGTGGGTGGGCGTTAGCAGCCCAGCTCGGATCACGTGTTTGCGCCCTGCGGCGAATGTTGATCTCAACTCCTCCAAATGGCCCCATGTGTTTCATTCACTCGCTCATTCAGTCTATTTCTATGCTGCCCCGTGTCTCTCTGGGCGGCTCGCAAAGATAAAAACCCACTAAAAATACACGATGCAAAGTGCAGAACTATTTACATAAGAACATATAAACAGGCAGCTCGCACACAGGTATCAGATCTCTAAGAACAATTTTTAACAATCAACCCAAGACAACCCAGGACTTGATGAAAACAATATTAAAAAGATTGATAACTGGAACAAAGAGGTTCAAACATATAACGCCAATTCTGGCCCGCTTGCATTGGCTGCCTGTATGTTTCTGAGCCCAATTCAAGGTGCTGGTTTTAACCTACAAAGCCCTAAACGGCTTGGGACCACAATACCTGATGGAACGCCTCTCCCGACATGAACCTACCCGTACACTGCGCTCAACATCTAAGGTCCTCCTCCGAGTGCCTACTCCAAGGGAAGCTCGGAGGATGGCAACAAGGGAGAGTGGCCCCCCAATTATGGAATGATTTCCCCGGTGAGGCTTGCCTGGCACCAACACTGTTATCTTTTAGGCGCCAGGTCAAGACTTTTCTCTTCTCCCAGGCATTTAACACCATTTAACAACGCTAAGTTTGTTTTTTAACAGACCACCAGAACTGTTGTTTTTAAATGGATACTGTTGTTTTACTGTTTTTATGTTTTTAAATTTTGTATACTTTTAATGTTTACTGTTTTTAACTTTCATAAACCGCCCAGAGAGCTTCAGCTATGGGGCGGAATATAAATGTAACAAATAAATAAATAAATAAATAAATATAAAAGGACAGAGAGGAAAGAGGGGGGAAATTAAGTCCACAGTCCACGTGTGTGGTCCTTTCCCACAGAGGCTGAATCTAAGGCTGCGTGTCATGATCAGGGAGCTGAAATAGCCCGAGGGCTTTGTGTGAACCTCCCTCAGGGGTGACTTGGAAGTGAAACCACCACAGGCCTGAGCCTAACCTCTTTTAAAGTAGGGTGACCCTATGAAAAGGAGGACCGGGCTTCTGTATCTTTAACAGTTCATAGAAAAGGGAATTTCAGCAGGTGTCATTTGTATATATGGGGAACCTGGTGAAATTCCCTCTTCATCACAACAGTGAAAGCTGCAGGAGCTATACTAGAGTGACCAGATTTAAAAGAGGGCAGGGCTCCTGCAGCTTTCACTGTTGTGATGAAGAGGGAATTTCACCAGGTTCCCCATATATACAAATGACACCTGCTGGAATTTCCTTTTCAATACAATTGTCAAAGATACAGGAGCTCTGTCCTCCTTTTCATATGGTCACCCTATTTAAAAAGGTACTGAAAAGAAGAAGGGCAAGTTCAGAGTAACCCTGACAGATTTCTGTGAAAAGGGCCTTCCAAGCCGCATGGAGTCACCAGAGGCGAAGAGAGAGGCCCTCCAGGCGCTGATTTCACTCACTGGTTTCGCAGTTGGCACCAAAGTACCCGTGACGGCAGCGGCATTCATTGGGCCTGACGCACACCTCGTTGTCCTTGCAGGTGAAGTTCCCCTCGCACACAGCTGCAAGCGGGCAGAGAGAATGGCAGGGTGAGAAAACGGCAGGCTGTCTACATCGGGGGACCCAGACAAAGAAAATGGAAGCCTCTGCATCAGCCTTCTCTAACTTGGTGATGGGGATAATGGGAGTTGCTGTCCAACACATCTAGTGGACCTCAGGTTGGGGAATGCGCCCCCCCCCCATTTCTCCCCAATAGAGATGCAACTAGACTGGAGATCCCTCTTCGACAAGGGCAGGCAACTCCCTTGACCACGGCACTAAAGGGGATTCAGGGAGAAATACAAATTCATCTGGAAGCAGTTTCACAGAAAGGACATTTGAGACCCATAAAGAGAACCTGCTGCAAGTTAACATTCTGCAAATGGAGTAACAAGTATCTGCTAAATAACAGTGCAAAAGCCCCTGTGAGTTTACTTGGAATTAAATCCCACTATGTTCAATGGGGCGCAAAGGACTGCCACAACGAACCCCAACCAGAGCGAATGGGGGGAACTTCTACAGGTAAAAATGGAGACTGAAAGCAACATACGAATGTGACTTCTTTTGTGCTGTTTAAGATAAGACAGGTCACTTGAGGTCAACTGTTTTAATTAACTAAAAATAAAATTAGATGTAATCATGGCTATTTCTGAATCTTAGGAAACTTGCATTATTCTTTTAAATTAAAACAACATCTAAATGTGAAAGTTGACACACTATAAATTTTGTAGCATGATTGACATTTACCTTTACCATTACAGTATATGTTCTATAATAATTGCACAGATTTTGGGCATGCTTGCATTGCTTAGGGTGACCCTATGGAAAGGAGGACAGGGGCTCCTGTATCTTTAACAGTTGTATAGAAAAGGGGAATTTCAGCCGGTGTCCTTGGTATGCATGCAGCATACTAGAATGGTTAGATGAAACTGATATGTACTTTTGTTCAGAAGATATGAGAACAATCAGGAAACTAAAATTTAAATCAGCGTTTTTCATGGGCAGTGAGGTCCACTGCACGGGGATAAAGAGATATAACTCAATATGGGAGAGGAAGTTGTTCAGTGATTTCCTGAAGGAGTTTTAATATCCAGTTGGGCCTCACCATAACCTGCCCGAAATGCCACCTAGAACACACCCAGCCCTGTCCAGCTGCGCAACGCTGGGGATGTTTGATAGTGGTGGGTAACGTTATGACCCCCAGTCCTTCTAGTGTGTGGCAGAGAATTGGGATGAGGATGTGGCGCAGGCTACTTGATTGGGGTAAGGCAGCCAGTGCCTTATTCAGGAGCCTCCTGGCCAGAGGACACAGCCCTGCCATCATTCTCTGGCTCAGAGGATGAGTCTCTGGCAGAACTCCCATCTCCCCAGCCTTGTAGAAGCCTCAGACTAGAAAACCAAACAATGGCCCTTTAATAGTCCAGTCAGCTCCTCCAGGAGAGGAGAAGTGACCACACTATGGGTCTTGTTAGCTTATATAAGGCTTCAGCTGCCTGCTGAGACAACATCCTCCTATTGTCCTAGTAGGAGAATGTTCCAGCCGACAGGATATACTTGGAGTTATCCAAGGTCCTACTCTTCCTGCATTGATGATGATGATGATGATGATGATGATGATAATAATAATAATAATAATAATAATAATAATAATAAAAAATTTGTTACCCGCCTCTCCCTTTGGATTGAGGTGGGGCACAACACAAATGCAAACATCATACAACTAATTAAAATATTTAAAACCAATACATCACTAAAATCAGCCCATCATTAAAAGGCAAATTTAAAATTCAAGTGGGTAGGCCTGCCAGAAGAGATCTTGCTACCAGCTTCCCCTGCAAGCCTCAAGGGACCACAGGATGGAGTAGGTAGGCTCTTTTTCAGGGAAGCTCACTCACCATTACTGATCTTCTCACAGGAAAAGCCCAGATCAGCTTCTCAGGAAATGCCAGAGCCTCTCTGGAACACAGTTGTAAACTACCTGGACTGTAGACATGCTGTCCATTTCTAGTCACATGCTCCAAGGGGATGGCAGACAGACATGCCCACGTCCAGATGCCCTATGGAGTACTGTACGGACCCCAAACATGTGGCCTTCACTCACAACATCAAACACCCTTCATGAGAATATGAGGCAGTAGCAGGCTGAAAATTCGTGATTTCTGGACTGGGTCACTCGAGGGTAGGATGGAGAAAGTTGACTGCAGGTAGAGCCCCCAAACACGTGTGG
The DNA here is from genome assembly GCF_023053635.1 of Elgaria multicarinata webbii. Classification (NCBI taxonomy): domain Eukaryota; kingdom Metazoa; phylum Chordata; class Lepidosauria; order Squamata; family Anguidae; genus Elgaria; species Elgaria multicarinata. The sequence goes on from NC_086188.1 coordinate 24,737,016, forward strand.
TCAGGAGCACCATCCTTCCTCGGGTTCCCAGTTCAGGTCTTTGTCCCTGAGCAAGAACTGGGCGGCACCTTGGCCCTGACGTTTCCCTGGTAGCCACCACTGAACAGACATCCACGTATACAGTCCCCACAAAGACGCGGCGAGGAAGGGTGTGGAAGGTTCCAGAAAGCCCCGAGATGGACACCAGAGAGAAATCTAGAAAGGCACAGAGACATTATTAGGTAACAGTAGGTTAGATATAAGAGATGGAAATAGGGAGTTTAGTGTACACAGCAGGAAGGCTCAACGCCCGGAAGGCTCAGCACCCTGTTCCCATCATGCACGAGATGCCGGGCGATGCACTTACTTACCCCGTGTCTCAATGGAGAAGCTACTCTGGCCGCTTGGGAAGTGTTTGGGTAGCATCCGACTGAGGCGCTAAAGACATGCAAAGGAGGAGCCGAGGGAGGGACATGATTAGTGCTGAAACGGAGGCCATATTAGTTTGTTATTCGGCCTTTAAATACACAGGCAGCGTGAAGGAGGAAAGCCAGCCCTTTCCCCTGGGGACCCTCCTCAGCCTCACAGGCTTCTGAACGGAGAGGCTGAGGGGCGGCACGGGCAGTTGAGGCAGGAAGGGGCGGCCGTGAGACTAACCCCCAGCGGTGCGAATTTTTAGCCCGCTCAATCTCAGGGGCTTTGGGCAGGTAGTGCAGAGACACAGGCAACACAGCTGAGCTAATACCAGTAAGCCGGGTTTGTAAAAGGGGGACAGTGGCCGCAGCACAAAAGCAGCAGGGTGCCCGCCTGGCCTCATATTCTGGCCCGTGACCTTCCGCACTCCAGCTCCGCCATCCCGCCCTGGCCAGCCACCCCGAGGTCGCCTCCTCCTCTACATCCCCCCTCCCGGTTTCCCCCTTCTTCTCCTTATCCTTGGAGCCCCCCACCCCCACCCCGGCATCCCACAGCAGCGATGTCACGCCCCCTCCACATCCCCCTTTTCCTCCACAGCACGATTCAAAGCCCACCTTTTCCGCACTGCCTTTGGAACAACCCTGACCTCTACCGAATCTCAGGCTAACGTCAAGCGAAACGTAACGCATATTTCTTCCCCCGGTTCACTCCCGCTTGCATCTTTTTTCTAGTGTATCAAACTCTAGATGGTAAACCAGCCTTCCCAATCCAACCTCACATCCTCCCAAAGGGTTGAACTACAAACCCCATCATCCACAGCCAGTGTGACCCCCCATTCGGGGATGATGGGAGTAGTAGTCCAACCCCTCTGGAGGGGCTCAGATCTGGGGAGGTTGGTGTACACTCCTCCAGGAGATCAGAGATCCGTCTTTTCGCTGTTGCTCTTTTAAACCTGCCTCCCCACCCCAGGCACATGAATGGCACTGTATACATCCACACCACCACGTGCAGGTGGGCTGGTATTCTACATGCCCCTCCCTTCCCCCTCAAGCACGAGCTGAAAATGGCGGCGGGCCTTTAAGACACTGAGGCCAGGTGCTCAGGTTTCACAAATAAATGCCTGGAAGGGGCCGCCCACAGCTCAGTGCTAGAGCCGTTGCTTTTCAGGCAGAAGGTCCCAGGTTTGACCCCCAAAATCTCCAGATACGGCAGGGAAAACTCCTGCCTGGAACCCTGGAGAGCCGTTGCTGCCAGTCCGTGTTGACAATACTGGGCTAGATGGACCCAGGAGCTGACTCCGTATAAGGCAGCTTCCTACGTTCCTAATGATACCCTCATCTGAAGGTAATATTACCTGGGGCTCTCGAGATGCGCTTCCTCAATGTGGTGCTTTTCAGCTGTTCTGGACTACAACAGTACAGGCAATGATGGGAACTGTAATCTAAAACTGTAATCTAAAACAACAATTCCAAGATCCTTCTCAATATTACAAACGAGAAGGATCTTGGAATTGTTGTAGATCACAAGCTGAATATGAGCCAACAGTGCGATATGGCTACAAGAAAGGCAAATGCTATTTTGGGCTGCATTTATAGAAGTATAGCTTCTAAATCGCTTGAGGTACTGGTTCCTCTCTATTCAGCCCTGGTGAGGCCTCATCTAGAGCATTGCGTCCAGTTCTGGGCACCACACTTCAAGAAGGATGCAGACAAGCTGGAGCATGTCCAGAGGAGGGCAACCAGGATGATCAGGGGTCTGGAAACAAAGCCCTATGAGGAGAGACTGAAAGAACTGGGCATGTTTAGCCTGGAGAAGAGAAGATTAAGGGGAGACATGATAGCACTCTTCAAATACGTAAAAGGTTGTCAAACAGAGGAGGGCCAGGATCTCTTCTCGATCCTCCCAGAGTGCAGGACACGGAATAACGGGCTCAAGTTAAAGGAAGCCAGATTCCAGCTGGACATCAGGAAAAACTTCCTGACTGTTAGAGCAGTACGACAATGGAATCAGTTACCTAGGGAGGTTGTGGGCTCTCCACACTAGAGGCGTTCAAGAGGCAGCTGGACAACCATCTGTCAGGGATGCTTTAGGGTGGATTCCTGCATTGAGCAGGCGGTTGGACTTGATGGCCTTGTAGGCCCCTTCCAACTCTGCTATTCTATGATTCTAGGAGGGCACCATGTTGGGGAAGGCTGGTGTAATGTATGAAAAGTCCCCCGCCCCAAGTGTTCTCAGTGAGCCTGTGAGACTGGAAGAATATAGGAAGCTTCCGCATACTGAGTCAGAGCGTTGGTCCATCAAGCTTAGTTGAACGGGTGTCAGAAGTGCAGCAGGTCCTGGTCTGTTGACCCAGCAAGGGCAGAATGAGTGGGGTAGAGCAGAGGCTGGGCGGCCACCAGTCTGTGATGCTGTGCTTGCATCCTGCAATAAGGAGTAGGTTGGTCTCCAAGGTCCTGTCCAACCAGTGGAGGCTGGTGGCTCCGATGTCAGCGGGGCGGTGAATCCGCTCCAGGTTTCAGTCCGAACCAGTCAGAACTCTAGAGTTTGGACTGGTTCGGACTGAAACCCGGAGTGGTTTCACAGCCCCGCTGACATCGGAGCCACCAGCCTCCACTGCTTCCAACTCTCTCTGTATACACCCCTCCAGCCAATCTTTAGGTTCCATACTGCCTGTCAAGCCTAAGGGTTGATGTTGCTCATCCATGTTGCCTTCACAAGACAATTTGTATAATAAACCTTCCTCTAGCATCCTGAGACTTCTCCCCCATTTTGTGCATGCTCTCCGGCCTCGCATGCTCATCCCTCTCCCCTTCTGTGCCTCAAGAGAACTCTGATGCTCAACTACTCTGAGCTCCAATGCGATGCAGTCCTGGGTCACAAGGATCCTGGCTAATCCCAGAAACTCTGGAAATCCGGTCAATCTCAGTACGATCGACCACCTCACTGGGTTGTCTTTTCATGGCTCAGATCCCTCTGTCTCCAGTCTACCTTCCCCGGGGGAGCCTCACCGAGTCTGCCACCAGAGGCAGGATCCTTGCCTTTTCTTAAAGGAGGACCCTCCACTGCCCAGCAGGTTTGGATCCAGAACACCACTTTGCCTGTGGCTGCTGGGCCCTTTCCACACACAGTCTGACTGCTCGAGAGGCCAAATGTGGCCGCTGTTGATCAGCACGAAGAAATATTACTCCACAGGAAAGGAGGAGGACCGTGGCCAACTGGAATGGCTGTGAATTTAACAGTGTCTAAAAATAGCTCCTCTGAGTTTCCCATCAGCGCCTTGGGACTCCAAGTCCCGAGAACTCACCGCCCTCCAGCCCCACTCTGTAAAATGCTACTCCGACGATTCTAATCAGAACCTGGGGATGCCGTATTCCAGAGCCCGGCGGAAGCTTCTGGCCACGGGCAGCAGAGATTAGAAAGACTCCCTGAAGGCAGCTGCATCTAGTCCTGCACCCGCATAACAAGAACGCCGCTCCCCACACCGCGGTGATCTGGGGCCCTGTGGGGTGCCCTCGCGCCAAGACTCAACAGGGACTGACCGGAGCATGAGCAGAGTTCTCCCCCGTGATCACTGAATGACCGTAACAACCAGATTGGGCAGACAGATGCACCCCATCAGCTCTGGGAAGGCAAGAGGGAAGCACAGCTATAAAGCCCCACAGCGGTGAGGACTGTGTGGCTTCTTTTGTGGAGCAGGGATCTCTGCCTCAGCCCAGAAGGGCCCTTCCAAGTCGAGGGCCAGCAGACGCCTTGCCCTCGCCAGCACAGACCTACCTGAGGTGCTTCCAGGTGAGGGTTTTCCAGCCCTGTCACCCTGCCCCATTCACAAAATCTTAGGGAGGACCCAGACATGGTTGTTTTCCTCTATGGCCGGCCTCATCTACACCAAGCAGGATATTGCACTATGAAAGCGGTATATAAAAGGCAGGAGCCACACCAAGCAGGATATAGCAGTATGAAAGCAGTATATGGTCTGTGTCAACGGGCCCCAACACTTGTCAGAGCACTTCAATACTGCTATAAAGCAGTAGTGTGGCTCCTGCTTTTTATATACCGCTTTCGTAGTGCTATATCTGTCTTGGTGTAGATTAGGCCCAATAATCCTCCCATCTTTCCTCACTGCTTCTTCCGTGTTTTTTCCCCAAAATAATCACCAAGGACGAACAGACGGGACAGGGGCACAAGTCCTTTGGCTTGGTACTGAATGGGTCTGGGAGCACCCCTGATTTCTTGGCTCCTCACACACCCTGTAGGCCTGGCTGGCTCACAGGAAGAGGGGGCAAGGTGGGCTAACCAAGAAACTGCCAATGAAGAGGGAGTTACTGGGAAATGGAAGGAAAAGAGCTCTCCCCCGCTCCAAGAGCAAAAGGTGGGAAACTGGGCATTTGGGGCCGTCTCTAATCTGTTTAGGAAAGGAACAGAGGGAAAGACAAGAAGCAGCTTGCTCTTACGTATCAAACATTCCTCGCCTTGTTGCCTCCATCCTGGGCAGCACGTGGACCCACTGCAAAAGGAAAGACAGAGCGTGAATTAGAAAAGGGTTGTGAGTAAGTGCCCCATATTCAAATCTCACTGCTGCCATGAGCTCGTGTGGCAGCCTGGGAGCAAGCCGCCACATCTCTTCACCTTTCCGTCTGCGAGATGGTGTCATAAGACCACCACATGCCTACTTTGCAGGGTCGTCGTAATTATTGCAAAAATAATATATGCAAAGCTCAGTGAATGCTCAAAGTGCCATATAAACCCTATGCATTTTTGTTCTTGCCTCCCTTTGCTGTTGTGAGACTGGCAAGATTGTGAGTCCATCTCACATGAACATCAGAAGAGCCCTGAGGCTGGATGAGACCAAGGGTCCATCTAGTCCAGCATTTTGTTCACACAGTGGCCAACCAACTGTTGACCAGGGCACTAGGTTGGGGAAGGCTGTTTTAGGGCAATGCCAGTGTAGGCATTTTTTAAATCAGGGTCAGCAGGCAGGCAGGCACCACTCCAGCATCTGTCTTGTTTAATCCTGACAATTAATGCTGCATATAAATATTTCCTATCGACGCTGATGTACTTATCAGGTAGTTTGAAACAAAGCACTTGTCTGGGATTGCTCTCCTTGCCCTAAATCCACCTTGCTCAACCATAATATTATACAACAAATGGTATACGGTTGGAATACTGCATGCAAGCCTGGCTACCCCATATCAAAACAGAGCAATACAGAGCTAGCCAAAGGTCAGAAAAGGGCAACCAAAACTATCAGGAGGTTAGAACACTTTCCTTGTGAGGAAAAAGGCTAAAAAGCATTTGGATCTTTATAGCTTAAAGAACAAGACTTTACAGAAGTTGCATAGTAGAGATTAAGACCTGTATAAAAGCTGTGGAGAAACTGGGTAGAGAAAACTAGGGGTGGCTGCATTTGTCTATTTATAGTACACGTCAGTTTCACATGTATTCAACCATAAGTCCGTTCTATTCAATTGCTGCATGGTTTTAAAAACTGCATGAACGTTTGCATTTATTTCTCTATGCAATTTATCCTAATATATGCATTTTTGTACACATCTTTCCCTAGATTAAGCAGTTTTGTGCAGAATTGGAGTCTAGAACTGCCTCGCAACATTTGGGGAAGTGTGCAGTCCAAAGAGTATCTGTGTTCCAACCAGAAAGTGTGAATTAGGCCAATACACGTACAAGTGGGGGCCAAATGAAAATTCCCCTTCTATCCCTAGAGAAAACCCGTCCTTCCTCTCCTCCTGAGAGACAACACTCAGAGGCCCAGTTCACATGCAATCCAGCGGCTGTCAGGGATGCGCGGGAGAGAGCAGGCGTGCTGCCTGCAGCACGCCAGCCACTCCTGCTTTTAATCAACAAGCTATGATCGGTCCGTTCTTAGGCTGTTGAGCGTGATAGCGCTGGGTTGTTCATGGGATAAACCACCCCGCAGTTAACCTAACGAAGAAAACATGAGTGAGTCACTAGGTTGTTCAGTCCCTAAATCACCCAAAGCTCCAGGTTCACACATCAGGCTCAACCACCTTAAAACAGGCTGGTCATGGATTGATTTGGTGGGTGCATGGGAAGCAGTGAGGCCGGTAGCTGCCACTCATGTACAACCATACATAAGCTGCTTAAACCAGTTCAGCGGCAGCCTGGCATTGAATACCTGTTGCTGGGGCAGCATCAGCAGGACAGGGCTGTTGTCTGATGACTCGCTTGCAGGCTTTGCAGAAGTAGAGTCGGATACAGTGGTAAATAGGCAGGGTGCTGGAGTAGACGGAACGTTGGTCTGATCCAGCACAGTGCCAGACAAATGCCTTACTGTGTGGTGGGTGTCCACCACCCTCGTCCCCCCCAAAACACACACTTCTACACTAGAAGCTTGGCCAGAACAAGGCAGAACTTTAGTGCAGCTCAGTAACTTTGCCTGCAGAAGGCAATTCCAGGCATCTCCAGGAAGGACAGGGGAACAGAGGTGTAGTGGTAAATTTTGAAGTGCAAGTACTCATCATGACAGTCCCCATAGACTCCCCACACCCACCCAGGAAGAGGGTAGGATGGAGAAAGTTGACTGCAGGTAGAGCCCCCAAATATGTGTGGTCATGAGCACCATCCTGCCTCAGGTTCCCAGTTCAGGCCTTTGCCCCTGAGTAAGAACTGGGCAGCACCTTGGCCCTGACATTTCCCTGGAAACCACCACTGGACAGGCACCCACTTTGAAATCAGTTTGAAAATTCTATATGGTGTGTGTCCTGGGCCCCAACAATTGTCACTACTGTTATAAAACATTTTAAAGCAGTAGTGTAGATCCTGCCCTGGTCCCTCAGGCTAGCACATGTTCTGGCAAACTGTCATGGGACACCCAAATCAGTGGCTTTTTTCTTACAGGAAAGCTTAATGGATACACACTTCAGAAATCATATAGCTGATGGCCAGTGTGGTTTAGTGGCTAGGGTGTTGGACTGGGAGTTGGGGGATCCAGGTTCTAGTCCCCACTCAGCCATGAGCCAACAGTGCGATATGGCTGCAAAAAAGGCAAATGCTATTTTGGGCTGCATTAATAGAAGTATAGCTTCCGAATCATGGGAGGTACTGGTTCCTCTCTATTCGGCCCTGGTTAGGCCTCATCTAGAGTATTGCATCCAGTTCTGGGCTCCACAATTCAAGAAGGACGCAGACAAGCTGGAGGGCAACCAGGATGATCAGGAGTCTGGAAACAAAGCCCTATGAGGAGAGACTGAAAGAACTGGGCATGTTTAGCCTGGAGAAGAGAAGATTGAGGGGAGACATGATAGCACTCTTCAAAGACACAGAGGAGGGCCAGGATCTCTTCTCATTCCTCCCAGAGTGCAGGACACGGAATAATGGGCTCAAGTTAAAGGAAGCCAGATTCCAGCTGGACATTAGAAAAAACTTCCTGACTGTTAGAGCAGTATGTGGGCTCTCCCACACTAGAGGCATTCAAGAGGCAGCTGGACAACCATCTGTCAGGGATGCTTTAAGGTGGATTCTTGCATTGAGCAGGGGGTTGGACTCGATGGCCTTGTAGGCCCCTTCCAACTCTGCTATTCTATGATTCTATGGAAACCCACTGGGTGACTTTGGGCCAGTCACAGACTCTCAGCCCAGCCTACATCACAGGGTTGTTGTTGTGAGGATAAAATGGAGAGGAGGAGGATTAGGTACACTGCCTTGGGTTCCTTGGAGGAAAAAAGTCAAAGTATAAATGTATATCTATATATCTATATCTATATCTATATAGTCAGTAATTATAGGCGCCAAGAAATTCCAAAACAGTCAAAATCTAATCACTACCGCCATGACTGTGAACCCATCAATGTGGTTTCCCCATTGTCATTTTCATGGTTCCAAACACAAGGGAAGGGTCAGTCCATACACGGGTTCCAAACCCGGACAAGGGTGGGGAATGATCACTGACAGCAGCTTCGTCAGTTTCCATCTCCAACAGAAGCAGGCATTTTGTAAAGCGAATGGCTCTTAATTGCTCATTCAAGCCACTCTGCACCTTGGAGAGCTCCTTTAGAGTTCTGATTGGTTTAGACTGAAACCCAGAGCGGATTCACACACACCCCACACACACCGACATCGGAGCCACCAGCCACCAATGCATTGCAGTCCAACATATCTGGAGAGCACCAGGTTGGAGAAGGCTGTGCTAAGGTGTTGAAAGCCTGAGAAGACAGGGGAGGAGCCCAGAACTGTGGAGCACCCCTCCCCCCCCCCCCCCGCATAAAAGGACCAGCTTCCAGGGCAAGGCATGGCTTGGAGGAGAGTGGTTGCTCTGCCCCGTAAAGTGTCCTATTAGAAAATGCATGCTGTAATTTGAGGAAGGGGTACAAAGCGGAACCATTTTTCTGAATGGATCCATTATCTGGAGGGCTGTGCAAGTGCCCCTCCTCCTCAGCAGGAGCTTTACCATGCAGGGAAGGTGAAGCGGGGGGGAAGCAGAGCAGGGAAAACTGATCTGATCCACACGGGGCATGATCCACCAATGTAGCTCTCATTCTCAAGCCAGACTGCTCTTGGGCCTCTCTCATTCATTTCAGTGTGCTCTGTGCAGGAGAACTCCTACAGTGGATCGAGACCAGGGAGCCGTTTGCACTGCATATATTTGAAAAGATTGAAGTAATCCAAATTGCTGATATTTAGAAAGATTTCTCTTACCTTGCATGATTTATTCCACAATTTTTTAGAACTATTATTTTGGAGATCTGGGAAATTTCAGGCCATTTAGTTGATCTGGGTAAACTGGTTGAAAGCATTATTAAAGATCATAGAATCATAGAATAGTAGAGTTGGAAGGGGCCTACAAGGCCATCGAGTCCAACCCCCTGCTCAATGCAGGAATCCACCCTAAAGCATCCCTGACAGAGGGTTGTCCAGCTGCCTCTTGAAGGCCTCTAGTGTGGGAGAGCCCACAACCTCCCTAGGTAACCGGTTTCATTGTCATACTGCTCTAACAGTCAGGAAGTTTTTCCTGATGTCCAGCTGATATCCAGCTGATGTCCAGATAAAATGAATAACCATATAGAAGGACAAGCCCTGCTGAAAAAGAATCAACAAGGCTTCTGCAAAGGTAAGTCCTGTCTCACTAACCATTCAGAATTCTTTGAGAGTGTCAATAAACATGTGGACAGGGATGATTTGATGAACACTGTTTACTTGGACTTCCAAAAGTCCCTCACAAAAGACTCCTGAACAAACTTAGCAGTCATGGAATAAGATGAGAGGTCCTCTTATGGATCAGTAACTGGTTAAAGAACAGAAAACAGAGAGTGGGAATAAATGGTCAATTCGCTTGATGGAGGGAAGTAAATAGTGGGGTCCCACAGGGATTGGGACCAATGCTTTTCAACTAGTTCATAAACGATCTGGAATTAGGAGTGATCAGTGAAGCAGCCAAATTTGCCAATGACACCAAATTATTTCAGGTTGTTAAAACAAAATTGAATTGCAAGGAACTCCAAAGGGATCTCTTCAAGCTGGGAGAGAGGGCGTCCAAATGGCAGATGTGGTTCAATGTAAGCAAGTGTAAGGTGATGCATGTTGGGGCAAAAAAACAACCCATCTTCATGTATAAGCTGATAGGATCTGAGCTAGCAGTGAGTGACCAAGAAAGAGATCTTAGAGGCATAATTAGGAAAGGAATTGAGAATAAAACTGCCAATATTATACTCCCCTTGGAAAATAAACTCAATGGCACTCGCCAGCGTGGCTGTCTCCACTTTCCCTTGCCCTCCCCTGGCTGTCCCGGGGGCAATGCAGGCCAGGCAGGCACTTCCAGGGCGTCATCAGAGCCCATTTCCTGCCAGGGATGGGCCAATCCATCCCAGAGTTCCTGGTGAGGAAACTGACACAACTGACACCATTTCCCTGCCCAAGTTCTTGGAGCTGGCAAGTCCCATCCTTTGGTGGAGAAATAGCACCTGCTGCCTGTAAGGGTAAGGCGAGGGTTAACTGGGACTTGGAACTGTTATGTCTTTTATTTTGTAAATTTTATGGTTTCATAGGATGAGAGATAAGGAAGCCAGGCAGCTGTATGGGGGAGAAGACTGGAGCCAGGCCTGTCCTTGAGTGATTAAACGGCCCAAGCGAGAGGTGTGAAGACACTCCACGCATCAGAGCTGAAGGGAGGGGGGAAGGAGTGAAAAGGATGGTATAAAGATATCCCCTGTGAAGGGAACCGGGGGTGTCGGCTGAGATCGGTCTGGGGTGACGTATGAGACTGTAGTTTTAGTTTTTAGCTTGCCTGCACTGGGTTCTTATATATATGCATGCTTTTATAGTTTTATTCTGCTAATCCCATGTATTCCTACCCTTTTCCTAATAAATGGTCTTAAACCTCCTTTTGTGAGCTGTGAGTGTCTGTGCCTGGGGATCCGTGCTAAATCCAGTCAAGAAGCCAGCTGGGTGCTGGGCACTCTTCCTTTACACTGCCTTCCTCTTCTCATGCATCAAGGTACATAGGAAGCTGCCTTTACCCTGGGTCCATCTAACCCAGTATTGTTGACACTGACTGGCAGCCATGGCTCTCCAGGGATTCAGGCCAGTACTTTCTGGAGATTCCAGGAATTGAATCTGGGACTTTCCGCATGCAAAGCAGGAGCTCTACCCCAGAGCTATGGCTCTCAGACCTTGGGATAGGGCCGGGCTGGGGAGCCCTTGGTCTCTCAGCTGTGGTTGGAGCACAGTTTCCATCAGCCCTGTCCACTGGCCAAGCTGTCTGGGGCTCATGAGAAAAGTTGTCCAACAACATCTGGAGGGCCACAGGGTCCCCAGCCCCAGCGGTGGTGATCCTACACATGTAGGATGAAGGCAAGCCAGACGCTCCGTCCTCTGCTTGCAGCTGGCTGTGCATGGGACCCTACTCACCTTGATGTGAGCAGGGATGCTCCCTTTTGCAAGAGTCCCCTGTTGAAATGTTTGTGATAACTCTACATAAGGATTCTATGTAAGGACTAGAAACTTCCCTTTTTGTTGTTTTTAAATGAAAGCTAAGTTCTCTCTGGGAGCTGGAATTCTCAACAAAATGCCAATTTTTCTGAACTGCAGCAGCCCTGTTTTGTTTTGTTTTTGTTTAAAAAGATAACACAAGTGATGACGTTTCACAGCAGTCCACCAGTCAAAACAATGAGCATGACACCCCAAAGTGAAAGTAAAACCAAACCAAACATGTCAATAAAAACCATCTCAGCAAACAACAGCGGAAGAAACATCAAGGGTGAAAGGCTTTTTGGGGAAACACAAAAACATGTATCAAGCATCTTCAGAAACACACCCTTTCTCAGGGTAGAGTTCCGGAGCAAGGGGGCACCAACAGAGAAGGCCATGCTGCTTGAAGAGGTAAATCTAGGCTCTCCATAGGATTTCAGAAGATCTTGGCTGCTGGGCTGGGGCTCTATAAGCCCAAACCAGCAGCTTTAAAATTGAACCTAGAAGGAACCTAGAAGGAACTGTTTTGTAATAGAGAAAATTCGCCCAGGAGGCAACACATTTTGATACTACTCCCCTCCCTAACTGCCCACTATAACCATGAGGACGTGGTAACTGGGGTGCTCCAGGGTTGGGGAGCCTTCTGATTTATGAGTCTTCCTTGCATTTTACTAAAACCCCAGGTCCCCCAGCCGGGAGCTCGTGCAAAACTCACATATTTAGAATGAAGGAACAAGGCGCCCCTGAGCTCAAGAATTTGTTTTTCAGTACCATAGGGAGCTCACAGTCCTTTTCACACAAAAATCCACAAATGGTTTCTCCCCAGCCTGTCTTCATTTCAGCAGCCTAATTTTTTGGAGTGAGGGTCTGTTGTCGCTGTTTTTAAATTCAGCACCAGAAAGCTTTGTCAATCTACTGCAAATAACACAGAGAAATCAGCCGGCAGATCCTGGTTGAGTCCCTCCCTGCCCTCCCCTAGAGGACAGGTAGGCAGATTTCAGGGTTGTGGAGTCATCGATTTTTACTAGAACCCCAAACGGAAACCAGAGGCAGAAGACATACACTTAGAATTAAAGAATTCCGAATCTAGGGATTTGCTGAGCACCAGAACTGAATGGAACCCGTAGTCCTTCCAAACAAAAGCCTGCTCTTAGTTACCCCAAGCTTTCTTCATTTCTGTAATTTAAGGTGTGTGTGTGTGTGTGTGTATGGGAATCATTGTGTTGCTGCTACTGTCACACCATTGGGAGTCGGAAATCCTTGCTACCTTCTGCCTACCCCCAACTTACAGTATACTGTAGTTGCAGGTAAATTTCTATGGGTGTTGAGATGGAGGGAGCAGCATGTTTTGGGTCAAGCTCTCCAAACTGGGGTGGTGGTGGTGATGGTGGGAGCTCAAAGCTGATCTAAGTCTGCCATGAAGCCACTGGCTAATTGTGACCCCAACTGATCAAGACCTCAGAGAGATCTCACCCAAGTGCCCTCCAAAAGCTAGAGCACATTATATACCCCACCTCCATTTCTATGAGCTTTCTTACATCACAAGACAGACTTTGTCTTGGTAGGAAAAACATGGACCAGAGCACTTCTTGGGGGTGGGGGTGGGGTGGGGGAGGAAAGAAACCTCGTCCAGAAATTCCAGAGCAGAAACTGCAAAGCCTTCTCGTCTAAGACATCTTGTTTGCAAGACTTTAAATCGAAAACAGATGTATCGTCTCTTTCCATTCGGTTTTAAGTTACACTTGGAAGGAGGGACGGCGGGCGTTTGGGGTTGTTTTTGTTGTTGTTCTTTGAACCTCATGGGGGGAAATGGGGGGACACCTGTTGGGAAAGGGGTCCCCCTCAAATGGCAGTACGTTTTAGAGCTCGTGTTTCCATTTTGAAAGCTGTGATCTATGCTACAATATGGTTGTCAGTGGGCAATGGGGTGGGGGTGGGGCTGTTACCATGGCAAGAGGGGGAAGGGCAAAGAAGCCCACATCTTGAGACTGTTAAGTACAGGATGGGGTTAATGCTCTAAAAAGTGGTTTTAGCTCAAGAGAGAGAGAGGAAACCAGAGGCTTCCAAGAGCTAGTTGCTGCTGGCGTCCTTCGGCGTTTAAATACAGGGTTCCAAGAGAAATCACAATTAAGGCCCACCAGCCGCAGGGCCTTGCTTCCTGGTGTGACTGGGGGGACGTTCAAGGAACCCCAAGGGGCCTCAGCTTTACTGCCAAGACTAGAATCAGTGGTGGAGATTGCACACCCAAAAAGGGGGGACATCCAGGCAAGAAAAAGCCCACCCGCTCCTGGCTCCCACAGGGATGCCCAGCTCTCTAGAGGCAGAGCAAATGGGGTCCCACCATGGGAGGTCATCAGGCAAGGAGGGGAAGGACAGAGGACGGGGGCCAACAGGAGCAAGCCCCAAATCTCTACAGGAAAGCCACAGTGGGGGTGGGGGAATTAAGTCAAGGCGAAGTGGAGGTCCATTCAGCAAGGACCCCCATTGTGGGAGTGCACAGTCTAAGTGACATGACTTAAGGGGTCCCAAACACCCCACCTCGCCGCAAAATCTCTTCTGGCAGCCAAGATCAGGAGTGCTTCCAGGCAGAGACCTCCCAGCACTAGCAAGGAGAAGTTATTGGGCAACTAGTCTGTCTTCTTTTTCTTGATGGGTTTTCAGGGTGCTTCTAGACAAGGCTCCTAACATTGTCCTGCCCCATCTCATGGGGTTTTATGTGTCCAGACATCATAGTCTGTGTCCAGACATCATAGCCTTCCTCTCGGAACCCTCCCATGTTCTTTCACTGCTTCTTTTTTTCTAACCACTAAAAAAACCATAAAGGAAAAAAGACTGGTTCGCTGCACAAGGGCCCGGTGATGAGTAGCGCTAGGAGGCCTCCTCCATCTGGGAGTGTGCCCTTGGCCCCTGAAGGTGGAAGAAGCAAGGGGGAAGCACAGAAGGTTACGAGTTGAAGATGGCGGAGTCTGGAACCCCCAGCACATCCCGTGAATAGAAGCCCCCTCTGGAAGCAATCCCAGGAGCCCAGCAAAGAGCGCCCAGCTCGGTTGGGGCCTTGGACGAAAGGTTGGCCAAAATGCCTGCCTCGGACCTCATGCACAAACACACACACACACCACTGGGTCCCATGGCAAAGGAGGCAGGACGAGGCCGCAGCGGGCTGGAGGTGCTGGAAGGCGGCACCTCCAGGTCTGAGCCTGGGCATCATTCGTGGCCGGGGAGAGGCGCATCTCGTCTTGGAGAACAGGAATGGAGGGTGGGCAGGGCAGGGCAGAATTTCTGGAAGTGCGTTGATGGAGCAGGATGCTCCCCTCCCCCAAATCCTGGGCCACATTAGGGAGACCCCCCCTTTAAAAATAAACGTACAACTCCCTCCATGTGCCGGAAGGGGAGCGACAGCAAGCGAGCATAGCAGCCCCAGAGACGGGGTATTTCCCAGGCGGCGAGCCTTTCCAAGCGCTCGAACGCCCCCGGGAGCCGTAAGCGAAACCCGTCTTTTGCTTGCCTATTCATCCCAGTCGTGGGGCGGGCGGGAGAACGGGAGGGACCGGCTCGGCCGGCCGGCCGGCGGGCGGGGACACAGCGGTCCCGAAAGAGCCCCCAGAGAGCCAACGAGCGGGGTGCGGGGGGAGGGGAGTGTCCGGCCGGCTGCCTCCAAGCGATGCGCGCCTGGCGGGGTTCCCGGCGCGCCCTGCAGCGTCGACGGCTCTTACCTAGTGGCCGGGCAGACGTTCCTGCCGTGGGGACTCAGCTCCTGGGCAGCGCCCCAGCCCAGCAAGAGCAGCAGCGGCGGCAGCAGGGCGAGAGGGAGGAGCGCGCCGGCGCCTCCATCCCCGGCGCGCCGGGCCCGCGGCGGCGGTAGCAGCGGCGGCGGCGGCGTCTCCATGCGCGGGGCGCGCTGCTCTCCGGCCCTGTCCGGGCAGCCTGGCTCCCCAGCAGCAGCGGCGGCGGCGGCGGCGGCTCCTCCTGGCTGCTGCAGGATCCCGGCCGGAAGCTGCAGTGCGAGCCGCCGCCGCCGCCGCCGCCGCCGTGGCCGCCTCCCCCTCGCCCCTCTCGGCGGCAGCAGGAGGGGCGCCCGGCCAGCCAGGAAATGCCGCATTGGTTCCCCCCGCGCGCGCCTGATCCCGGGCCAGGCGCATCTCCCGCTGGGGAGACGGAGGCGCCGCGGCCCGAGCCCCCGGGCCTCTTCCACGCCGCCGCCGCCGCTGGAGAAGCGCGAAAGGGAAGGCGAGGAGGGGAAAGGAGCGCCGGGCTGCCTGCGGCGGGCCCTGCCTGCCCGGCTGCCCCGCAGTCCTTGGCTCAGAAGTCAGTCCCTCCAGAGTCCAGGTCTTGAGGACCAAAGTTTTGGGTTGTTCGCCTCGTTTCCGGAAAGGACGGCCCAGCTTCTCCTTTCTCCCTCCCAACCCAAAAGGTGTCGCTTGGAAGGAACAAACCGATCCTACGCACGTTGACTTGGGAAGACACCCATTGCTGGGACACGCGGTCAGTTGAACGCAGTCGGGCTGGAAGCGTTCCAGAGGGCCCGGATCCCAGACGGGTGCCCCAGGACCTCTGTAGAGGCCACCTACAGACCTGTCCTAGGCGTCTCTACCTGGAAGTAAGCCTCCTCTTTAGCGGACCTTGCTCCCAACTTCCACGGCTCTCGGATCATTGGCGCTCCTACAGCGTGGAGGAAGCGACTCCAAGTTCAGTGGGACTTATAGTCCCTAGCACATACCAAGTCTCTAGTACAGTGTTCCCCAACCTGGTGCCTTCCGGATGTGTTGAAATACAGCAGCATCCTCCAATCTGGGAGGAACCAGGTTGCAGGGGTGGGGGGCTGCCCTAGTGCGTGTGTTTAGGATTGCAGCCCTAAGCACGTTCCTGCCCCAGGCCAGCCCTTGGGCTGCTCCTGCAACCAGACTAGCTTCGCCTGCAGGTGGAAAAGGGTTCAGGGCCACTGAGAGCAAAGCTCACATCCAGCCGAGCCTGGTGAAGGAGAAGGAGAAGGGAGCATCTTGGAGGGTGGGCAGCAAAGGGTCTTCAGGGCAGACAAGGTGAACTCCCTTCCAGCCCAGCCTCGCCGGTGACTCTTGCTCTCTCGGAAGCCTGGCCCTCCTTGCTAAAGAGCAGCGGCAGGCAGGTGTCCCTGGGACTGTCGGATCAAGGTCTGCAGCAGCTGCTGCTGCTGCTGCGCTTTCCCAGGAATGTTCTCAGGTTGCGTTGCAGGTGCAGCAGCGCTGCTAAAGCACCTGTTCGCTTCCGCACGTCGTGTGCACTGGAGAACGCTCACTCGCCTGCATGCTCAGCAACTCCAGGTGGTTGCGCATCATGGCCTAACTCTGTGATACCTTAATTGGCTTAATTATGTGCTTCCAGCAGAAATGCCCTGCGGGGTACCCCAGAATTCTCAGCTGTCCCATTGTCCCCTGTCTGAATGGTTACCCGTTTCCACCATGGCTTCTGGTTCCTGGTTTCCTGTGTTTGGCTGCAACTCAGTGGCTGGTAACTTCCTCACCACAGGGGGGCGATCTGCAGCCTCCTCAGGCAACTGACTCCTCTCCTTTGCATGGTGTGATCAGTTGCTTGGTGGTACATCTTTTCCATGCAGGACAGAGAGCTTGGCAAAACATTTTGCCCACACCCATCTCTCAGCATTGAGTATCAGTCTGGTGCAGCATCCCTCCAGGTGTGTGAGATTGCAACTCCCAGCCATTATGACTAATGGGAGTCCTACACATCTGAAGGGCACCAAGTTGGGGAAGGCTTACTAGTGTTATCAGATAAGGCAGCAGAAGGCTAGCCACCATATTAAGGAAAGCCAGATGGAAACACCTAAAGCATGCTGGATCAGACCAAGGGTCCATCCAGTTGAGCATTCCGTTCGCACAGTGGCCAAACAGCTGCCCCAACGGGAAGCTCACGAGTGCAACAGCACCCTCCCACCCATGTTCCCCAGCAGCTGGTGTACATAGGCATCCTGCCTCTGATACTAGAAGTAGCACATAGCCATCAGGGCTAGTAGCCATTGATAGCTTTCTCCTCCAGGAATTTATCCAACCCCCTTTTCAAGCCATCCAAATTGGGGGCCATCACTATTTATTTATTTATTACATTTTTATACCGCCCAATAGCCGAAGCTCTCTGGGCGGTTCACAAAAATTAAAACCATCATAAAACAACCAACAAGTTAAAAACACAAATACAAAATACAATATAAAAAGCACAACCAGGATAAAACCATGCAGCAAAATTGATATAAGGTTAAAATATGAAAATACAGAGTTATGAAAATACAGAGTTAAAACAGTATAATTTAAATTTAAGTTAAAATTAAGTGTTAAAATACTGAGTGAATAACAAGGTCTTCAGCTGGCGACGAAAGGAGTACAGTGTAGGCGCCAGGCGGACCTCTCTGGGGAGCTCATTCCACAACCGGGGTGCCACAGCAGAGAAAGCCCTCCTCCTAGTAGCCACCTGCCTCACTTCCTTTGGCAGGGGCTCACTGAGAAGGGCCCCTGTAGATGATCTTAAGGTCCGGGTAGGTACATATGGGAGGAGGCGTTGCTTCAAATAACCTGGCCCCAAACCGTTTAGGGCTTTAAATGTCAATACCAGCACTTTGAATCGGGCCCGGACCTGGACTGGCAGACAATGAAGTTGTAAAAGGACTGGCGTAATGTGATCTCGCCAGCCAGTCCCTGTTAGTAAACGGGCTGCCCTGTTTTGTACCAGCTGAAGCTTCCGGACCGTTTTCAAAGGCAGCCCCACGTATAACGCATTGCAGTAATCCAAACGAGAGGTTATCAGAGCATGGATAACTGTAGCTAGGCTATCACTGTCCAGATAAGGGCGCAGTTAGGGTTTATCAGCCTAAGCTGATAAAAGGTGCTCTTTGCCACTGAGTTCACCTGTGCCTCAAGTGACAGTTCTGGATCCAAGAGCACCCCCAAACTACGGACCCGATCCTTTAGGGGGAGTGCAACCCCGTCCAGGACAGGGCAAATATCACCTCGCCGGACAAATGAACCACCTGCTAACAGTACCTCCGTCTTGTCTGGATTGAGTCTCAGTTTGTTAGCCCTCATCCAGTCCATTACCGTGCCCAGGCACTGGTTCAGAACAGTCACTGCCTCACCTGGGTTTGATGAAAAGGAAAGGTAGAGCTGGGTGTCATCCGCATATTGATGACACCTCAGTCCACATCTCTGGATAACCTCCCCCAGCAGCTTCGTGTATATGTTAAACAGCATAGGGGATAAAATAGAGCCCTGCAGAACCCCATGGCTTAGGAGCCACGGCACAGAGCAATAATCCCCCAGCACCACCTTCTGGAATCGGCCATCCAAGTAGGAGCGGAACCACTGCAACGCAGTACCTCCAACTCCCAGCTCAGACAACCTATCCAGAAGGATACCATGGTCGATGGTATCGAAGGCCGCTGAGAGGTCTAAGAGAACCAACAGGGTCGCACTCCCCCTGTCTCTCTCCCGACAGAGGTCATCCCACAGGGCGACCAAGGCAGTTTTCGTTCCAAAACCAGGCCTGAAACCCGATTGAAATGGATCTAGATAATCCGTTTCATTCAAGAGTGCCTGGAGTTGTCCTGCAACCACCCACTCAAGCACCTTGCCCAGGAAAGGGATATTAGCCACCGGCCTGTAGTTGTTAACATCCTCCGGGTCCAGATTAGGCTTCTTCAGGAGTGGTCTAATTACCGCCTCTTTTAAAGAGGCCGGCACCACTCCCTCTCTCGAGGCATTTACAACCTCCTGGACCCAGCCGGCGATCCCCTCCTTATTTGATGTAATGAGCCACGAGGGTCAAGGGTCAAGCACACAGGTGGTTGACCGGACTTGGCCAAGCACCTTGTCCACATCCTCGGGCCTCAATATCAAGTGGATGGCCACTACATCTTGTGGGAGTGAGTTCCATAATTTAGCTATGCACTGTGTGAATAAGTCCTTCTTTTTATCTGCCCTGAATCTCCCACCAATCAGCCTGGGTTCTAGTATTGTGTGTGTGAAAGAAAAATGTCTCCCTATCCACTTTCTCAACACACTGTACCTCTGACATGTCTCCTCTCACTCATCTTTCTCCAAGTTGAACCATCACAGCTGTTGTAACCTTCCCTCCTGGGGGGAGTTGCTCCAGACCCTTGATAATTTTAGATGCCCTTTCCCCAACTCTTCAATAAGACAAGGCTTTAGTGGTTTGGGAATCCCTCCCCCCCCCCACAATAGGGATGGCAAAATAAATGGAAACTTATCTTGGGCTGCTTCTTCTGTCCTTGCCAGAGGCCCTACACGCTTGCCTACCCCAACCTGGTGTCCTCCAAAGGTTTTGGACAAAAAAACCCATCATTCCTAATCTTTGGCCATGGTAGCAGGGACAAACGGGAGTTGTAATCCAAAACCTCTGTGGGGCAACTGGTTGGGGAAGGGCTGAGTGGGCAAAGGCCTGACCTCCCTCCTGCCTGAAAGTCTTCCTTGACCTTGGTGCCCAACTGGGCTTTGCATGGCTGTTCCTACACAGTGGTTCTGTGCTTTAAGCATGTCACCATTTTTTCTCCTGCCTGCTTGCTTATGTCTCTGGGCTGTCTTGAGTGTAGCTCTGATAGCCACCTAGTGGAAGCATTTCAAAATGCAGGCTGAGACGAATCACCACGATGAGCATGGCGGGGGCAGCGGGGATATTGCCAATTCCCATAACCAGTAGGGCTGCACACAGCCCCTCCCCGACTTGCCTTGGAGGCTGCTTCGGTGCCTCCAAAACAGACCTGATTCACCTCTGGGTGCATGGCGAGATCCCATCTTCTGTAAAACAAGTCTCGTTTTCTGCATGGACCAGGCATGCCCGTTTTGGAGTTTGGTACATGAGGTTGCAAGGTTAAATGTCACACCCTCCTGCCACATGGCACAATTTGTTCGTCAAGTCCTGTGACCATGAGCAGTAGCTGTGTTAGCACACAAGTGGGCCTCATCGTAACTCATAGACGTGCGCAAGGGGTGTGTCCAGGCACACCCCAAAGTCTCAAGCAATAAGCCCCGAATTGAGGGATCCATTGAGTAGGGCTCCGGCCACAGGGAGACCAGTCCTCTGCTCTGCTGTCCCCCACCCCGACAGCGTGCCATCGCTCCTGGCAGCAAGAGCGAAAAGGAATCTCTCTGCTGGGAGCATCTCTGCCGGGGGTCTCGCCTCAAAGAGGACAGGGCAGGAGGAGGTGCCCTGAAGGCTAATATCGCCTTGTAAGCTCCTCCTCTTGCCAGTGTCACCAAAAAGCCCCACCAATACAGGGGCTTCAGGAGCGTCTCCTCATTCCCCCACCTGCAATGGCCCTCCTGCAGCCAGGCAAGCCAACTGTGGAGTAGGACATCAGTGTTCAATAAATAAATGAATAAAAATAATGCCCTTTATGATATTCAATAAATGATCTATCTATCTATCTATCCATCCATCCATCCATCCCTGGGTGCACACCTTATGTGCTGCTCATGCCTACATGTTACCTAACACTTAGAGTCTACTATTTCCCTCCTCCTCTGTAAAGGTACGGCCATGTTTCTCTGGACATCAGGAAAAACATCCTGTTAGAGCAGTACGACAATGGAACCAGTGACCTAGGGAGGCTGTGGGCTCTCCCACACTAGAAGCCTCCAAGAGGCAGCTGGACAACCATCTGTCAGGGATGCTGTAGGGTGGATTCCTGCATTGAGCAGGGGGTTGGACTCGATGGCCTTATAGGCCCCTTCCAACTCTGCTATTCTATGATTCTATGATCTGTACCCGACATTAAAAAAATGGTATTTTCTCAAAATATGCATTTATGAAGTGTGTTTGGCAGCAGTTTTCTAGAGCTGAGAATGGTATCTGGACCTGTGGAAATTGGTGGGTAACCAAGTTTCAATTTGCACGTCACCAGCCTGGGAGAGAAGTATGTACTGGAATTCAAAGACCAAACTCTCGGAGATCCCTCGTGCTGGTTATTGGCTGCAACCAGGATTGCTGAACCCCTCACAGGCAGCTCAGTGGCCAGATCCCATTTCCGGGAAGCTCTTGGTGTCTGCATTGCAGCGGTGGGCAGGCAGCCCTGACAAAAGACGGATAATACCAGCACTTAAAGCTTTTAGACACTAAGCCTTTGGTGGGGCATTTCAACCATTTAGAATTGGGAAACACTGCACAAAAGCTGGGGAACCACCAAAGCAGTGGTCAGGAAAGGGGGGGCAACAGCCATCCGGGGACCCCCAAAGGACCAGGCATCTAAATGTGTCCGTGGGTCCGAAGTCTTTGGCACCATCTTCAGTCACAGCACATATTTATTTAGTTATTTTCATTTCGATATCGCCCAATAGCCAAAGCCCTCCAGGCGGTTCACAAAAATTGCAAGCCACAAATAAAAGATCATAAAAGCATAAAATCAATTAACAAAGAAAATTTTAAAATATTTAGAACTGCTAAAAACAGTGACAGTAAGATACTGGACCTGATAAAAACAACTGATATAAATGCCTCATCATTTGCTGCCAAACGCAGGGGACAGACTTAACTAGGCACCAGGTGGACCTCAGCGGGGAAGGGATTCCGTAGCTGGGGGGCGGGGGCCACCACGAGAAGGCCCTCTCCCTCAGTGCTGTTTTCCGAGCCTTCCTCAGAGGAAGGAAGGGCTCCGGTGTCGATCGAAGTGTTTGGGTATGTTCGTGCTGGGAGAGGTGATATCAAGCATTGTGGTCCTGAGCCTTGTAAGGCTTTAGATGTTAAAACCAGCAACTTAGATCAGGAAACCTACAGGCAGCCAATGCAAGTGAGCCAGAACTGGTGTCACATGCTCAGATCTTCTCGTCCCTGTTATTAATTGGGCATTTTGCACAAGCTGAACAGTCTGGAAGGGCAGCCCCCAGGCAGAGTGCACTGCAGTAATCTAACTTGCAGGTTACCAGAGCACAGACAACTGAAGACAGGTTAACACTATCCAGATAGGGGTGGAGCTGGGCCACCAATCGAAGCTGGCAGGAGGCAGTCCTGTGCCACTGTGGCCACCTGGAGAGCCACCAAGGAGAAGCTGCTCCTTCAGGGGAGTGCAAACACATCCGGGACAGGTCAAGCACTCTCCATCCAGGCAGAAGAACCACCCACCAACAGCATCTCAGTCTTGTCTGGATTGAGCTTCAGTTTATTAGCCCTCATCCAGTCCATTGTCACAGCCAGGCACTGGTTCAGCACATCCACAGCCTCACCTGATGAGGATGAAAAGGAGAACACACTCCAAAACGCTGGAGGACTCCACTCAACAGCAGACAAGAGCGCTATCCAACGCTGCTCTCTTTCCGGCACCAGGTTAAGACTTTCCTCTTTGCCCAGGCATATGGCGGCACATCCTAATTACCCACATGTTTAGTTTTTAATGCTTTATGTGTGTATGTTCTGTGTTTTAGAGTTTTAAATTTTGTATACTTATTTTTACCTCAATTTTAGAATTTCTGTAAACCGCCCAGAGAGCCCTGGCTATGGGAGCGGTATATAAGTTTAATAAATAAATAAATATCTAGCTTTAAAGGCTTAATGTTATTACACGACCAGTTAGTGCCACACTAGGGCTGTCCAGCACAGGGGAATCTGGCCCTTTCTGCGCTCAACGGATTTGCCCGGCGCATTCGGCTCTGCTTGCATTTGTGAGCCAAGCTGCGCGCCTGCCCCGCCGGGCAAACTTTTTTGTTTTTTTGTAAATAGCAATGTTCACAAATTACAGCCAAAATACACCCAAATTGCTGTTTAAGACCGCCACCCCCTGGAAAATCCATGAGCTGGCCCGAGGTGAGGTGGAAAGCTGGGGGCACCGAGCTGCTAGAAGCTTGGCAAACGTCACCCTCCAATGGGTTCCTCCAACATCCCTATCCTACAGATAGGGATGGCCAAACCTGCCCATGCCCACCACCTGGAATTTACCCAACCCCAGCAGGTAGGCACCTGGCGGTCAGCGTTTCTTCCTCATCATTTTTTGGAAATTCTCAGTGAAGCTTTTTACATAAATCCCCAATTTTTGCGCAAAAAGGTACCGTAAATGGGGCCATTTCCTGCAAAATGACAGTTCACGTACAAGCGTGGGGGTCTGCAGACTGGTGTCCAGAGGGAGGGGTTGAACTCTGACTGCATTGCCCTCTGTCTCCCCTAGCTACAGGTAAGTTGAAAAATACTGGATCCCTTCTGCCCCCTAGTGGGGAAACGTGATTTATTTGGGGGTAGTTTTACAACAATAAGAGAAACCAAATAACGGGAGAACAAATGGTTTCCAGACACTCATCATACTTGACCTGGAAACACACATAATACTGTGAAGTGGTCTCAAAGCTCCTCACCCAGGAGTTCTTACTAACAACCCTCTGAAATAAGCTGGAATTATCCAATAATACAGGACCCAAGACAGCTGTCTTGAAGCATTTTTGCCCAGTGCAAAAAGTTATGCTCAACCTGATGTGTTGGACTACATGTCCCAGGCAGCCATGTCTGGCTGGGACACGTAGTCTAATGCAGCTGCAGGGCTCCAAGTTAGGGAAGGCTTCTAGAGGAGACGCAGTTGTTCGTGAGACACAGCGAGAGCTTCCCCCATAACCCTTGCAGGAGTTGCAGTTGTCAAGGATGACCGACACTGGGATGCCCAGTTCATTTCCATGGGTTTACTCTAAGCAGGGCTAACATTGGATACAACCCAGTGTTCATTCTCTGCGGCTACTTGTTTTTCTATGTAGCAGGGAGCAGCGGCTCAGAGATGTGCCCAAGTCTACCGTTGAGTTCATGGAAAAAGTGGGGGAACTGAACCACGGAGGAACCGGTTCACGTGACGCCAAGCTGCCAGGGCAAACCCAGGCTCACATCCAGTCGGGGGCTGGAGGTCCTTCCACCACAGGGCTATTGCCTATCACACAGCATGCAACAAATGCCAACACCTCTGTAGGGACGTTTTATTAGTGACAATCCCTAGAGACTGACAAACGCGAGGAACACAGGTACAGCCAGGGCCGCTTCCGGGGAGGTTGTTCCGATATGCCTAAGCCGGGCACAGCGCTGGAGTGGGCCGTGGAGGAGATGCTTGAAACTCCTGCCTGTACAGCCCCAGAATGCAAAGCATCAAAGACCCCAGCAACTGCAGGGGCCCACGAGACGTTAAAGCGAGAAGGCGTCAGGTGCTCCCAGCCTTCACTGGCTTTCCACAGTTCTATTCCAACCCCAAAAGTGGTGGTGGTGGCGGGCCGGAGTGCCAGGCTAGGGCGGGCTGGGTGCGTGGAGAAGGGTGCCCGAGAAGAGCCGCCTCTTCAGCTCGATCCAGAGAAGTTCCTGCTCCTCCTTGGCTCTGGCCATGAAGCCTCGGTTCTCCTGGGCTCTCCTGGACAGGTAAGGCAGGACTTCGTTCACAGGTCCGTAGGGAACGTATTTGTACACGGGGAACCCAGCTTGACCTGGAGGGGAGGTTAGGAACAAAAATATGGATTGGCCTCGTTTCCCGTTCTCAAGACGGGGCTCTGCAGAGGGCCAGGCACGTCCACAGGGCTGAAGAAACGCAAATTAGGTTTCTCTCTCAAACACACAAGCTCTGCGTTTTTGAAAGAAGGGGCAGAGAAATAAACAAAAAGGCTAAGAAAAAGCAATTACAATGATATAGGACAGGGACACACACAACCTGCTGACTCCCCAGGTGTTATTTACTGACCGCTCTTACCCAAAATTATTATCTAGTTTTGTGCTGCTGCCAAGGATGTTCTAGAAACCAGTGCTCAGAGAGCCTGCTTCCCAGATTTCGAGCCCAAAGGGTTGTGCACTCCCTATAGCTACATGCTTGCAAGTGCTTGGGTGGCGCTCAGCATCACAACCAAAATTGCACGGGGCCCTTGGGACTAAAAACCTCGTGCTCCCCTAATAGAAGGGGCAGCATCTTAGCTTAGTGGTGGAAAACCTGCATTGCTTGCAAAAAGTCTCTGATTCAGTTTTGGGGATTTGCAAGCAGGGTTGGGGAACCCGCCCCCGTCTGAAACCCTGGAAAGGCACCGCCTGGCACCGCAGAAGATACTGAACTAGCCGGACCAATGACCCAATTCTGTATAAAGGCAGTGTCTTATATTCTTAAGAGCAAAAAGGCAAATCCCAGAGAAGAGGAGCAGCAAATGAGGGTTGAACGAGAGTAGGAACCACTGAACGAAGATGGGCGCACAGTCTCACGCTCACCCCAAGAAGCGCGGGAGTCAAAGGCTCGGAGAAGCCACAGGAGGGCTGCAAGAGTTCGGCTCAACATGCAAAGGGGGCAGATGCCAGCCCTCCTTGGCCTGTGACCCACTTCGCCTTGGGGGAAGGGCGGCTGACCACTTTTGTCCGGCTGGGGGTGCAGGCAGAATCAATGCAGGGTACGGTTTTGATTCTATTGAAGGGCGCATCGAAAGTTCACACCATCTATTGCGTGGACTGGAGGTTTCCTCTGAGTAAATACATTCAGGGCTGCACATGATGTTGATGCTAGGCAGGCTGCCCTCAGGCTGCCCTTGCAATGGGCAGCCCCGGGAGAGAGGGGCGGGGCATAGTTCAGTGGGGCAGAGCCCCTGCTTTGCACGTAGAAGGTCCCGGGTTCGATCCCCGGCTTCTCCAGGTAGGGCAGGCAAAACTCCTGCCTGAACCCCTGGAGAGCCACGGCTGCCAGTCAGTGTTGATAATACTAGGCTAGATGGATCCAGGGTTGGACTCCGTATGAGGCAGCTTCCCACGTTCCTGTTTTAGTGTGCAGTCTTGTGTCCCACAAGGCAATCGTGAGGCCAGCAGGCCTGGCTAGTTGCCCGGGCACTTTCTAGAGCAGACTTCCCCAACCTGAAGCCCTCCAGATGTTTTGGAGTACAACTCATTGCTAAGCGGTCACCACCACCAGCCATTGGGCTGGCTGCCACAGAGCCAGAGGAGGCGGGAAGCTGGACCGCTTGCTTTCGTTTCATTTCTTTTCATATTGTAGGCCATTGGCCATGCTGGCTGGGGATGGTGGGAATTGTAGTAAAAAGCACCTGGGGGACATCAGATGCGTACAGAAGACGGAGATACGCTTCCCAAAATATGCCAGAGCATCTAAGAAGGAAGGGATCAGCGCACCGTTCTCTCCGCCAGGAGTAGAGCTCATAGCAACTGCTGTCAATGAGGGGGTGAGCCTTCTGGTTCAGGGGCCACCGGGGGCTCACAGACTCACCAAGAGGGAAGGTGATTTGGTCGCACATGCCCAGGAGTTGTCCGAAGTAGATCTTGTTCTCCGAGGGGTGGATGCCAAGGCTCGCCATCCTATGGAACGAAGGGAGGACATCAGGACCCCCGCCAGGGACAACAGGGCCCACGCCCTTCGCCCGCCTGGCCAAAGGCCCCCTCAGCCCCGCTGCCCTCTATGCTTTGCCAGCCTAGGAGCTCCCTGCCGCCAAGGAGCAGTTGGGGATTTGGCACCCCACAACATACCTGCGCAGGGCGAATTTGACAGTGTCTTTGTTGTGGGAGGCCACCATCACGTTGGCCTTCCGGCTGTGCCGGATCTCTTCAAGGATGTAGTCTAGGCACCTGCAGGGAAATGGTTCACAAATGTTATATACTGCCTTTTATATATTGCCTTATCTGCTAAAGAGCCAACAAGGCAGTGTGCAACAATTTAAAACAATAGAATGTTAGGAACAATAAAGAACAAGAACATTAAAAACAGCATAACATTCTGGCTGGACATCAGGAAAATCTTCCTGACTGTTAGAGCAGTTCGACAATGGAGCCAATTTCCTGGGGAGGTGGTGGGCTCTCCCACACTAGAGGCCTTCAAGAGGCAGCTGGACAGCCATCTGTCAGGGATACTTTAAAGGTGGATTCCTGCACTGAGCAGGGGGTTGAACTGGATGGCCTTATAGGCCCCTTCCAACTCTACTATTATTTATTTTATTTATTACATTTATATCCTGCCTTTTTTCCTCCAAGGAACCCAAGGCGGCATACACATAATCCTCCTCCTCCCCATGTTATCCTCACAACAACAACCCTGTGAGATAGGCTGGGCTGAAAGTCTGTGACTGGCCCAAAGTCACCCAGTGGGTTTCCACGGCTGAGTGGGGACTAGAACCCAGATCTCCCAACTCCCAGTCTGACACCCTAAGCACTACACTACACTGGCTCTCTATTCTATGATTCTACATAATTTTAAAGGCTAAGTTGAAAAGATGCGTCTTCACTCTGTAAAAGCCAAGAGTGTGTGTGGGGGGGAAAGCACAGTTCTTGACAGAGCACATGCCACACCTTGAGAGCCATACGGGAAGAGAAGCCCTTCCATTTGTGTGCCCTCAACAGAGCCTCTCTGGCAGATCTTTGGCTATTGGGCGGTATAAAAACGTAATAAATAAATAAATAACTGCTCAGGTTCATAATAAGATAGGTGGTCTGTTAGTTAGCCAGTGCGTAAGCTCTTTAAGGCTTTAAACGTCAAAACCAACTTCTTGAATTGTGCCCAGAAAATGGCTGGCGACCAGTGCAGGTCAGGCGTAATATGGTCCTGATACTGGGTAACCTTGCTGCTGCATTTTGCACCAATGGAAGTTTCTGGACACTCTTCAAGGGCAGCCCCATGCAGGACTCATCATAGTAGTCTACGCATGATGGAAGAGGATGGCGACAGCACTGCCCATTTGGCCTGGCCCCACCAGCGGGAGCTGCCACCTTCTTCCCACCTGTGGTACATCTCACTGGTCTTTTTGTATGTCGGATTGATGGGATCGTCGTAGCCCACATCAGCTGCCCGGCTCCGCTCCTGCTCCATGTAGGCGCCTCTGACCAGCTTGGCTCCAAAGTGCCAGCCTTCCCGGCGGGAGAGCTCCACGTCCACCGTCACGTTATCGTAGGCATCCTGCATGGAGGGAGACAGAACGGAGACCACGCTGAGCGCTGCGGAGAGGCAGGAGCTCCAGGGAGCTCACGGGAGGCCTGGGTGCCGAGCCATCGTGGATCGGTGCAAGCGTCCCTGCCCGCCTCTCAAGGAAGTGGGTGAGAAGAACGTGTCCAGTGCAAAGCAGGGATTCTAACAGAGCGGCCTCCCCCAATTTGGTGCCCTCCAGATGTTTCAGACTACAACTCCCATTGACCATTCTGGCTGGGACTGATGGGAGTTGAAGTCCAAAATATTTGGAGGGCAGCAGGTTGGGGAAGGCTATAACAGAGCTTTGCTGACCACTCTAAGCTTTCTTGCGCTCTTTGCCTTCTGAAAAGGGACCTCCGAGCAATTACTGCCCATTTTTACATTGAAAATAGATACATAAATATGGAGGTGGGGTGTGCGTGTGTGAGGGG
Source organism: Elgaria multicarinata webbii (assembly GCF_023053635.1). NCBI lineage: Eukaryota > Metazoa > Chordata > Lepidosauria > Squamata > Anguidae > Elgaria > Elgaria multicarinata. The sequence goes on from NC_086188.1 coordinate 24,765,660, forward strand.
CCGTCTCCACTTCATCTACCTACCCTGAGCCCTTCTAGACAAACTTTAACATGGCAATTGGGGAAGGCCTTGGGTTTAGTACTCCCCTCTTTTTGTCCAGTTCCACCCACCCACCCCGCCCCACCTCCCAAAAAGGACAGAGTCTCCCAATTCTATAATGAATGCAGTTACAGAATCTTCTAGCACAATATTGAAGGCTTCTGTTTTTCTGCAAGCTCAATGGATTTTTTTTTAAAAAAAAGCATTTTCTTCCTCTATGTTGTCTGTTAGCTCGTCCGTTTTGCTTGTGTCCAAGACTATAGCTACTCCGCAAAAGTCAAGCGCTGAAGCTGCTTTCGGATCACTTTTCACTCCCGGGACATCCATTCAGCTGATGTGAAAGTCGAAGGAGCCTGAGACTAAACGCACAGGGGACCGAGCCGCTGCTCTCTGCCAGGCGCACGGTGCCTTGCCCAGAAAGACGCGATAAGCATCTTCGTGGGGTCAAGCGGGGCCACCCCAGCCGCACGGGCAGTGCCAGCGTTACTGGGGGAGCAACCACGCCACCTCTGGGCGTGCCAGCGAAGCAGCTGTGTGCCCTCCCTCCCTCCCTCCCAGAGATGCATTTCCACGGCGGAGCGGCACCCGAGGGCTCACGGCCCTACAGCCGTTGCCGCACAGCATTGCTAGATCAATGTTCTTTTCACCCAAGGACGAAATCCAAACAGCCCTTAAGCACGACTCCACCATTCCAGCGACAGAGGGCTCAAAAGCGCTTTATTGATTAGTAATCAAGGCCTGGTCTCTTCAAAGGGAGCAATCAGACAAAGACATTGGGAATTCAGCACAGCATTTCAAGCCTGCAAGGGGCAGGAACCCTCGGCCCGCCCCTGGCCCTCCAACTCACCTTCAGGTAGCACTGGTACGTGTTGAAGACGGCTGCTTTCTCCTGGTTGAACTTGCGCTGCATCTCAAGGGTGAGGCGGCTGATGGCCGGCTGGAAGTACGTCTGTTCTGCGTCCACCATCAGCCTCACGCCCATCTTGACAGCTTTCTGAAAGCAACAACACAGGGCGGGTCACAGAGGCGGCGGGCAGCTTGCTCGGGGCCAGCGCCACGGCCCACGCCAAGACACCGCCTAGGGCGATGCGGATCAACTGACCCACGAGCGAAGGCTAAAAGCAGAGGTTGTGGCCCAGAATGCAATTCCCACCCTTCTAAGCCAGCCTCTGAATCCGATTTCCGCACAGGTAATGGGACAGCACCGCCTGCCGCACCAGAGGCGGCAGGGCTAGCTTAGGAGGTGCAGCAAGCGCCTGGCACACGCACACAGCTCTGCTCTCCATCACATTGCCACTGCTCCCCCTTCTAGCTGCCGCCTGAGGGGGCTGCCTCACTCTGTGTGACGGTAGGGCCGGCCCTGTCTCCGCCTCGCCCAACAGCCCTCCTTTCTCAGGGGCAGCCCCTGGCATCTCAGGAAGAGGAGGAATGGCCACACCAAGCCCTCACCTTGGCCAGGACGTCCATGCGCTGCAGCATGCGCTTCATCTGCTTCTCCTCTTCCATGGTGAAGCGAGAGAGGAGGGGCTCCAGCTGCCCTGTCTGGGAGGAGAGATGACACAGAGGCTTTGGATGGGAACCCAAGTGGACCTCCCCACACCACCACGCTTCGCCTCAGGGAGCCAGCAGCCCTGGGGCAGCCCGGGATGCTGGCCACCTTCCCCACCCACAAAGGCTGCCTGGTGTAATCAGGTAGTCAATTCCTGGCAGGGAAAAGGGTGTGTGGGGTGCGCCTCCCTGGGGCAGAATGGGCCATTGGGGGGTCTGACAATCCTGCCTGGTTTCTAAAAGATGGCTGCAGCTCCTGTGGTTGCTCAAAACAGTGAACAGGGCTGGTGGAGAAGATGGAGAAGCCACACAAGTTTCAAGTCCTCAGCCAATAGGGCTTCTATCACCCCATACTGTTCCCCTCTGCCCTACTTAATCTGGGGTTGAGGTAAATCTGCTGAGGGCAGGGGGGAGGGCCAGTTTAAGCGTTGCCCCTCCAGAAACATAGTTCCTTCCACCCAAACAGGGCACTCTGAACACGTTCAAGGCCATTACAGGTGTAATTAGCCAATGGCCTTCTACAGCCATGTGCTCAAATCCAGGCTAAAAGGGAAGGAATAGCCCGAGCGAGGCAGCGCCAACACGGGGATCTCCGCACTCCCCCGGAATTCCACAGGAAGAGTGCAGGTCCTGTCTTCAGGTTATTGCAGCTGGGTAAAGCACCGTTACGTCTTTATGCTGGTGTAACGCTGACATTACAACACAGTAATGTCGTGGTAACTGCACTGTCGTAAGGGGAAAAAATGGGCAGAGTAGGATTGGTGGGGTGGGATGCCATCCTCTCCGAGGGCAGAGGGTTATTCAGATTAATGCAATGAAGCAACAGCTATGCTGCCCAAGCTAAAATAGGACTCAATGAACAGCCCTGCACTGGACTTTTACAGCCAAAGACCAGGCATATATAAACAAGGGTCATATATGTAGGAATTATAAACTAGACACTAAAGTATGGTTTATCTTACTCATGAGTGGTTGAATTCTGGGTTGTCGTGATGTGGGAACACAACCATGCTAACAAACCATGGTTTAACCACAAACAACCCAGAAAGAGAACCTATGTTTTGTTGTCGGTGTGTAAACTCTGGGTTGCTTAAACCATGGGTTGTCATTACGTGTGAACCCAGAACTGTAGGTTGTTCATAAGTTGCTTTGCCAGGGCTACAGAGGAGGGAGTGTGGGATCAGAAGCTGCTCTAAATGCCAGTACTAGGGTGTCACAAAGGCATTTCGGATATAGGGATAGGGTGGGTGAAGGAGGAGGGAAACAAACAGCTTAGGAATTGGGGGAAATATAGTTTGTTCAAACATCTGCCAGACAAATCATGGGTTAAATAAACCATGGGTTAGTATTATGTGCGAGCCAGGTCCTACTCTCATGCTTTTAACCAGAGACTGATCTGCAGAGATTAGCAGGTGAAGTTTTCCAAGGCACCCCGAGAGGTCCATGATCCTGATCCGCTCAATGAAAAAGCTATCAAGCGACCATGGCAAGGAACGGCTGCCCATACCTAACGCTACAAAGTACAACTGACAGGTGCTGTGGTTGGAAGAGGGCAAGAAGAACAGCATCTTACTTTCTCTGTGCTACAAGCACTTCCAGGTACTGAGACCCCTTCCCTCACTGCCCACCACCCAGGACAGAAGCACAACCTTGAAGGCAGGTGAAACCAGAAGCTGCCTTAGACCAAGACAAGGCCAAGCGTCTTTCTGGCTCGGTACTGTCTACACCAGCCTTCCCCAACCTGGACTACAACTCCCAGAATCCCTCCAGACGCATTGGACTACAGCTCCCAGAATCCCTCCCGCCACCATGTACACTGACAGCAGCAGCAGCTCTCCAGGGGTTGAAAGCATGCAGAGCAGCCGTGGCCCTTCTGCATGCAGAGCAGCCGTGGCCCTTGCTGGAGACAGGGAGCAACAGAGGCAAATAAAAGTGCACGCGCAGGCTAGGGAGACGCCATCGCCCGTGCGGCTGGTGGTGGGGGGTGGGGGGCAGGCGGCAGCTCCTCCACCCTGCTCCTTGCTCTGCTGGGGAGGAGAGATTAGGGCCATCGCTGAGCCACTGCTATCAAAAACAACAGAAAGTACTGGTGACGACAACCGCGTTATTTCTGGTGACTCTCAGGCCAAAATAAATGCATTATCTGTAGGATGCCACAAGGCTCTTTTTTGGTTTCGCTAGGATAGACGGGCACAACTACCCCTTTGGAAACGGTTATCAAAGCGAGCCAGATTTTATTTATCCAACGCCATCGAATGGACACGACTCTCAGAGCTACATAGTCATAGTTCCAGGACCTGTTGCTATTTCAACTTTGATGGTGGGGGAGGCGAGGAGGAGAGAGCCCCACAGCCACCAAAAGGCCTCATGAAGTCCCACACCTCCCCCCCCCCCTCCTGCCAGGTGGGGCTGTTTACCTCCATGTTTGGGATGAGCAGGAGTTTGGAGATCTCCGTCCGGGGATCAATCAAGCTGTTCCAGTCCAGCAAGTCCACCGTTCTGGGGGCCGGAAAAGACGACAGGAGGCAACCATTTCAGGTACAAGTCTTGGCGAGGAGGAGCAATGAGTTAAAGCAACCCCAAATTTCGCTCTAGATCCACCTGCTAGGGATTTGTGCGCCACAAGCCGGGGCGATGGATAACTCTGCATCCTCACACCTACGTTCTCTGCCATTTTCTGAACTCCAAATCAATGACGAGATTTATAAGAACACCCAAGTCCCCATTATCAGGATGCCTGGTTTCTCTCCCACCCTTCGAGCAAACTTTCCCAAGCACGCTTGCAAACCACTCAACCACAGGAGTTGCCCAGCAAATGTGCCTCCCAAATGATTTGTCTCCCAACTTGAGAAAATAAGAAGAGCCTGCTGGACCGGACCAAAGGCCTCTCTGCTTCTGCATTCTGTTCACCCAGTGGACCACCAGATGCCCCAATGGGAAGCCCACAAGAGTAGGGTGACCGTATGGAAAGGAGGACTGGGCTCCTGTATGCTTAACCGTTATATTAAAAGGGGAAATTCAGCAGTTGTCATTTGCATACATGCAAAACCTGGTGAAATTCCCTCTTCATCACAACAGTTAAAGATGTAGGAGCCCTGTTCCCTTTTGTATCAGGTCAAGAGGGCAGGGCTCCTGCATCTTTAACTGTTGTGATGAAGAGGGAATTTCACCAGGTGCTGCAAGCATACAAACGACACCTGCTGAAATCCCCTTTTCTATACAACTGTTAGATACAGGAGCCCAGTCCTCCTTTCCATATGGCCACCCTACACATGAGCACCCTCCTACTCGTGGTGTGGAGAGGCAGACGACTTCCCTTGATACTGGAGGTGTCATCTTGCCCTCACGACTAGCAGCCATTGACCGCTTCATCCTCCATGAATTCATCTGAGCCCCTTTTCAAGCCATCCAGGCCAGGGGCCCATCACTTACCCAGACACGCCCAGCTTCTCGCCCGTGAACCAGTGCTGGCTCTCCCCTCTGGTGTCAATCCCCAACTTGTCCAGGGCCTCCTGCCAACGATCAGAACGGGTCAGTTTGGAATTCTGTAGCAGCCGTTATCATGTGTCCCGTCTCTCCCCACCCCAAGCGGTTCAAACAGCTTTCTGGGCGTGGCGTTTGTTCAGGGAAATGGCACAACAGACGAAAGAAGGAACACCCCTTTCCCCTAATGCCACTTCTCCAATCAAGCGGCCCGGGCCCCGTTGTTCCGAAGAAAAAGGCAGCGGACGGCCTGCACCTGAGACCTCCTGTCCCATCATGCGCTGCTGCGCACTCAGAGGGTTCTGCTTTGCTGTGCTCATCAGCCCACCCCCACCCCCATCTGTTGCTCCGTAACATCTGAATCTGGAGAGGCCGTGCACGCTCTGAACTGGTGCCTGGAGGCAGTGATGGGTTGGATGGGGGCGGGCACAAATTGAGACTGTTATGTATCTGTGGTCAACAACAAGTGGAAGACATAGCACACTACATGTTAACTTGCCCTCTGTATAGGGACCCAAGAGAGAGACTCTTGAAACCGCTGCTGACCTATGGAGGCAGGAATGCCCAAGCAGAAACAGTTCTCTTCCTCCTTAGCGATACCAAAGTGGCCCTGTTTGCACTGGCAGCGAAAGAGATAAGGAAGAGAGAACTAGATAAAATTGCTATAAACTGCCACGGAGACTCAGTGCTGAGCGAAATGAGAGCTTTAGTCATAGCAAATTTAAGGTTGTCTGTATGGTTCTCTTGGTTGTTTGAATCTATTGTGTACTTTTATAGTTGTATGCTTTTCTATGGATGTATTTGTCATGGCCTTCGGCTAGCACAATAAACTGATGATGATGATGAAATTGAGACTGAAGCCTGGCAGGACGGAGACTCTATGGCCGGGTGGTTCCCAGGTATGGAAACTGGGGAGTTTGCCTATTCTAGTGGGGGTGCCACTCCCTCAGGAAGAACAGGCCATGTCATTTGAGGGTGCTTCTGGATTTAACATTGCCAGTAGCGGCCCAAGTGCCTTCTGTGGTGAGGAGCAGGCATTACCGGCCCCGGTTGCTATGCCACCTACGCCCTTCCCTGGCCCCGGATAACCTGGCCACTGTGCCCTATGCTTGGCCAACCTCTACTGTGCTTTGTGCGGGGCTGCCCCTGTGCCTTGTCTGGGAGATAGTTAGTAATAGCATTTTGTTCCTGCTAGCAGCTTGAACAACACGCTGGAAGACTGCTGCATTTTGTGCTGGATTTGCTACATGTAAGTATTTTGGTCCCACTTTAGCTCCACTACTCCACTTCACTATATAGAATTTTTTTCCAAAAAACCATTTATTACCATTATCAATTCTTTAAACATTTTTAAATGTATATTTAATTCTAGAACGAAAACAGCTCCTTGTCATTTAAAAACCATCACATTAGTTGGGACATGTCAGGGCTGCTTTAGGGTGGATTCCTGCATTGAGCAGGGGGTTGGACTTGATGGCCTTGCAGACCCTTCCAACTCTGCTATTCTATAATTCTATGATGAGGGCTTATTCAAAAGCCATAAGCTTGAGAACAGCTAGAGCCACACTGAGCCGCTAAAAGGCGGCTAGAGTGCGAAGTGGTCAGTAGGAACAAAGATGAAAGTTAAATAATCTCATATTGAATTATATATATTTTTATACATGTGGCTCCAGCACTAATATGAATGTAGCTAATATAATGCCATCCTTTTTTACTTTTAGGCTATGACAATTCAAAAATAACTCTCTACACTTCAATGTATACTTCATTGGACCACTGAAGAAGATCTTGCATGGTTGAAACACATTTGGGTTTTTTTAATTGTTTTTTGGTTCTTTGTTGTCTTTTAATGTTTTAATGTAATACCACATAGTTTCTATATATATTTGAACTATACAGAATAGCTATCTTGCTCAGTATATTAAAAGTTTTCTAAATACTTTAGCCACTTTCATATTACATGTGACTATTGGCAGTGATACGGTCACCATTATACCCGCCCCTTTCTCCCATCTCATCGTCTTTACTGCAAGGGGTCAGGATAAGTTTTTTTCTATTTATTGCTGGTGCAAAATGCTGCAGCCAGGGTGCTGAGTGGAGTCCCTGGCCATGCACATATTACACTGGGGTTGAAGCAACTGCACTGGAGATCTAAGAGCTACTGGGCCAAGAACACGGTCTTGCTCCAGGCATATAAAGCTCTGATAGGGTGACCATATGAAAAGGAGGACAGAGCTCCTGTACCTTTAACAGTTGCATAGAAAAGGGAATTTAAGCAGGTGTCATTTGTATATATGAGGAACCTGATGAAATTCCCTCTTCATCACAACAGTTAAAGGTGCAGGTGCCCTGCCTTCTTTTAAATCTGATCACTCGAGTATAGCTCCTACAGCTTTAACTGTTGTGATGAAGAGGGAGTTCCACCATGTGCTGCATGCATACAAATGACACCTGCTGAAATTCCCTTTTCTATGCAACTGTTAAAGATACAGGAGCCCGGTCCTCCTTTTCATATGGTCACCCTAGCTCTGAACAGCTTGGGACCAGGTTACCTGGCAGATTTGACTTCCCCAATACCGACCCATGCAAGCATTATGATAATCAGGGGAGGCCTTACTGGATGGACCATGACCTACAGATAGTTGTCTTGCAGCAACCACGAAGCGGACCTTCTCTGTGGTGGCACCAACCTTCTGGAAAGAGCTCCCCCAACCCCCGTATTTAGGAGGCGCCAACTGCATCGTGCTTGAGGCACCAATTAAAGGACCATTTCTTTACTCAGGCCGTCCTTGGGTGAATGTACTGCCCAGTCTGCATTGTGTTGCGTTTGTTTTAATTCAATTCAATGTTTAAGCATCCTTAATGTATTTTAATGTATATCATAATGTATTTTGATGTAGTTTGGGTTTCCTTGTGATCTATTTAGATATTTCTAAATATGGTCAGCGTTATATAAATGTATTAAAGAATCATCGATGGAAAACAGGTTCATGCATCGAAACAGAGGAACGGGAAAGCCAGCTATGTATACCGAAAGTAGCACTCCCCTCCCCCGCATCACTGTTGACCCAAAAGAGGAAAAGCTGAGCCCCCTCCTGGATCAGACCAAAGGTCCATTTGGGCCGTAGCTAGACCTAAGGTTTATCCCAGGATTGTCCTGGGGTCAAACCTGTTCATCTAAGTGCCACACAGGGCATCCAGCGCTCAGGCAGAGACGAACCCGGGATGATCCTGGGATAAACCTTAGGTCTAGCTACGGCCCTAGTTCAGATTCTGGTTTCTATCTAACAGGGGGCAATGCTGATGCCTCCAGGAGGAGCCCACAGACAGACCCCCACCATCCAAATGGGGCCAACAGGCACTGGAAATCCTTCATCTCCTGATCTTGTAAGGCAAGGGGACATTCCTGGACGGGGGATAAAATTGCCCCCCTCCGCCGGTCCAATGACTCCACTGATGACACTGGCATTGCCCCCCTCCCCATTTTGCCTTTCTCCACGCTGGGTGGGCCACACCGTTCCTCTGTGCTCCCCCCAGTGCTCGCCACGTCCCCCAGGTGGTGGAGCAGGGTCAGCATCAGGGGTAGGCAAGGTCAGGCACTGGCCGGGCCCACCCTCCAAAAGGGCCCCCGCAGACAAGAGCCCCCTGGACTTCTCCTCTAGATCACTGCAACCTGCTCGCTCAACCTTCCTCTTGCTCTGGCCCAGACAACGGTGGTGCTGAGAAGCAGGAGCTGCTGCCAAGCAGCAAGCGGGAGCAACGAGGAGGAAGAGGAGGAGCACGAGCATGAGCAGCCCGGGACAATGGCGATGAGAGGGCAGACCCACTGAGGGAGAGGCCCCACTGAGGGGGCCTTGCCCACAGGCCCTCAAAAGCCCAGACGCAGGGCGGAGGCCGGATTCGGAACCCAGGTGCTGTCCCTGGTCCATCCCCTTTTGACTGGACAGAACCAGCGGACAGAAAGAAGCTTCATCCCCTGCTCTCCCAGGAGGACCCTCAGCTACCCACCTCGGGACACCCAACAAGACTCACCTGCAGCTTCTCCACCTCCAGCTTGGTCTCCAGGGCTGCCAGACCAACCTTGCCCTGCTCTGCAGCCAACTGGTGGAAGAACCGGCGCCATTTTACCAGCACCTCCGAGAATTGCAGCTGAAGGCAGGCAGAGAGAGAGAGAGTGTTAATGTCTACGGCACGGACCAAGAAGCTCCTTACTGATCAGGCCAGTTCGGCATCTGGTTCCTGACAGCCGCCAACCAGATGCCACTGGGAAGACCACAAGGGGGGGGGCATGAAGGCAGCAGCCCTCCCCCCACTGCAGCCCCCCAGGAACGGGGAGGGTGGCTATCAGGAAGACGGTCTTTTCTGTTGTGGCACCCCAGATGCGGAATGAGCTCCCTAGAAAGGTCTGCCTGGCACCTTCGTTGTTCTCCTTTCCCCACTTGGTGAAGACTTTTTTATTTTCCCAGGCATTCTAGCTTTTTAGGTCTGCTGCTTTAAATCCGTATTTTAAATCCCTGCATTGCTGCTATCTTTTATTCTGGTTGTACATTTGTACATTGATATAGTATTTTAAGGTGTTATGTTGTTTTATGTTGTATTTGTGGTTTTAATTTTTGTGAACCTGCCAGACAACTTTGGCTATTGGGCAGTTTAGAAATGTAATAAATAAATAAATGTATAGAATCACAGAATAGTAGGTTTAGAAGAGGCCTACAAGGCCTCGAGTCCAGCCCCCTGCTCAATGCAGGAATCCACCTTAAAGCATCCCTGACAGATGGTTGTCCAGCTGCCTCTTGAAGGCCTCTAGTGTGGGAGAGCCCACAACCACTTAACATGGACCAGAGCTGTGTTATATAGCTGCTAGACTGGGTCTGTTAGGAGCAGAGGAGCCCTGCTAGATTGGACCATGCCATTTTTCTAAATCAGCCTTCCTCAATCTACTGCTCTCCAGATGTGCTGGACTACTACTCCCAGCATTTGATTGTGCGGGCTGGGGCTGCTGGAAGGTGAAGTCCAAAAACGTCTGGAGGACACCAGGTTGAGGGAGGGGGCGTTCTAAACCCAAAACCCATTGCTCCATTTCTTGCCCACAAGACAGATATCAGAGCCAAGTTGCAGTTAACAAGCCAACCATAAACATGGTGCAGCTTAAAGAGCCCAAGGACTGGGCCCAGAAAAGCCTCCAGTGGAGGGAGTTCCACAGGTGTGGTGGCCCTGCTGAGGAAGTGTTGCCCCTTGCAGGCACCAGCCTACTCTCCAGGGGCAGGGGGCTGTACAACAAAGTCCCCCCGGAAGATCCAGGAGTGCCAGAGGGCTCACACAGGAGCAGAGCACCCCTGAAAGTTGCAAAGGCTTCTTGATGGTTAGAAGAGGAGATGAGACAGGCACAGATTAAAAGCCAATTTTGGAAAAAAGTTTTTTAAAGAAGGCTTGAGTGACATTCCCCTCCCTCCAATATTGTTGGTTCAAAATGAAATCTGAACTTTAGGTAAATAGTCCTGAAGTTAGGACACCCCCCCCCTCCTAGGATGCAAATTTGAGGAGCAGATGCTTTTTGTAGCTTGCTAAAAAAAAAAAAAGTGCTCCATGTGAGAGTGAGTACTCTCGTGCAGCTCAACCTAACCATAAGACTTAAAACTACCTAAAATGCGTGTTTTTTTACTATTTATATTAAACATTTGAAATTGGTTGACCTCTAAGATTGTATAAAGGTGCCATCCAGTTTTAAAACCAATCCTTTTTATTCTCATAGCAACCAATTACGACGCACTTTCATGTAGGAAGTACCCAATAATACAATAAAAAAAAAATCCTATTTCAATTTCCTTGTGAAACCAAGAAAAAAAGCTCAATTTAAACTTGCTTCAAATCATTTCCCCCCATTTACTACTTAGGCACTGCCTAAATCAACTGGCTGCTATAACGATTGATATAAATTCCAGCCACCCTGCTGCAGTGCCCACCCCCCCGGCCATGACTTCCTGCAATTCCCACCCTGCAGCTGTGCTTGCTGCCCCCCACCCTCACACCCGGCAGGTTGCAACGGAGACCCCGGACCAGACTGGGGCGGGGCGGTGGGGAGCAACGGGCTCCGATTCAGGCTGAGGTTTTGCTTACCAGGAACTGAGGTCTTCCTAATGCCGTGAGTTTGATGGCAGAGAATCCATCTTCTGAGCTGCCACCTGCAAAACACGCTGGGGTCAGGCAGGGATTTTGAACCCAGGCAGGCCTCAGCAGTCAAAGTCAAACAACACTACATGGGCTCTCAAATGTGCTGGCAGGAAGCTGGGAGGCGGAGAGAGCGGATCAGGCCCCCTGGCCCATTTATCCGAGTATTCTCTCTTCTGATGACCAGTGGCTCTCCAAGGCCCTCCCTGTGGCCCTACGGCCTGTTCTCTTGCCCTCTCCACCCCTCACCCCGACTGCCAAACAGCCGTCGATGGTCAGGTGGCTTCCTGGCATATTGCACAATCCCCCCTCCCCATTTTTTAAAAAATATTTTTTTATTAAACTCCCCCCCCCAATACGTAACATCTCCTCCACAATCAAACAAACAAAAATCAGAAAAAGAAGAACAATGGTCAAATCAAGCTAAAGGAACCAAGAACATTTAAATAAAACAAAAGAGGCCACCAGTTGCAATATTTATTTACTTTTAATTTATTTATTTAAAACATTTATATCCCGCCCTATATTAATAAGATCTCAGGGCGGCGTACAGATAAAATATCATATTCCTATGTCAGCCAAAAATGATGGATACACATCTGGATGTCCCCCCCCCCCCCCCGTTCTAAAGGCTGAAAGGCCAAGTTGCCAGCAGGAAGAGCTTTAAGCTCCCATGTGCTGCTATCTGGCCATTTTTGTACACTTGACTCCACCCCTTTTGCCTTTGGCCCCGCCCACACCACTGGAAGGTGGTGCCCGAGAGCTCCTCCAGAACAGAAACTGACCCTCTGGGTGGAAGAGGCTCCCCACCCCACTGTTAAGGGGAGGGGCCGAAAGCTGGACCTCCTGCTTTCCCCCTACGGAAAGAGGCGCTGCAGAGGCCCCGTTTCTTTCTTTTGCTTGTGCATAGTGTGCCTGGCTAGGACAGTTGTAGTAGCGTGTGTGTACAACACATACGTGTCTGCATGCACATTTTGGGATAACCCGGGGATTCTCTAGCATTCTACCCCAGGGCCTGCTTCAGAAAGCTGAAAACAACAGAGGCCCGCTAGTCACAAAATAGCTCATTTCCATCTACAGGTGAGCCCCCACCTCACACCCTGGAGAGGCGTCTTAAAGGAAAGCAGACGTAAAACTAGAGGCTCAGACATAAGAGAGAAGCGACGGGACTGGACAACCAAAAGATAACCAGGATTAAGAAGCCAGGGACTTAGGCCATAGCTAGACGGGGCGATATCCCGGGGATCGCCCCGGGATCATCCTTGTGCGTTCACATGATGCACAGGGGATCCTGGGCACAGGGAGGGATAATCCCTCCCTTTCCCCAGGATCTTGCCCTACACTTCTAGCCCACTTTTTCCGTGGTCTCAGGCTGATCCTGAGACCGCGGAACGTGTGGGTGGGCGTTGCGGTTTATCCCAGCCCCTCACGAGTAACAGTGAGGAGCCAGGAACTGCGCTGGGGCGCAGAGCTCCTCAGGAACTCTGTGCCCATCAGGGATTGGTGGGTGGGGGAGAGTGGGGAAAGAATTTTTTTTAAAAAAAACCATGCACCATTTTTCGCATGCACACGCCATCTGCTTTAACAAAAAAACCAAAATGGCGGGTGCAATGTCACGTGTAGACCAGGGCGATGATCTTGCGATCATAAAATCGTGAGATCGTCGCTGTAAAACCCCCTGGTCTAGCTGAGGCTTTAGTCTAGGTCATACAGAAATATTTAACAGGTTAACCGCCTTGAGTCCCAGTACTGGGAAAAAGGTGAGATATAAATAAATAAATAAATAATAATTAATTAATTAATAATAACAATAATTTGAATGCACTTAATACAATTGTATGCATGTTTAGACAGAAAAAAGTCCATCAAATCCAAGCAATATGTATAGGATTGATCCTTAAAGGCATTTTCCTTCTTTGTGTGTGTGTGTGTGTGTGTGTGTGTAAGTCCCACTGGCTGACGCAACGCTGATATCGGGGGGGGGGGGGGCAGAAGGCTTCCCACAGAGGGGTTGCCGTGCCTACCTGAAGCCTCGATGCATTTCAAGAACATCTCCATGTGCCGGTCGCATTTGGCTTCATCTGCATAGAAGTAGGTGCGAGCACTGATGACGCCATCCCGGCGGTCGCCAAACTTACGATGCACGCTGTAGCGTTTCTCTCTCTGCTCTGTGGGAGAGACAGGCTGGGAGTGAGAGCAAGCAGGCAAGGCGGGGCCTGGCCTCAGAAACTAAGAACATTTTGCACCATAAACAGTGACCCAAATCCTGGGATGGATACAGGAGCATTTGGGTGATCTTTGCCATTCTTTGTGGCACTAGTTCTGTAGCATTTTCGGGGTGTATGAACCCCTGCATTTGTCAAGTTCCTCCAATTAGGCCGGATCCATTTACCCTCATTGCACACAGTGAAATCAGCTTGGAGCAGGGCCTTGACTGCAACTGCCCCCAGGATCTCAAATGACCTCCCTATTGAAGTCAGAGTGAGCTTCTTCCTTCTGGCCTTCGATAAGTTTTGTCAGTTTTATATTATTTTATTGCTAGCCACTGTAAGCCTAGGAAAGGCAGTCTATACTTATTTAAAATAAGTGAAATGTTGTGCCGTCCTTCTCTGGGCTATGTCATTTCATTTTTAATAGGTGGTTTATTTCTTTTGCAGAGCCCACTGCTGCTATTGCCTGGGACAGATCAAGAGCCAACAAAATGGGAGAAGACTTCATTTGCTCCTTTCAAGTCTCTCTCCCACTTTCCTGACTTAATCTTAAGCCCCCAAATAAGAGTTTGCAAGGTAAACTAACTTGAAATGTGAAACTATCTTGCGAATGGTCAAAACTGCAGCTCTGCACATCAAAAATTACCTTCCCAAATACGCAAGAAGTTTAGGTGAACCATCAGAGCATTCACAAAAACAGCCCAGTGGAGTCTCCTGGGAAGTCAGTAGGCACTTTGCACATCACTATTTTCAGTGTGAAGAAATGTTGCATGTGTTCTGCAAGAACATCATCAAGGATAAAATCTGAAACTTTTATTTATTTTTAAAGGCAAGTTCCTAGACTTTGTGGGCTAGACGTAAGTGTGCAGACAATACTTGGCCTGAGTCTTGTGAAGCCAGGAGAAAGTGTTCAGTGACTAAGAATTTGGCACTTCAGGAAGGGCTGTCATGATGGGTAAGCAAATATATTCAATGTGTTTTAACTTGCGTAATTTATGCAGGCTGCTGTTTCTGGTGTGGGGAGAAGGAGCCCTCTGAATGCGCCCTGGGTGATCGCCTGCCGGACTCTTCAATGTTCTAAACCTGTGAGCTTAGACGCCCCCGCCCCCGAGCCGTTGCCAGCAGGCTGTCCCAAATCTTGGATGGCCATTTGGCTTGAGACCCATTTTGCACAACCACAGCAGAAAAGATGCCAAGAGCTGCTTATCTCAGAAGCCCACCCAAGTGAGCACCAGCATTCGACTTGCAGCATTCGACTTGCAGCCAAAACAACCGCAAAGCGAACTTGAAATGCTGCGGGCTTCCGTGCCCTGGAAAGGGTTTGCCTGTGTCTGGAAGGACCCCCAACCGCTCACCAGACCAGTTCCCATGCTAAAGAGATGGCAGAAGGCAACTTAACAATGGTTGCACTGTTCAGTCGGCCTTGAACTTCTGTTTTAAAGGAGATGTGATAGAAAGGAAGGAAGGAAGACAGTTTGCTCCATTCTACTTAGTGCTGGCCATGGATATGCTACACAAGAATGAAAAGCAGAGAGCTGGGGACGAGGCAGACTTGAAGAGCCAAGACTGATGGTGGGGCAAGAGGAGGGGGCAGATCTCAAGGAGCACCATAAACATGAACGCTTTACTTACTGCCCGTCTCCTTCTCAAACGCGGAAGTGCAGGAGCTGAAACGAAAGATAAACACAAGTGTTAGTCATCAGCGGTCCTCTTCGACACTGACGCAGCCCAAGTGACTCAGGTGTGTTACTGTGCCTGTGCCGCCACCACCACCACCACCACCACCACCCTGCCCCAAGTACAGCTTAAGCCCCTGAGATGAAACCTTCCACATTCTCAGAGTGGCACAAAACACTGCATGCCTTGCTGAGGTCATCATCATCAGTGGCTAAACGTGGCAGTCTCTGGGAGTGTCCAGAGCATGGGACGAGGAAGAAACAGGTCCCGTTGGCCTTGCAATCCTGAAAACCTACATATGTTCTTTGGAGTACCCTATTTTGTACCACCACCTCCAAGTAATCCATGCATGCGCCTGCTTTGAAGGTACTGTATCAAAACACCTGAGCATGCACAGAGGACTTTTTCCTCACAACGTAGTAACTGCAACCTCTCCGTCACCTGGGATTTAGGAGCAAATACCTTTTTTCAGGGCACATGGCAGGGATCCCAGGCCTTTCCCTTCTTAGATGTCAAGCCTGCCCTGGGACTTGCAAATCCGGGCTTGGGTGACATATTGCAAACAAAACCTCCATCCCTTTTCTCTTTAGCTTTGCTTCCACTACTACAAACCTAGAAGCTCAAGTTACGAAGGATTTGGAGTCTCAGGAGCAAGCCGGAGAGACTGTTTTGTTAACCACTGCTTATCCTCACCACAATCTGCTATCAAGAACAGACAGACCCACATTCCTGCTTCCTGACATCCCCACAGGCATTAATATGACTAAAATGCAACCGGTCAGCTTGAGTTGCAGCTCAAAGCTCTGACAGAATTAGGTGTGCCTGGCCGACCCGTGACTCTTTAAAACAGCCTTCTCCAACCTGGTGCCCTTCAAATGTAAGGGCGGAACCAAGGAATCTTCTACAATAATATTAGTAAAAGGTTTATTAAAGTGCCAGGAGCCTACGCGTTTTGAAGGCGGTTGTGTTCTTCCTCAGGGCTGTATAACCTGTAGGCACCTGGCACTTTAATAAACCTTTTACTAATAATATTATTGTAGAAGATTCCTTGGTTCCGCCCTTGCCTTATTTTTTACTCCCCTATGGGGTTTTCCTTCTTTTCGCACTTGCCCTTCAAATGTGCCAGAACCGCAACTGAAGCCCTGGAGGACGTGTGGTTGGGGAAGGATGCTTTAAAAGCACCTTTTCCCAGAGTGGTTTGGAGGCATGCGCTAAACAGGCAGACTTTGTTTGCAGCACTTGATAACTTGGTACAATGGACAGTTTGAGAAAGTGCTTCCTCCCCGTTTAATGCCAATGCCTTGAAGTTTTTAGTTGGTTGCTCAAGTTGAGATTTTTGTGTGTAAACAGAAAGTGAAATTGCAAAAGGGTTTTTTAGTCTTGCCAGGAAGGAGAGAAGCTGATGGTGCACTTTGGTGTCTTGTGATGAATGAATTCTGCCTCTTGACCACTAGCTGCCAAAACCAGCCCTCTTTTCATTTGTCAAATCCCCGTTTAAAAACCTTCGACTCAGTGCTCAGAACTGCACCACCTGCAAAGTCCATGAGTTTCCAGCCTTTCCCTCTTAACAAAACAAATTCCAAAAACGGTTTCCATAGAATCTCAAATTCATTATAGTTACACCTTCCTTTTTCTATTTTAATATTACATGTTAATTTATCATTGATAGCTATATCCCATACTTCTTTATACCATTCCTCAATCTGATACTCACTTTGTATCTTCCATTTCCTAGCTATTATTAATCTTGCTGCTGCTAATAAGTTCGTAATTAAATCCTTAATAGGTTGTATGCAGTTCACCCCATCATATATTGACAACAGTGCTACGCTTGGGGGTAACTCTAAACTTATTCCAGTTATCTCTTTTATCTTTTTATACACTGATTGCCAGATTTTTTGTACACGTTTACATGCCCACCACATATGAACGTAAGTGCCAACCTCCTGACATCCTCTCCAACGTAATATTGAATATTTCTTCTTGATTTGATTTAACTGGTGTTAGGTACCACCGCCATACCAATTTATAAAAAAATTCTTTTATCCTTACTGATAAGGTTTTCAAATTCCGTGCTTTCCATACCTTATCCCAACTCTGGTTACTCATTTGAAATTTAATATCATTTCCCCATACCAATTTATAACCATCTTCCTGATCCTCTCTTGCCATCAATATTCTATATATTTCACTCGTTATTCCCTTTGTAATCAAATTCCCTTGTTTCTCTTGTCTTCGTACTATCATTTTTTCAAAACTCATATACTCTCTAGGTTATTTCCTTTTATCCATTTCTTTACCCATTGTTCTAACTGCATATAGTTAAGCCATGACATCTTTTCCCCCATCAATATTTCTTTTATTTGATCTAACTCCTCTATTTTAACCACCCTTTCCAACCTAAAACACCAGTGTGGTCTAGTGGTTAGAGTGTTGGACTGGGACTCAGGAGATCTGGGTTCTAGTCCCCACTCAGCCGTGGAAGCTCACTGGGTGTCTCTGGGCCAGTCACAGACTCTCAGCCTAACCTGCCTCGCAGGATTGTTGTTGTGAGGATAACATGGAGAGGAGGGTTATGGACGCTGCCTTGGATTCCTTATGGAGGAAAAAGAAGTAGGATAGAAGTGTAAGGAATGAATGAATAATAAAAAAAAAATCCAATTTCATCAATGGGAGGATGATGGAATGAGAGATGCCTCACATTCCACAAAAAGAAGACAGAACTAATTTAACAAAATTCGTACAGCTTGAACTGCAACACAAGAGATGTATTGTTGATCAGGGATTTGAACCCAAACCTGCCGGGCTCCCATCTATCCCTGTGAGCTGCACCACTCAAGCTCCACTAAATCTCCAGATGCCTGAGGTTTTCAGCCTGCATAACGAACACAGAAAGGAATGTAGGACAAGGCGGTGAAAGACGGAGCAGGAAAGGTTTAAAGGAACTCAAGTTCATTGGACAAGACCAGGCACCAGAGGGAATGTAACGGGGGGGGGGGGAGTTTGCAACATGAGAACTCAGCCAAAGCTCGATCGAACCAATTCTAGTAAGAAAGTCCTGTGACAAGGATTAGGGAGCCTGGCTGAGCTTGTAAACATGGGCGCAAGCAGAATGAGGAAGTGAAGAGCAGAGGGGGAGGGGGAGAGAGAGGAAACCCCCCCCTCCATGATTTCCAGTGTGCATCACTTGCTTTAGAAGCCTTACAATGATGTACTGGGGAGGAGAAGCTATCATTCAGGGGGGGGGGGCATGTGGAAGACCCCCCCCCCCGCGTGATCCCTGCCACCTCCTGAGGAAGACTCCTGGATGAATTCCTGGAGTCGACTAACCTTCCCCAATTGGATTGGTTGGAGTGCAAGTCCCATCATCCCCAACCAACATAGCCAGTGGCCATGGGAGCTCCAGTCCAACATGTCTGGAGGGCACCAGGTTGGGGGCAGCTGTAGTAGACAGTATTAGAGAGACCAATCAAATTTACTGATTGATTGCATTTTTATACCACCCAATAGCCGACTCTTTCTAAAGCTGCTTCTTTTGGCAATACTTATTTTCAATGAGGCCTTCATTACCCCAGACCAGTGGAGGCTGGTGACTCCAAGGTCAGTGGGGCAGGAAATCCACTCCGGGTTTCAGTCAAAACTCTAAAGGAGTGACAGCTCCTTTAGAGTTCTGATTGGTTCTGATTGAAACTCGGAGCAGATTCACTGCCCCACTGACCTCGGAGCCACCAGCCTCCACTGCAGCAGACCATTGCCCAAAAAGGTGCAGCCTTATCATTGCTTTGGCTTCTTATCTGGTTTGTGAGCCAAAATAAAACAAAGCAGAAGCCTCTATTCCAACCTCCCCTAACGTGGTGCCTGCCAGATGTGGACCACGTCTATAGAGCATCAGGTTTGGAAAGGCTGCTCTAAGTAACAGCTCAACTTATCTGCTTTATTCAGCAAAATGCCCAGACCAGTGTTCTTGAAGAGGGGCAAAGTTACCCAAAGTCTAAGAGAAATATGTCACAGTTGGCAGCTGTGGAAGATGCCAGGTCTGGAAACAAAGCCCTATGAGGAGAGACTGAAAGAACTGGGCATGTTTAGCCTGGAGAAGAGAAGACTGAGGGGAGACATGAGAGCACTCTTCAAAGACTTAAAAGGTTGTCACACAGAGGAGGGCCAGGATCTCGTCTCAATCCTCCCAGAGTGCAGGACACGGAATAATGGACTCAAGTGACAGGAAGGCAGATTCCATCTGGACATCAGGAAAAACTTCCTGACAGTTAGAGCAGTACGACAATGGAACCAGTTACCTAGGGAGGTCGTGGGCTCTCCCGCATTGAAGAGACAGCTGGACAGCCACCTGTCAGGGATGCTTTAAGGTGGATTCCTGCATTGAGCAAGGGGGGGGTTGGACTCAATGGCCTTAGAGGACCCTTCCAACTCTACTATGCTATGATTCTAAGAAGGGTGACAGGCAGACACAGGCCACAGCTAGACCTAAGGTTTATCCTGGGATCATCCAGGGTTCGCCCCTGCCTGAGCACTGGATCCCCTGTGTGTCGCCTAGATGAACAGGTTTGACCCCTGGACGATCCAGGGATAAACCTTAGGTCTAGCTATGGCCACAGATTCTGCCCCCCAGCATGGAATCCAGTAGAAATTCTCCCACAGAATCCCCACTGAAACTAACAGAAGTTCTCTGAAGCACCAGCAAAAGATTTCCACATCTGCCCAGAGCTGCCACCAGAAAATGAGAAGCAAAAGGGGGAAAAAAGAGAGCCAGTTCTTAGCTCAGTGCCGGACTAACCGGCAAACTCTCCTGAGCAGTGGGAAATGGGAAGGAAGGAAGCCACAGCGGCCCCCTGCTGATAAGGCATCTCGCGGGGATTCCTGGCTTCAGCTTTCTGGCAGCTCAGCTGTTTGCATAAGGGAGCAGCCTCTCCGGCAGCCGTTCAAGTTGGAGGGGAAGGTTTCCTCCGGACCAATCACAGAGCCTCGGTGCCCGGGTGGTTTTCTTTTTTGGGCCAGTCACAAGTTGCACATTGTGTACCAAGCAAAGGGAACAATCCACCTTGTGACGCAAGGCAAGTTGAGCCCCGTCCTGGCCTTCCTCCTACAGAAAGTGAAAACAAGGCACCCTGGGCAGCTTCGAGCAAGGCTGCTTCCTTTGAGCAGAGCTGCACTCTGGGTTCAAGAAACACAGACACGGCTAGAGATATGAAGGCCTGGGGGGAAGGCGGAATGGAAAAATTAGGAAAAAACAGTTCCCCCTCCCCACCTTCCCCCCCCCCTGAAAAATTGGGGAAAATGAAGAAAAATGGATTATGGAATGTTTTATTTTAGCATGATGACTAAAATGTTTAAGACATAAATAATTTTCTTTGTCACTAATGTTGGTTTCTTCTGTTTCTTTTTAATTGTTTTTTGCCTGCTCCTCATAAACTGGTAAAACCAAAGAGGTTCCTTGCAGTTCAGGTGTTCTTTGTATTTCAGGAGCTTGTAGTTCCATTTGTTACAAAAAAAAGGTAAAAATTTTAAAAAGTAAATTCAATTTGTAATAATTGTTTGAATACACTGAACTTTTAATAAACCAAATGTGATAATTTTATGCCAAACCAACATGTACATAATTACATTTTATGTTCCTAAGGTAACAAAGTGACTTTCAATCTGTAAAATGTGCTAATATTGCATTTTCCCTAAGATTTCCATTTTTTTCCTGAAAAAAAATGAGAAAAAAACAAAACCTGTTTCCCCCACTCAAGGCTTCAAAATTTCTGGAAATTTTACATCTCTAGACTTGGCCGCACACAAGAGACAAGCAATGCATCACTTCATGCGGACATGCAGAGGGGAACAAGGACTGGTGGTTCTCAGCATGCAGCAATGTGGTGGAACTCAGGAACGGCCATCGCCTCATGGCTGAGCGACTGCTTAGTGTGGAGAATGTCACAAACCCATTCTCTAGTATACCTGGTCAAAGGACCTTAGGTAGCACGGCGCAGGAAACCTACTGGGCTACAGAAGAGCCACATAGTTCAACACTATATAAGGCAGCATCGTGGGCCCACGTGTTTATAACATGGCATCCAGCATTTCCCCTTTTCACGCCCGGGGACAACCTTCCGCCCTTGTCTGGAGCTCTCCCCATGCATCAGTTGAAAGACCTGAAGCACCACGCAGGACAGCCACCCCCAACTTGGGGACCTCCAGATGTATTGGGACTGCCACTCCCATCATCCCCAAACCATCCTGAGAGCGTTCAGTTTGCAACTGAGTTTTGGCTGCCAATGGATTTCATAGCCCTTCACTTCCTGTTCTTTAAAGGCCTTTGTTTCTGTGGTAGAACAAGTGGCACAAAATTATACTAGGGGTATATTATGGACTGTAAATTTTGAGCTGTCACAATCCTTTAAAAAAGGGAAGCTGGCAAAGGCACAGAAGTCCAGCACTTTCCCACAAGCACCCAGCTTAAATAAATACATTAGCTAGCCTAGATGTTTTTTCCTTCCCTCCAGGAACTCTGAGAGCTGGAATTTGGGGGGTATGGCAGATTCTGCCTGGGATGCCTGGCTCTACCTGAGGTAATTCTCAGAGTTTGTGAGAATTTCCTTGATAAAACCAGTTGAAGATTCTCATGTGGACATCTCTTCGGGATGCCTCCTCCCATATGTACCTGCCCGGACCCTAAGGTCATGAGCCCCTGCCAAAGGAAGTGAGGCAGGTGGCTACCAGGAGGAGGGCCTTCTCTGCTGTAGCACCCTAGCTGTGGAATGAGCTCCCTAAGGAGGTTCGCTTGGCACCTAAATTATATGCTTTTAGACGGCAGGTGAAGACCTTTTTATTTTCCCAGCATTTTAACAGTCTATAAATACATTTTAACTCGGTGTTTAAAATTTGTAATTTTGCATTGCTACTGTTTTTATCTGGAAGAGCTTTTATACTGCATTTTATATTATGATTTTATACTGTTGTTTTATACTTTGAATGTTTTTAATTTTTGTGAACCGCCCAGAGAGCTCCGGCTTTTGGGCGGTATAGAAATGCAATAAATAAATAAATGTCACAGGTGGCCCAGGCAAGCTGCAGCAATTGGAAAAGGCCTCAGTGAACTTGGTCAATGGCCTCTTTTGCTCCACCCAAAACCTTAAGACTAGTTGGTGAGGAAGAGATAGAACATAACGCAAAGGCTGGGAAGGAGGTCAAGAAAGGGCAAGCATGAACTTGGCCTTTCCACATTGCTGCAATATTTCTCCTGTGGAGAAACCGCCCTGAACGGCCCTTGCATCAGCCAAAGAGTGGACCCACCACTCCCTTCAGGCCTGATGGCATCATGGGCCAAACATCCCCCAAACCGGTCCCTCTCCTTGCAAAAGGGGAAGCGCTGGCCGGTTCCAGCTGCCTCTGTTGCTGGCCTTATAAATCAGGCACCTTGATCCCACATTCCATCCAGCGCAAGTTTGGAGGGGGGAGAAGGAGGGGTAAAGCAGCTGACATTACCTAATGCAACCAAGCCAGCATTTGCTCATTACGTAAGCCAAGGCCTCCCCGCCCCCAACACACACTTCCTTCTTATGCACTTCAACGTTCAAATGTGACTCAATGGAAGAAACTCCATTCTCCAAAACAGCTTTCCCCAGCTGGGCATCGTAAGTCCAATGTATGTGGAGGGCACCGGGTTAGGAAAGGCTGTTTTAAAGTATGGCAACTGTTGTGGTGATTCAGTTGACACAGAGACAGGCAGGCAGGCAGGCACCCACCCACCCACCCTCGAGCCGCAATGAACCAGCGTCTTACTCCAGTTCCTTCTTCTCCGCCTCTTCTGTGGTGAGGTCCTCTTCCACGCTGTAGTCCAGGATGGAGCCCACGCCGTAGGCATGGTAGCGCTGGATGAGGGGCTTGATGGCTTCTTGGTCCTCCCCGGCCACAAACTGCCCATAGAAGGTCATCTTCATCAGCTGCTCAAAAAGCTGCTGGCCCAGCAGCTTCTGGCTGAGATGCATCAGCTGTAGGGAAGCAGAGCCAGGCCGTAAGCGAGCAGAACATGAGAACGTCAGAAGAGCCCTGCTGGATCAGACCAAAGTGGGTCCCTCTGGTCCAGCACACTCCATTCTCACAGTGGCCAACCAGCCGTTGGTCAAGGACCCACAAGCGGGACAGGACAAGGTACAACAGCAACCTCCCACCATGCTCCCCAGTAACCGGTGTATATAGGCTTCCTGCTTCTGATGCTAGAGGTAAAGCACGTAGCCATCACGGCTAGTAGCCTTCTCCGTCCAACCCCATTCCTGCAGGAGCAGAGCAGGCAGCTGGCTCTAAAAGCCCCAGTTCAACTCGGAAGACTCACTACGAAGTCCTCCGGGCTGCAGCCAGAGCCCAGGTAGAAAGAGGAGGAGGGAGAAGAAATAGAGAAGGCTTCTTTTATTAAACAAAAAATGTGTACGCTTCTAGTCCTTTCACTTGTCAGAATATAGCACAGGCAGTATTGCTCCAGAATTGCTCCAGAAGCAATTTTCAGGCATTTAAGTGTTCTTTTTAAAAAACAATCTCAACCTTTTCAGGGTTCCACTGTTCCACAATAACTTGTTTCTAACACATTTCTCCAAACCTTCCTATACAGGTGCCTTTCAGTGCCTCTTGCTCAGGGGACTTTCGGGTACCCAGGCCAGGGGCAGGGAAGGAAACCCCGGGGAAGGCGCAGGCTCTGCAGCCTAACCCTCACGAGCTGCCCGGAGGAGCCGATAAGGGGTACACAGAGTGTGATGAAAAGGAGAGCCAAGAACATGTGCCCTGGCAATGACCCCTTCGCTGTGGAGGCCGTAACCCAAACAGGGCCCAAAGCAACATGCTGGCAACTCTACTCTGGCATCCTCCCCCACAAACGGTCTCTCAGGAACTCAAGTTAGTTTGGAAGCTGAGCTTTTAAGCCAGAAATCTTGAATGAAAGAGCAGCAGAAATTTGCCTTGAATAAATAAATAAAAACTCTGCATGTCTTATCCTGAGGCCACTGAAGGTTATCCTGAGGTTTTGTTTAGCCATGATCGGGAATAGATCTGCTCTCCACTGATCTGCCTAAACTGTCCTCCCCCAACCTCCAGATGCTCAGGCTTCAACTCTGAGCATCCTTCACCATCTGCCATGCTGGCTGGGGCAGATGGGCATTGTAGTCCAAAACATACAGACGGCACTGGGTTGGGGGAGGCTAATGACCACCTGCATCCCTTCAGGCAAATAAATTGTGCTGATAAATAAGCCTCTAGGTTGATCAGTTCCGGTGGGGTGGGGGGAAGAGAACTGGGTTCAAGAAGGCAAGGAAGGAAGAGCATCTACTAGGGATAGCGCGAAAGTTGGAAACGGGGAGAATGCCTCCTCCCTCCCAGGTCCTGATCACATCGCAAGGGAGCTTGGAAATAAAAAGAAGAGGGGACAGGAAACGAAACACGCTCCCGGGGGGGGGGGGGGCAAGTGGCACATTTCAACTTTGGGAAGGGACCAACATACACACGAATCAAATTAAAGCAGGGAACGCGACCCTTGCGGTGCTTCCAAAGCGATCATCGAGGCTTGAATCCCCCCGCCCGAGATCCAGAGGAATCCGCCCCCGCCTCACCCCGCGGCTTAGCAAGCGCGTTTCACCCCCCTTCCCCATCCTGGCGCCCTCCAGATGCGCTGGGCTGCCAGTCTCGTCCCCGGCTGGGGATAGCGGGACTTGCAGCCCGGCGGGGCCCGGGCCGGGCGGCGGACAGCAGCCGCGCGCGCCGCGCCGGCCCAACAAAAGGCGCGCAGGCAGCCCCGGCGCTCACCTGCTCGGCGCGCTCCACCAGCGGCCCCGCGGAGCAGAGGCGCAGCACCAGCAGCCCGCGCGCCAGCTCGCCGCTGCTCTTGCTCCGGAAAGCCTCCCGCGCGTCCGCGAAGTCCACCGCGCGCGGGGGCGGCAGAGGGGGCGGCTGCCGCGGCTGCTGCGGGAGAGGGGCGCCGGGCGGCCGGGCGGCTCCCGGGGCGGATGCGGATGCGGATGCGGGCGCCGGGGCCTCCGGGGCCACCGCGGGGGCGGCCGCCGGGGCCGAGCGCGGGCAGCTGCGCAGCACGAGAGGCTTGGCGGCGCTCAGCGCCAGCAACGCGCCCTTGACGCTCCGGCGACACCCGGCCATGGCTATGGGAAGACGAGAGCGCGCCCGCCCGCCCGCGCGGAGCCTTAAGTAGGCGCCGCTGGGCGGAGCCACGCCCCCGGGCAGGGGAGCGCCGCATTGTAGCCCAGGCCCAGCCGGAGGCCACGCCCCCTGGCGCGGGGGCTCTTTTGGCAAGGGCGCAGTAGCGGCGCGCTTTGCGCCCCAGTCGGGACCTGTCGGGCGCGTGTTTCCCGGAGGGGAGCCGGAGCGTCCTGTGATCGGCCGCTGGGACTCGCGGGCTTGTTAGTCGCTTCTGCGTTTATTTCCCACTATTTACAGCCTCCGTCCGCCACAGCGCCCATAAGTGCTCTTTCTGTAACGCTTCATGTATCTTCAGTGTCCGTGAAAACTTAAGCCAGAAAAACGTGCCAGTCTTTAATGTGTCACAAACCCTCCCCCCTTTGTGGTTCTGACGTGCCTGTAGTAGTTCGGAGCGTTTAAAAGTGATTTGCCTGCATCGTCTAGAGATGCAATGCTCACAACAACCTTGTAAGGTAGCTTCCAGGTTGGGGAAGGCTGTTGCAAGTTAAGCCAATATTCTTTCCCTGCACATCGCAAATGTAAGGCCAAGAGAGAATAGAGAGGCTTGCCTAAAGCCACTTTTCAGCTTCAGGTCCAAGTGAAATTCAAGTTGGGGCTTTCCACCCTCCAAATTTATTCATTTATCTGTCACATTTGTAGCCCAACCCTTTTTCCTCCAAGGAACCCAAGGCGGTGTACCTAATCCTCCTCCTCTCCATGTTATCCTCACAACAACAACAACAACCCTGTGAAGTAGGCTGGGCTGAGAGTCTGTGACTGGGCCAAAGTCAACCAGTGAGCTTCCACAACCGATTGGGGACTAGAACCCAGATCTCCCAACTCTCAGTCCAACAGTCTGGCCACTACACTACACTGGCTGTCACTGCAAATGCATCTCAGGGCTGCAACATGAGATGTGATGCTGACTGCTCTTTTTTCTTGTGAGGAAAGCAGGGTACAAATCAAATAAATAAATACTTATACAAGCCCTTGACCCTCACTGATGCAATATACATTTTAAAATAACCTGCATAATAAATGCAAAGATGCATTTAACCTCACTGATAATTTGGCCCTCAGTCATTTGTCCACTCTGCTGCTTCTCTGTCGATCCTCCCAGAGTGCAGGACATGGAATAATGGGCTCAAGTGGCAGGAAGCCAGATTCCGGCTGGACATCAGGAAAAACTTCCTGGCTGTTAGAGCAGTACGACAATGGAACCAATGACCGAGGGAGGTTGTGGGCTCTCCCACACTAGAGGCAGCTGGACAACCATCTGTCAGGAATGGTTTAAGGTGGATTCCTGCATTGAGCAGGGGCTTGGACTCGATGGCCTTATACTCGCTCTTATCAAGTCACATTAAGTGTCCCATCCCAGAAACCGCATCCCCACTCCCCCAAAACTGTTTCTTTATGACCAAAGAAGGTCATAAAGAAACCTTTATGCGTCCTTCCAGATGAGGCTTTTAATTCACTCAGCACCATTCACAGACTTTTACGGAAATGGCCCATTTATAACCCTCTTGTGTTTTTCCCATTGCTTCTTCCGTCTGTTCACTTAAGAGAAAAAGAAAAATCAGCTAAGGAGAGGAAGATGGAAAAGCTGTGTGATGCCTTTCCATTGGTAGCGCTAGGAACCCTCTGCCTAGAACCAGCCACCATTGTGAACCGCCCAGAGAACTTCTACTATTGGGCAGTATAGAAATGAAACGAAATGAATAAATACATTCTTCAGACCTTAAAAGACCATCAGTAGCATAACAATCCTTTTATTTAATCTAACCAAAAAAATAGGGCTGTGCTCTGCTTTGCTTCATAGAAGTGATAGCGGAGCGGCCTGATTCGCCTCCGCCAAAGGCGGAGACATATCGAGTTGGGGGAGCTGCAGATCAAGACAAAGCGGATCCTTCGTCTTGATCCGGAGCTCTGAAGAAAGGTAAGTGTGGGGGGAGGGGGGCTTACTTGGTGCTGCCACAGTCCGTGTGGTGACGGCAGCAGAGCCAGGTAAGGGGGGGGGGGGCTTACCTGCCTCCATTGCAGTCCGGCGGCGGCTCCAACTGAGGCCCAGGCCTGGTCTTCCAGTTTGAAGCCTGGCCCTCGATTGAAGCTGGCGCTGGACCGCGACGGAGGCAGGTAAGTGGTGGTGGGGGAGGGGGGGCCTTACCTGGCTCCGCTGTCCACCGCCACCGCGGTCCGTGTGGCGGTGGATGGTGGAGCAAGGTAAGGGGGGAGGGGGAATTATTCACCCCCATTTTGTCCCCCCTTCCCCAGTTACCTGCCGTCCGCTGTGGAGGCAAGTAAGTGGGGAAGGGGGGGGCAAAATGGCAGGCGAATCACGATCCGACCCTCTGGATCTCGCTCCGGGATCCGATCCGAAGCAGGTCGGGGGAGGGTTGGATTGGCACGAACTGGTTCGGGCTCAATCCGAAAGTTGCAGATTGGGCCTTGAAGCGGTTCAGGGGGTTGGTGCATGGCCCTACAAAAACGCACAAAGCAAGCTCATCAGAACACTTCGTCAGAATTGTATTAAGCAAAAGAAAAACAAACAAATAAAAGAGGATGGATGAGAAAAACCAGGTGTTGCATGATGGAAAGCCCATGTTCACTTTAAGATGGAATAGATGAAGTCTTACACAGGCTGAGAGGATCGGATACTAGCAGCATCCCAAGCAGGTTTCAACAAACTCTCTGGACCTCTTCACCACAGCGAGGTCAGCCATGAACGTCAAGCTTGAAGGTTTCTCCCAAATGCTGGAGCTGCAGAGAGGATGGATGATTCCCACCTCCAAACACGGGCAGAAGCATTCCCCTTGTCCACTAGTGTACTTATCCTGTCAAAGAATCATAGAATCATAGAATCATAGATTAGCAGAGTTGGAAGGGGCCTACAAGGTCATTGAGTCCAACCCCCTGCTCAATGCAGGAATCCACCCTAAAGCATCCATGACAGATGGTTGTCCATCTGCCTCTTGAATGTCTCTAGTGTGGGAGAGCCCACATGGGTTCCATTGTTGTACTGCTCTAACAGTCAGGAAGATTTTCCTGATGTCCAGCCGAATCTGGCTTCCTTTAACTTGAGCCCGTTATTCCGTGTCCTGCACTCTGGGAGGATCGAGAAGAGATCCTGGCCCTCCTCTGTGTGACAACCTTTTAAGTATTTGAAGAGTGCTATCATGTCTCCCCTCAATCTTCTTTTCTCCAGGCTAAACATGCCCAGTTCTTTCAGTCTCTCTTCATAGGGATTTGTTTCCAGACCCCTGATCATCCTGGTTGCCCTCCTCTGAACACACTCCAGCTTGTCTGCTTCTTGAATTGTGGAGCCCAGAACTGGACGCAATACTCTAGATGAGGCCTAACCAGGGCTGAATAGAGAGGAACCAGTACCTCACATGATTTGGAAGCTATACTTCTATTAATGCAGCCCAAAATAGCATTTGCGTTTCTTGCAGCAAATGTAGATCTTGTTGTAGATCTTGTGATCTACAACAATTCCAAGATCCTTCTCGTTTGTAGTATTGCTGAGCCAAGTATCTCCCATCTTGAAACTGTGCATTTGGTTTCTATTTCCCAAATGGAGAACTTGGCATTTATCCCTATTAAATTTCATTCTGTTGTTTTCAGCCCAGCACTCCAGCCTATCAAGATCACTCTGAAGTTTGTTTCTGTCTTCCAGGGTATTAGCTATCCCACCCAATTTTGTGTCATCTGCAAATTTGATCAGCGTTCCCTGCACCTCCTCATTCAAATCATTAATAAAAATGTTGAAAAGCACTGGGCCCAGGACAGAGCCCTGCGTTACCCCACTCGTTGCCTCTCCCCAGTTTGAGGAGGTTCCATTGATAAGCACTCTTTGAGACCGATTCTGTAGCCAACTGTGAATCCACTTAATAGATGTTCCATCTAGCCCACTTTTAGCTAGTTTGTTAATCAGAATGTCATGTGGTACTTTGTCAAAAGCTTGCTGAAGTCAAGATATATGACGTCCACAGCATTCCCACAGTCCACAAGGGAGGCTACCCGATCAAAAAATGAGATCAAATTTGTCTGACAGGATTTGCTCCTGACAAATCCATGTTGGCTTCTAGTAATCACTGCATTGATTTCAAGGTGTCTACAGATTGAATTCTTTATAATCTGCTCCAGAATTTTCCCAGGGATGGATGTCAGACTGACTGGTCTGTAGTTCCCAGGTTCCTCCTTTTTGCCCTTTTTGAAGAGAGGGACAACGTTAGCCCTCCTCCAGTCGTCCGGCACCTCACCCGTTTTCCATGATTTTGCAAAGATAATAGACAAAGGTTCTGAGAGTTCTTCTGCTAGCTCCTTCATTACTCTAGGATGCAGTTCATCGGGCCCTGGAGATTTAAACTCATTCAAGAAAATTAGGTGTTCTTTGACCATTTGTTTTTCAATCTCAAACTGCAATCCTGCCCCCTCAACTTGTGCTTCACTTTTTCCGTGTGTGTGTGTGTGTGTGTGTGTGTGTGTCATAGACCCGCTTTTGGGAGAAGACTGAGGCAAAGTAGGAATTGAGCACTTCATCCTTTTCTTTGACATCTGTTATGTAACCCTAAACAGTTGAATCACCATTTCTTTCCTCTGTCTTTTACTACTCATGTATCTGAAGAAAGCCTTTTTATTGCTTTTAGCATCCCTTGCTAATCTCAGCTCATTCTCAGCTTCAGCCTTCCTGACGCCATTTCGGCACTTCTGTGCCACCTGTCTGTACTCTTCTTTTGTAGCCTGGCCTTCTTCTACTTCCTATATGTACAAGGTTTGTCTCACATGGCCTATTTTTTGACAAAGCCATGCTGACTCTTAGCAACCACAGCACTGTCTTTGAGATGCTCACAAATGGCCTGCTTTATTACCTGCTCTAACATCTTTCCAGGGTTTGATGTTAGGCTCACTGGTCAATAATTACGGGGTCCTCTTTTTTTCCTTTCTTGAAGGGGAGGGTTACATTTGCTCTTCTCTGAGGCCAGATTGATAGAAATCTGAACTCATCTGACTGTGTTGCAGAATTCTCTGATGTGCTTACATGAGGGTGTGGGTGTGAGGTAGCAGGCAGCTCTACATGGTCCATAGCACTACTAGTGCACCAGTCTTCTCTGGCACCTCCCCAGTTCTCCAGGACTCCTCAAAGATCATTGACAGAGGCCCTGACAGCTCTGTAGCCAGTTCCTTCAATATTCTCGTGTGTGCTTCATCAGGCCCTGGGACTTGAAGGCATCCAAATTGGCTAGAAATTCCTGTACCACATCCTTACTGATCCGCACCTTCCCCTTCGTATTCTTAATCACAATAGTAATAATAGTATTAAGTGGAAGTTCCATTTAGTTATTGCGACAGTGAAGGCGGTGGCTCCAGTGTCACTGGGGTTGGTGAATCTGTTCTTAAGGAGCTCTCCGAGGTGCTGCTGACGGAAACCCGGAGTGGATTCACTGCCCCACTGATATCAGAGCCATCAGCCTCCACTTTTGCTGTCTTCTGATGTGATGGTTAATATATTCGATTCCCTAGCTTTCTCACCCCACTCCAGGAAAGGCAAAAGAAAATATGAGCGTACTTCTGCTGAAGGTTATCTGTCCTCCCACTGTGCTGTCGCAATGCCCTTGTGAGGCTGACAACAGATAAGGCATTAGCTTAAGATGAAGGTCAGTTTGTGAGGCAATCCAGTTAGGTCATAATGCCAGAGAATCAGTATAGATTATCTGAAATTTTGTTTGGAAAAATGTCTTTCAGAGCTTTGACCTCCAAGGCTAGAAAAGGGTTTCCAGAGCTTTTTCGTGCCAGACAGTGCCCATGTAATGACAGCCCTGGAGTGGAGGTGCAGCCTGACATGGAGCTGTGTCCTTTTGGCTCCAATGTGGATGGACCTCTGGATCGTTACTTTCGGCCATGCACCAGAGATAACATGCTCCCATGATTTTGCTATGCTGCTGTGGTGCAACTGCCATTTGGGCATCCCTGATCTAAAGCCCACTTTCTGCCTTCCGGAATGTGTTGGACCACTGCTCTTATCCCCCCAGCCAGCATGGCCCCCAGTACATCTGTCCCAAGCTTTCCTCACAGCAAAGAACAAGAAGCAGTAGAACCAAGCATCCTGGAGCACCCCTGGCGATGCTACCACCCCTACAGTCACAAGACCTGTCGGGTTCTGCAAACATCCCCATAAAGTTTCTCTGCGGAAGGAAGGCACCAAACAACGTACAGCCATGTTACTCCGCCCCATGGCATCACCTGCCAAGTAGTACACAAACATTCTCTGCATATGCAGTTTGCAACCAGGCAGGGTCAGCCCTGTTTCTGAAGAGCTCCCTGGGCAGGGTGGTGGCCTGTGGCCATCTGAGTGGGTGGGTCCCTCCTAGGCTGCATCTGCATCCACCATCTTTGTTTTGCTAAAATGCAGTGCGCCATAAAGGCTGGTTCTTTTGGCACATTCCGAGGAAAAAATCACTTCCACTGCCGTGGAAAACATGGTGGTGCTTGCATTTAAGGTTGCTGAAGAAGGACTTGGAGTTAGGGATGAACAGATTTTGTAATATCTGCTTCATCTGTGTTTTGTGGGTTGTGAGCTGCCCTTTACTCTGTCATGATTGGTGGAGTTGGACTTTTTCCAATTCCCTGAAAGTGTGCAAATTTGCATTGGTGTGAATTTGCACTTGCAAAAATGTGCGGTTTCTCCCCAAAATGCGCAAATGCCCTCCAAAATGTGATTTTTTTTTGGTGCTTTAGCCTAGAAGTGGAAATGTGCATTTTTGGCAGGTGTTTTTAATTTTTTTTAAAAAAAATTTTTTTACAACTAAATTTGTGTACACTTCAGGAAAGTAAAAAAATAAAAAGGGGGCTGCAAGTCCATGGAATCCATGCAACTTGTGAAAAGCCTGTAGCAAAAACCCCAGGCCAGATTGATAGAAATCTGAACTCATCTGATTGTGTTGCAGAAATCTCTGAGTCCTTACATGAGGGTGGGGTGGGGGTCTTCATGGTCCATAGCACCACTACCTGCACCACCAGTCTTCTAGGAAAGGACACCACAACCCCTTGCAACCAGAAGCTCTAGGCCTCTGCTCGGAAGTGTGAATCCTCTAGCTGTGCTCATAGCATCAGCCTGCTTCAGAATGACCCTTTTGGTCAGCTGGACCGTGAAGGAAAGGCTGACATTCTAGGCCCAGGATGCACCAAACCCCTTGATATCGCCTGCGCTCCTCTCCCCTGGAGAAGGGTTTGATTCACATGGTGGGGAGAATCTGTGGAAAGGGAATCTTGCAAGGGAAAGGGGCAGATGCACAAGGAGGGATAGAAGCTAAGTGTGGGTCTGGATGCTCAGTGAGAAGAGCAGCACCCTGGAAAATGAGGGTTCAAGCCTGGCCCTGGAGAGATGGTGCAGCCATCACTCGAGAGTCGTGTGACCCTATGAAAAGGAGGACCGGGCTCCTGTATCTTTAACAGTTGCATAGAAAAGGGAATTTCAGCAGGTGTCATTTGTATATATATGGAGAACCTGGTGAAATTCCCTCTTCATCACAACAGTTAAAGCTGCAAGAGCTATACTAGAGTGACCAGATTTAAAAGAGGGCAGGGCTCCTGCAGCTTTAACTGTTGTGATGAAGAGGAAATTCCACCAGGTTCCCCATATATACAAAAGACACCTGCTGAAATTTCCTTTTCAATACAACTGTTAAAGATACAGGAGCCCTGTCCTCCTTTTCATAGGGTCACCCTACGCTAGAGCAACACCCCTGCTTTCCTTTGGGGGTCATCTGCCATCAATAACAGATACAGAGAGGGCAGCAGGAGCAGTGCTGAAAGCCCAGGTCTGCTAGTCCCCCAAGAAAACACAGAGCTGCAGGAGAAAGGCTTGTGATTTATTTTATTTTTATTATTGCATTTATATTCTGCTTTTTTCCCTCCAAGGAACCCAAGGCAGTGTACATAATCCTCCTCCTCTCCATTTTATCCTCACAGCAACAACAACCCTGTGAGGTAGGTCGGGCTGAGAGTCTGTGACTGGCCCAAAGTCACCCAGTGGGTTTCCATGGCCGAGTGGGGACTAGAACCCGGATCTCCCAACTCCCAGTCTAACACTCTAGCCACTACACCGCACTTGGCAGTCTCCCAGCTTCTGACAGGTGAGCTGTTGAGGTCCACCTGATCATTCTTCAGCAGCAAGGCCCCAGACTTGGTCAGTGGGATGCTGGGCTCCAGCATGGCCCCCTCCCCATGTGTCTGCCCCTCCCAATCCTAAG
Organism: Elgaria multicarinata webbii; assembly: GCF_023053635.1. Lineage (NCBI taxonomy): Eukaryota > Metazoa > Chordata > Lepidosauria > Squamata > Anguidae > Elgaria > Elgaria multicarinata. Next base: position 24,799,210 of record NC_086188.1, read on the forward strand.
GACAGCAGAGGGGAGTAACAAATGGGGTGGGGGTGGGAAGGGAAGCTCACCCTCTGCTCTTGCTGCTTAGTCCAGCTGTTCTCCCTCAATGCTCCCCTCACCCACCGAAAAGATGAAGGCTTAGGTGTTAGAAGGATGAACACCCAGCAAGGGCTGTAATTCATTAGCCAGCCTCAACCTTTTAAAAGTGCAGTGCCCGTCCCGACATCTGCGTTCTTGCACTGGTGACTGCCAGTCAACGTCCCGCCTCCTTCTGCTAGAACTGGATGCAGTCGGGGCTTTCTCCCTTGACCTGTAGCCTCACATGTCCAACCTCCTAACCTTTGGTGTGATAAATGCCGCAGGCTAAGCTCTTTAATGTCTGCTGCTGAAAGAGATATGCACAACAGGCATTCGTGCAGCCACTGCAACCTCGCTGACGCATAGGAGTTGCTGCCAGAGCAAACGTCTCACAAACGCATAGCATTGGAGGACCAGCACCACATCGCAGGGCAGGGCTGCAGCATCAGGCAGCCGATCTTGGGGGGAGGGGGCGCATAGGCGTGTGCAGCACATTTCGTTAGGTGGTTCGGCCAGGGATATTTTTTTAACGATTGAATATACAGTAACAAAGGACTTTTTTTCATTCATCAAACAAACGAAATAAATGAAAACTGAAGTAAACTGTATTTTTTTAATTAACAAATAATCTGTACTGCACTGTTGTAATTATTTGATTGGGACTGAAGTAGAGGAGCACTAATTTTACTGTACTTATTGTCTTTAAATATGGTTAAATATCCCACAGTTACCTTGCTATTCTATTTCTACAATTCTTTTTCTCCTGTCTTTTCTTATTTATTTATTTATTTATTTAATTACATTTATATACCGCCCCACAGCCGAAGCTCTCTGGGCGGTTTACAACATTTAAAAATAGTAAACATTAAAAGTATACAATTTAAAAACACACACACACACACACACACACACACACACACACACACACATAAAAACAGTATAAAAACAACAGTATCCATTTAAAAACAACAATTGTGGGGTCCATTAAAAACAAACTTAACGTTGTTAAATGCTGTTAAAATGCTGTAAAAAATGCCTGGGAGAAGAGAAAAGTCTTGACCTGGCGCCAAAAAGATAACAATGTTGGCACCAGGCGAGCCTCATCGGGGAGATCATTCCACAGTCGGGGGGCCACCACTGAAAAGGCCCTCTCCCTTGTTGCCATCCTCCGAGCTTCCCTTGGAGTAGGCACTCGGAGGAGGACCTTAGATGTTGAGCGCAGTGTATGGGTAGGTTCATGTCGAGAGAGGCGTTCCATCAGGTATTGTGGTCCCAAGCCATGTAGGGCTTTATAGGTTAAGACCAGCACCTTGAATTGGGCTCGGAAACATATAGGCAGCCAATGCAAGCAGGCCAGAATCGGTGTTACATGCTCAAACCTCCCTGTTCCAGCTATCAATCTGGCCGCCGCATTTTGCACAAGCTGCAGCTTCCGGACCGTCTTCAAAGGCAGCCCCATGTAGAGGGCATTGCAGTAATCTAATTTGGAAGTTACCAGAGTATGGACAACTGAAGCTAGGTTATCCCTGTCCAGATAGGGGCGTAGCTGGGCCACCAACCGAAGTTGGTAGAAAGCACTCCGTGCCACCGAGGCCACCTGAGCCTCAAGTGACAAAGATGGTTCTAGGAGAACCCCCAAGCTACGAACCTGCTCCTTCAGGGGGAGTGCAACCCCATCCAGAACCGGTTGAACACCCCCCATCCGATCAGAGGAACCACCCACCAGCAGCATCTCAGTCTTGTCTGGATTGAGCTTCAGTTTATTAGCCCTCATCCAGTCCATTGTCGCAGCCAAGCACCGGTTCAGCACATCCACAGCCACACCTGATGAGGATGAAAAGGAGCAGTAGAGCTGCGTGTCGTCAGCGTACTGATGACAGCGCACTCCAAAACTCCGGACGACCGCACCCAACGGTTTCATGTACATGTTAAACAGCATGGGGGACAAGACCGATCCCTGCGGAACTCCATACTGAAGAGTCCACAGGGCCGAGCAATGTCCCCCAAGCACCACCTTCTGGAGCCGTCCTGCTAAGTAGGAGCGGAACCACTGCAATGCAGTGCCCCCCACTCCCAACTCAGCCAGACGTTCCAGAAGGATACCATGGTCGATGGTATCGAAAGCCGCTGAGAGATCAAGGAGAATCAACAAAGTCACACTCCCCCTGTCCTTCTCCCGACATAGGTCATCATACAGGGCGACCAAGGCTGTTTCCGTGCCAAAGCCGGGCCTGAAACCCGACTGAAATGGATCCAGATAATCAGTCTCATCCAAGAGTGTCTGGAGCTGGCCCGCCACCACCCGCTCAAGGACCTTGCCCAGGAATGGAACATTTGCTACCGGCCTGTAGTTACTAAGATTTTCCGGGTCCAAGGAAGTTTTCTTCAGGAGTGGTCTCACTACCGCCTCTTTCAGACGGTCTGGGACCACTCCCTCTCGCAGAGAGGCATTAATCACCTCCTTGGCCCAGCCGGCTGTTCCATCCCTGCTAGCTTTTATTAGCCAAGAGGGGCAAGGATCCAGTACAGAGGTGGTTGCGCGGACCTGTCCAAGCACCTTGTCCACATCCTCGAGCTGTACCAACTGAAACTCATCCAAGATTACAGGACAAGACTGTACTCTGGACACCTCACTAGATTCACCTGCTATAACACTGGAGTCTAAGTCCTGGCGGATGCAAAAGATTTTATTCTGGAAGTGCCTAGCAAATTCATTACAGCGGGCCTCAGATGATTCTACCGTGTCCTTGGGACCAGCATGTAATAGCCCCCGGACAACTCTAAAAAGCTCCGCTGGGCGGCAAATTGAAGATTTAATAGTGGCAGCAAAGTATCGTTTTTTTGCTGCCCTCAGTGCCCCTGAATATGCCTTACTATAGGCACTTACCAATATTTGATTGCATCCACCAGGAGTTCGTCTCCACCTGCCCTCAAGCCTTCTCCTATTTTGTTTCATCGCTCTCAGCTCTGGGGTATACCACGGAGCCGTACGAGCTCTACTCAGGAGAGGGCGCTCGGGAGCAATCCTGTCAACTGCCCGGGTCATTTCTGCATTCCACAGATCAACCAGGGTTTCGACAGGAGAGCCAGCCCTATCAGCCGGAAAACTCCCCAGAGCCCTTTGGAAACCATCCGGATCCATTAGTCTCCGGGGGCGGACCATCTTAATAGGTCCCCCACCCTTGCAGAGGGGAAAAGCTGCTTTCTTCATCCTTTCTTCATTTTCAGGCTGCATCCTATGCACATTTACCTCAGAGTAAGTTTGATTGATCTCAGTGGGGCTTACTTCTGAGTAGACGTACATAGGATTGTGCTGCAGCTCTGTTTTAAAGTGACACAAGATGCACACATACCATGTTTACCAAAAGAAAGGCTTGAAAAAAGGGGGTTGGACACCCTAAAGTAAGCAAGGGCAGATAGGAATTATTCTAGCAAGCCTTCTGAAAAAGGTGCTGCTGAATGAACCTTCCTTAGCCTTGAGGTCCTAGGGGGCATTGCAGTTCTACCCACTTCCCCCTTTCTTTTCTCTTGCTGGAGTCCAGACTGGGGTGGGCGGTGGGGCAGCAATGAGGAGAGAAGGCACGTAAACATACAGCTTCTCTCTCTCTCTCTCTCTCCCCCAAACATTACAGTACCTGCAGGGCTGATGAGGAGAGGAGGGCAGCAGCTCCGAAAGAGGGAGGGCCCCAATCCGCAGCTCCAGGCAATCTTACTACTTACAGAAACAGTCCCCTCCTCGGCTCCACCACGTGCTGCTTCCTGGCCCCAGCGTGGCTGCTGCTCCCACCTTGTCCAGCAACTGTCGCGAGAGGTCAGGCAGAGCAGCTGGGAGCAGGGAGCAGCTGAGTGAGTGAGTGAAAGAGCGAGCAAGCGAGCTGGGGGGGGGCAGTGGCTGCACTGGTGAAAAGAGCCTTTCGGAGGAGGAGCAGGGCGGGGAGCAGCTGAATTTGTCGCTCTTTCCTACAAATAGCACCGGCCCTGCTACTGCAACATGGCGGCAGCGGTGGATTAGGGCGTTCAACTGAACCCTTTGAACCTGTTGTCCGCACGTCGGGGGGGGCGATTAACGATGGGTGGCATCGTGGGTCATGGAGCCGACCGTCAAGGGAGCAGCATCCCTTCTGCGGCTTGTAGGCTTGGGTGGCGAACGCAGAGGTGTCATGTCACAGGAGAAGGGGTCAGTGCCTCCATGTAGACACTTCTTCTAACACCCCACATTTGCGTTGCCATCTGTGTGAGGGGAGACGCATGCCCCAGAAAGGGGGCAGGCTGCAAGCGCGTGGCAGCCAAGACTGCCATGGGGAAACAGGAAGGGGATTAGAGTCCCACTTCAGTGCAATGGAAAAGCGGGCTTTGGAGGCCAGGCGTTTCTCTGTCTGTGTGCGACTAGCAACAACAGGTTTAAATGGAAATGGGGGAAGCAGCAAGGGTAGAACCCACACATCTTGTTCCGTCACTCTGAAGACACAATAGTAGCAGTTTATTGTTGTAACCACAGATCATAAGATCATAGAATCATAGAATCATAGAATAGCAGAGTTGGAAGGGGCCTACAAGGCCATCAAGTCCAACCACCTGCTCAATGCAGGAATCCACCCTAAACCATCCCCGACAGATGCTAGTCCAGCTGCCTCTTGAAGGCCTCCAGTGTGGGAGAGCCCACAACCTCCCTAGGTCACTGGTTCCATTGTCATACTGCTCGAACAGTCAGGAAGTTTTTCCTGATGTCCTGGCTTCCTTTAACTTGAGCCCATTATTCCGTGTCCTGCACTCTGGGAGGATTGAGATGTTTTTATCATACATAAAAACAGAAACAATTAATTGCTGAAATGCAAATAAAATAATAAAAATCTAAATATCTAAAAGTGGTCATGGCTAGAATCATAGAGGGCTCCATCACACCTATTTCCCCCCCATGTGTTTGCCCCCATGTTTTTTACCTCCGTTTCATAAACGTGTCAAGGTAATGTCCCCTTTCTCGTGAGTTTTTGGTATTTCAACCGTGAAAAGCCCCCTTCAGTTGTTTGCTCTTCCACTCCATCCTGCCCCCTCTCCTTCTGCCTCCAGTTCATTGGTTGTGGTACTCTGATGGGCGTGGGCTCTTTCCCCCATCTCATTCTGGCTTTGTTATCTAGCGATTTACTGATTTAAGGTTTCATCGGCTAGGCTCTCTGTCTGCAGGCAATGAGGGTGGAGTTGGAGCAGTAAAAAGTCCATTCAACCAACTTAGCACAAGTCCGTTCATTTAACCCAGTGTGTGCTCGAGAAAGAGAACAGCCCCGCCCACCCCAGTTGTCAGCAAGACTCCATTCAAAGCACACACACCCAACAAAGGAAAAAGCCCTGAGAGCTGCCCAAAGAGTTTTGGCTATCGGGCAGAATAAACAAGGTTTAAAAAAAAGAAAAAGGGGGAGGACGGCAATACATGGATGCATTAAATACAAGCAATACAAGGGTGCATTAAATCTGCCTGGGGAAAATAATCCAGACTTTCCCCACACCAAAATAATATGCAAAATGGAGGAAAAGAGGCGAGATGGGTGCAGGACAGGGACGATGTCATGTGAGTCCCGTGCTGTGAAACCAGATACCAGAAGTGGTGAGAGTGCATTAAACTGCTGGTGTGATGGAGCTCAGAATCGTGGAATCGTAGAGTTGGCCATCACATTCTCTAAGGCCATCACATTCAACCCGCTGCTGAATGCAGGAATCCACCTTAAAGCATACCTGGCAGACGGCTGTGCAGCTGCCCCTTAAATGCCTCTAGTGTGGGAAAGCCCACAGACTCCTTAGGGAATTGGTTCCATTGTTGTACTGCTCTAACAGTCAGGAAGATTTTTTCCTGATGTCCAGTCGGAATCTGGCTCCTGTAACTTGAATCCTTTATTCCATGTCCTGCATTCTGGAATGATTGAGAAGAGATCCCGGCCCTCCTCTGTATGACAACCTTTCAAGTCTTTGAAGAGTGCTCTCATGTCTCCCCTCAATCTTCTCTTCCCCAGGCTAAACATGTCCAGTTCTTTCATTCTCTCCTCATAGGGTTCTGTTTCCAGACCCCTGGTCATCCTGGTTGCCCTCCTCTGAACTCCATCCAGCTTGTCTGCATCCTTCTTGAAGTGTGGAGCCCCGAACTGGACGCAATACTCTAGATGAGGCCTAACCAGGGCCGAATAGAGAGGAACCAGTACCTCACGCGATTTGGAAGCTATACTTCTATTAATGCAGCCCAGAATAGCATTTGCTTTTTTTGCAGCCCCATCACACTTTTGGCTCATATTCAGCTTGCGATCTACAATAATTCAAAGATCCTTCTCTCTTGTAGTATTGCTGAGCCAAGTATAATGAAGGCAATCCTGGTACTGAAATTTTGCACTGCAGTTTAGTCAAGTGTCTAACAGGATTAGCAGACACAGTTCTCTTTCTAATTTTAAGAGACAGCGGGGGAAAGACTGCCACTTAGTATAGGGAAGTGAATCTGTCAGCAGGTAACAAACACATTCCGCTTCTGAGCCTGTGAATTTAGCAACAGTCTGGCCCAGTGTTTTACCTCTAATTGCTTCATAAAGCGGTCACTGTAGGACATAATGTTTAATGTCCACCACTGACCACTGGGGCAGAGATGCTGCTCTGCAGGAACTTTGCGAAATCTGTCCTCAACATATGCCGAGGGCATGGATTGGAAGCACAGGCTTGTAAGTGCGTTCCTTAGTGGTGCATCTGTAAGATTAAACAGATACTGAGTGGTAAATTTATTTTTCTTAAAGTGGGGATACCACAGGGAGAACTTTGAGTGTCCGTGTCCCAGGACTTAATGTTCCCTAATAAGGGCAGAAAGTACATTTGCAGAATACGGGACGGCATATTTGCTCACCGGTTCTCCTCCCAGCAGTACCAGTAAGAAGATTCAATGCCATCAATACGCTGATGACACGCAGCTCTATCTCCCTGTGACAACTGAATCAGGTGAGGCTGTGCAGGTCCTGGACCAGTGCCGAGACTCAGTAATGGGCTGGATGAGGGCCAATAAACTGAGACTGAATCCTGGCAAGACAGAAGCCCTGTGGGTGAGTGGTTCCCGAGTCCGGGAGACAGGCTCATTGCCTGTTCTGGATGGGGTTGCTCTGCCTCTGAAAGAACAGGTTCGTAGTTTGGGGGTACTCTTAGACCCGTTTCTGTCGTTGGAGGCTCAAGTAGCCGCCACGGCTCAGAGTGCCTTTTACCATCTTCGGTTGGTTCACCAACTACGGCCTCTCCTGGACAGGGATAGCTTGACCACAGTGGTACAGGCATTGGTAACCTCAAGATTGGATTACTGCAATGCGCTCTATGTGGGGCTGCCCTTGAAGCTGCTCCGGAAGCTGGAGCTAGTGCAGAATGCTACAGCTCGGCTGTTGTCTGGAGCTGCCCCTTTCCAGCATGTAACTCCTCTGCTGAGGGAACTGTACTGGCTGCCTATTCACTACCGGGCCAGGTTTAAGGTTCTTGTACTTGTGTACAAAGCCCTAAACAACTTGGGACCAGGATACCTGAGAGAGCGCCTTCTCCCTTACCAACCTGCCCGGTCACTGAGGTCATCCAAGGGCCTGCTCCTGGTGGTTCCACATAGATCCATCCTCCGATTGGAATCCACCAGGGGAAGAGCCTTCAGCGTGGTGGCCCCCCTCCTGTGGAACTCCCTGCCTCTGGAGGTCAGGCAGGCTCCAACCTTGTACTCCTTTCGGCGCCTCCTGAAAACATCTTTATTCCAAGAAGCTTTTCTTTAACATGCAGCCTTGGATTACTGTTATTGCTTCTTTTAAATTTTGTTTTAACTATTTTTATTCTGTTTTTATTTTCATTTTACCTTGTACACCGCTCTGAAATGTTTTCAATGGGGAGCGGTATATAAATATTCTAAATAAATAAATAAATAAATAAACTAAACGGTCTTCCAGAAGAGTGTTAAGTTCTTTATAACATTTTAACAATGACAGATGGACTCTTAGGGCATGTCTCCACTAGGCCTTATCCTGGGGATCGTCCCAGGATCATCCCTGTGCATCCACATGACACACAGGGGATCCCGGGGGCAGGGAGGGATGATCCCTCCATTTCCATGGGATAAATGGAACGGTTTTTTGCCTGATTCTTCCCGCAGTCTCGGGATCTTCCTGAGACTGTGGGAGGTGTGTGTCCATCCCAGCTTCATCCTGCCTCCTCGCGAGTAAATGTGAGGAGGCGAAAACCAGGCACAGAGCACGGAGCTCTTCAGGTGCTGCATGCCCATGGGGCAGGGGGGGAAAGCAGGATTGGGTGCTTTTAAAAAAAAAAACCTCACTTTTCGTTGGAGAGCATGTGCGCTCATCCATCTGTAAAAAAGAAAATGGTGGGCGCGACATCCCTCCTTCCTCCCGGGATGTCGCACGAGTGTTTGGACAAAGGGGAGGATCTCATGCTCAGAATATCGAGAGATCCTCCCCCTCCCTCCCCTGGTCTAGACATGCCCTTACAGAAACTGAGGGAAGCCCTGCATCCTTCCTTAATTGGGGTTTAAGGAAGTGTTGCTCCGAGGGAGACCCAAGATTTCCCTTAAGAAAGTATTTTGAATTATTTCCAGCTGGGCCAGAGCCTTCTCATTCCAACTCTAGATTTCTACCCCATACAGCAATTGCGAGATCACTTTACCCTGACATATTTTGCGTGCAAGGGCTATTAATTGGCCTCCCTTGGAGAAGAAGAATTTAAAAATAACCCCCATTGTGCAACAGGCAGTTGTTAGAGCTGTATGGAGATGTATCTTCCAAGAGAGAATCCTGGAACAAAACACCCAGGCATTTAAAGAAGGGGCATTACTTTATTTGCCTAGTGTTAATTGTCCATTTGTGTTTAAGTCTGCAACTGAAGACCACAACTTTTGCTTTGTAATAGTTAATCCTCAGTAATTTATATTAATGATATAGTCCAATATAGCTTGAACAATATTGTTAATATAAGATTGAATAAAAAAAGGAGCCGGCAAGCAATCGTGCTTGATGCCTCTCTTCAATAAAATAGGGCCAGATATTTGGCGACCCACTGTATGGTTGGGTCAGTCAGTAATCTAAGCAGTCATCTATCGATATTTATTTTATTTTATTTATTATATTTTTATACCGCCCAATAGCTGAAGCTCTCTGGGCGGTTCACAAAAATTAAAACCATAATAAAACAACCAACAGGTTAAAAACACAAATACAAAATACAGTATAAAAAGCACAACCGGGATAAAACCACGCAGCAAAATTGATATAAGATTAAAATACAGAGTGAAAACAGTAAAATTTAAATTTAAGTTAAAATTAAGTGTTAAAATACTGAGAGAATAAAAAGGTCTTCAACTGGCGACGAAAAGATTACAGCGTAGGTGCCAGGCGGACCTCTCTGGGGAGCTCGTTCCACAGCCGGGGTGCCACAGCGGAGAAAGCCCTCCTCCTCGTAGCCACCTGCCCCACTTCCTTTGGCAGGGGCTCACGGAGAAGGGCCCCTGTCGATGATCTTAAGGTCGGGGCAGGTACATATGGTTATCCTTCAAATAACCTGGCCCCAAACCATTTAGGGCTTTGAATGTCAACACCAGCACTTTGAATCGGGCCCAGACCTGGACTGGCAACCAATGAAGTTGTAAAAGGACTGTATCAGTCCTCTCAAGCTTTTCCCACAATCAGGATGTATCGATGGAGTTAAAAGTTGATGTGAGGTCAATAAACTCAACATAAAGATGGCGGTTTTGTGAACCACCCAGAGAGCTTCAGCTTTTGGGTGGTATAAAAATGTAATAAATAAATAAATAAATCCCATGGTCGTTGGTAGACTTCTGAATCGAAGCCTTCAAGGTATAACAAACGTCTATTGTACTGGGACCCCTATGAAAACCTGCTTGCTCCAGCTGAAAAAGTTTTGTCATCTCTGCCCAATCCTCCAGTTTATTTAAAAGATGATGAGTACAGTATATAGCTTGGAGGGTCTGTCCAGAAAGCTAATAGGGTGATAATTGGAGGGCTCCTGCCTATTGCCTTTTTTTAATAAATTGGGTAGATGATGCTTTGTTTCCAGTTTGAAGGAATAACGCAAATGTTATCCGTTCCACTGTAAGAATGGGGGACCAGTAAGCACTCAGGTTAAATACTTCAGGGGTGGGGCACCACATCCTCCCACGGGGCTTTCTCCAGAGTGCTGATCAGCTGTCTGAACCCTAAATCTAGGCTTGCAGGCCATGTGGGTAGTGAGTCTAATTTAGGAATAGAGTGTTCAATGAATTGACTCACTCTAGGTATCGTCATTGATGGCTGAAAAGTGTTGGAAGTATGTTTCAACTGGAATATGAGGATTGGGAATAAAATTATATCATAGAATCTTAGAATAGCAGAGTTGGAAGGGGCCTACAAGGCCATCGAGTCCAACCCCCTGCTCAATGCAGGGATCCACCCTAAAGCATCCCTGACAGATGGTTGTCCAGCTGCCTCTTGAAGGCCTCTAGTGTGGGAGAGCCCACAACCTCCCTAGGAAACTGGTTCCATTGTCATACTGCTCTAACAGTCAGGAAGTTTTCCCTGATTTCCCTGGCTTCCTTTAACTTGAGCCCGTTATTCCGTGTCCTGCACTCTGGGAGGATCGAGAAGAGATCCTGGCCCTCCTCTGTGTGACAACCTTTTAAGTATTTGAAGAGTGCTCTCATGTCTCCCCTCAGTCTTCTCTTCTCCAGGCTAAACAGGCCCAGTTCTTTCAGTCTCTCTCCATAGGGCTTTGTTTCCAGACCCCTGATCATCCTGGTTACCCTCCTCTGAACACGCTCCAGATTGTCTGCTACCAATGCCCAGAACTTCCTGTCATTTGTGTGTGTGTGTGTGTGTGTGTGTGTGTATTATACAGAGACTCAGCCCTCTCCATTGATCTTTATGGTAGGACGGTTTCTTAGCTTTCAAGAGCTGCTTGCATTGAGAAGGGAACTGGATCACCAATTGAGTGGAAGAATCAGATCTATCTGCCCTGACTCTGTTTCAGTGTTTGCACAGAGATTGATGCTTTAATCTGCATTCCTGGTCGAACCAACCCTTCCTTATTTTATTTATTGATTTATTGATTTACATTTATATACTGCCCCACAGCCGAAGCTCTCTGGGCGGTTCACAAAAGTTAAAAACCGTAAACATTAAAAATATACAAAATTTAAAAACCATCAGAGACATAAAAACAACAGTATAAAAACAGCAGCAGCCATTTAAAACAACAATTCTGGGGTCCATTAAAAAACAAACTTAGAGTTCAATACCTTTAAATGCTTGGGAGAAGAGGAAAGGCTTGACCTGGCGCCTGAAAGATAACAATGTTGGCGCCAGGTGAACCTCGCTGGGGAGATCATTCCACAGTCGGGGGGCCACCACCGAAAAGGCCCTCTCCCTTGTTGCCATCCTCCAAGCTTTCCCTCGGAGTAGGCACTCGGAGGAGGGCTTTAGAGTGAGCGGGTAGGTTCATGTCGGGAGAGGCGTTCCATCAGGTATTAGACCCTGTATTAGACCATTATAGTCAGATGGGGATTCATCACAGGGATCACAAACACACCCACACCCACACCCACATCCACCCACCCACCCACCAATGTCTGTGTGATATTGAAAGATTCCTCCAATTTAGCCACAGGGACATTTTGTTGACTTCTGGTGGGTTGGACCCACAGCATAGCTTCTTCCAAGCCAGATAACACTTATCCATAAAGATCAGACTTAATTCATATTTATCATAGGACCAGCTATGCTCTGACACATGTGTAGAAGGAAGAATAAGCCAAGTAGAATACCTCACTCCCATTTGCTCTTGCCTTCCAAAGACTTTCCCACTGCAACCAAGTAAAACATCTTGATTTTTCCTGGCTGCCTCTGTAACACGTGGGTTCTATGGGGCTTAAGTAGAATAAAGTTGCAAAAAAATGTAACTTGAACAAAATATGTCTTAAGTAAACATCATTTTACAGAAATATTGTCCTTCTATGTGCAAACAAAAAATATATGGATCTCTTGCTTGTAACCCAGTCCCACGTGGTTCTATATCTCCAGGTGCTGAGTATTTCAGAAGTCCCTTTTGCAGATTTTTCTTAATTTTAATTTCCACAGGACAATCCCCAACAAGTAACTCAACATTGTAGTTCAAAGTATTAGCCCTGCAATAATATTAGTACAAATATCAAGAATGCAAAAAATAAAAAATAAATAAAATTTCCCCGTCCTCTTGAAATTCTGTTGTAGAGTTTACCTTATACAAGGTGATAAGAGCCCATAATTAAATAGCAATCTTCTTAACATTCAGCTTTCAGCAGAACAACTGGTTCTCTTTTTTTAAAAAAATTGTTTCTTCTCTGGCCCTCCCTCTAAGGGCCTTGCTAGACCAGGGGTTAGCGTGGTGCGAGGCCCGTGCTCGTCCCTGTGCATCCAGATGACACATAGGAGATCCCAGCCTCAGTCATTCCTCAAGTCGCCCTGGCACTGCGCTAACGGGAACTGCTTGTAGTGCGGTTCTTCCCGCGTTCCCAGCTTCAGGTAGGGCTGAGGCTGGGACCGCGAGCTTGTAGCCAGGTCTGCCGCTTTTCCCGGCTACTGGATTTACTCCCGAGTAGCCGTGAAAAGCGGCGGCCACCAGGGCTATGGTGGGGACATGGGGGGCAGGAAATGGAGGCCAGGGAGATCGGGGGGGACATCGGGGGGAATTACGGGCGGGCGGACATCGGGTGGGGGATCGGACATCGTGGGTGGCGGGGGCGGGCGGGGGAAGGAGAACGGGGCCGGGAAGGGGGAGATCATGGATTGGGGGGAAGGAGAATTACAACCCCCCCACTTACCTTTCCTGGCTCCTGCGCTGCTGCCGCTGCTTTAAAAATAAAAAAAATGGCGGCCTCGACAGCTCTCCTCCAGAGCTCGTCACAGCTCGCGTCGGAATAAGGGCGAGATCTCGCGTTATTCATAACGTGAGGTCTCCCCTCCTCTCCCACGGATTCTCACTTAGGTCTAGCAAGGCCCTAAATGAGAGCCCTGCCCCAGGGACTAAATCATCTACTCCACAGGGGCTCCACCTCCACCAAATAGCCTAAAAGCCTCCTGGGTCTCTTGCAAACACTCTTAGGAAGCAATCCTATGTCCCCTAGACAGCATCTGAGGATATTTTGGATTACCAGATCTGAGGTCGGAGACAGCATACTGACTTTGGAGGTGGGAATAAATGATCCGTCTTTGGTCCTCCTCACAACCGGTGTGGAATGAACTGTATCAGGGAGACAACTTTGGAGAGGGGGAAAAGAGGGTGTTTGGGTGGGAAGAGTGGGAAGGGTAGGAGACTGGAGAGGTCGGGATACAAGCTGTCTTGGGGCTTCTCCAGCCTCTTCCTCCCCCCTCTGAAATGCTTTTGCTAGAAGGGCAAAAAAGCCCGTCTAGCAAAAATGCAGAGTTGGAGGACAGGGAGAATTCATACTTGAATTCTTGATTATGAAGGAGACAAAAGTCGAGCGTAGCCATACACGTACTCTGGATTTTAGGAAAGTTGATTTTAATAAACTCAGAACTATAATAAGTAAGGTCCCGTGGCAAGGGAGCCTAATGAGAAAAGGAGTGCAGGATGGGTGGGAGTATTTAAAAAATGAAATTTTAAAGGCACAGTTACAAACAATTCCAACAAGGAGAAAAGATAGAAGACAACAGAGGAAACCAATGTGGCTCCACAAAAAGCTTAGCGATGACCTGAAAACAAAAAGGGATACATATAGGAAGTGGAAGGAAGGCCAGGCTACAAAAGAAGAGTACAGACAAGTGGCGCAGAAGTGCCGAAATGGCGTCAGGAAGGCTAAAGCTGTGAATGAGCTGAGATTAGCGAGGGATGCTAAAAGCAATAAAAAGGCTTTCTTCAGATACGTGAGTAGTAAAAGACAGAGGAAAGAAACGGTGGTTCAACTGCTTAATGAGGATGGCAAATTGATAACAGACGACAAAGAAAAGGCTGAAATGCTCAATTCCTACTTTGCCTCGGTCTTCTCCCAAAAGCAGGTCTATGACCCCCCTGGAAAAAGTGAAGCAGAAGTTGAGGGGTCAGGATTGCAGTTTGAGATTGATAAACAAATGGTCAAAGAACACCTAATTTCCTTGAATGAGTTTAAATCTCCAGGGCCCGATGAACTGCATCCAAGAGTAATGAAGGAGCTAGCAGAAGAACTCTCAGAACCTTTGTCTATTATCTTTGCAAAATCATGGAAGACGGGTGAGGTGCCGGACGACTGGAGGAGGGCTAACGTTGTCCCTATCTTCAAAAAGGGCAAAAAGGAGGAACCTGGGAACTACAGACCAGTCAGTCTGACATCCATCCCTGGGAAAATTCTGGAGCAGATTATAAAGAAGTTAATCTGTAAACACCTTGAAATCAATGCAGTGATTACTAGAAGCCAACATGGATTTGTCAGGAACAAATCCTGTCAGACTAATTTGATCTCATTTTTTGATAGGATAACCTCCCTTGTGGACTGTGGGAATGCTGTGGATGTCATATATCTTGACTTCAGCAAAGCTTTTGACAAAGTACCACATGACATTCTGATTAACAAACTAGCTAAAAGTGGGCTAGATGGAACAACTATTAGGTGGATTCACAGCTGGCTACAGAATCGGACTCAAAGAGTACTTATCAATGGCACCTTCTCAAACTGGGGAGAGGCAACGAGTGGGGTGCCGCAGGGCTCAGTCCTGGGCCCAGTGCTCTTCAACATTTTTATTAATGATTTGGACGAGGAGGTGCAGGGAACGCTGATCAAATTTGCAGATGACACCAAATTGGGTGGGATAGCTAATACCCTGGAAGACAGAAACAAACTTCAAAGTGATCTTGATAGGCTGGAGTGCTGGGCTGAAAACAACAGAATGAAATTTAATAGGGATAAATGCCAAGTTCTACATTTAGGGAATAGAAACCAAATGCACAGTTACAAGATGGGGGACACTTGGCTCAGCAATACTACAAACGAGAAGGATCTTGGAATTGTTGTAGATCACAAGCTGAATATGAGCCAACAGTGCGATATGGCTGCAAGAAAGGCAAATGCTATTTTGGGCTGCATTAATAGAAGTACAGCTTCTAAACCAGTGCCAAAGTATTATGATAGTTTTGTGCCGTTTTGTGCCACAAACCCCGAGTTTTGTGCCGCCACCAACAACTGTGTATTGATACTTCAATCGGGGATTCGTAGTTAACACACCAAAAAATAAACTTTGTCATAGAACCTCCAAACTGGTGCCAATGTTTTGTGCTAGTTTTGTGCTGTTTTGTGCCGCAAACCCTGAGTTTTGTGCCGCTCCAGGAAGCCGGGAAACGACATACAGTTAGGTGTGGTCTGGTGGATGAGAAAAATTTCACATTCTCCGATCCACTCCAAACTGGTGCCAAAAATTAGTGCTAGTTTTGTGCCGTTTTGTGCCACAAACCCCGAGTTTTGTGCCGCCACCAACAGCTGTGTATTGATACTTCAATCGGGGGTTCGTAGTTAACACACCAAAAAATGAACATTGTCATAGAACCTCCAAACTGGTGCCAAAGTTTTGTGCTAGTTTTGTGCCGTTTTGTGCCACAAACCCCGAGTTTTGTGCCGCCACCAACAGCTGTGTATTGATACTTCAATCGGGGGTTCGTAGTTAACACACCAAAAAATGAACTTTGTCATAGAACCTCCAAACTGGTGCCAAAGTTTTGTCCTATTTTTTTGCCGTTCTGTGCCACAAACCCGAGGTTTTGTGACGCTCCAGGAAGCCGGGAAACGACATGCCCTTAGATGTGGTCAAGTGAATTCCCGTTCTCAGATCCCCTCCAAACCAGTGTCAAAGTTTTGTGCTAGTTTTGTTCCGTTTTGTGCCACAAACCCCGAGTTTTGTGCCACCACCAACAGCTGTGTATTGATGCTTCAAGCGGGGGTTCGTAGTGAACACACCAAAAAAATGAACTTTGTCATAGAGCCTCCAAACTGGTGCCAAAGTTTTGTTCTAGTTTTGTGCCGTTTTGTGCCGCAAACTCCGAGTTTTGTGCCGCCCCAGAAAGCCGGGAAACGACATACCCTTAGGTGTGGTCTGGTGGATGAAAAAAATTTCACATTCCCCGATCCACTCCAAACTGGTGCCAAAAATTAGTGCTAGTTTTGTGCCGTTTTGTGCCGCAAATCCTGACTTTTGTGCCACCACCAACAGCTGTGTATTGATACCTCAATCGGGGGTTCGTAGTTAACACACCAAAAAATGAACTTTGTCATAGAGCCTCCAAACTGGTGCCAAAGTTTTGTGCTAGTTTTGTGCCGTTTTGTGCCGCAAACCCTAAGTTTTGTGCTGCGCCCGGAAACCGGGAAACGACATTCCCTTAGGTGTCTTCTGGTGGATGAGAAAAATTTCACATTCTCCGATCCACTCCAAACTGGTGCCAAATATTAGTGCTAGTTTTGTGCCGTTTTGTGCCACAAACCCCGGGTTTTGTGCCGCATCCTAAAGTGTGAAAACGACATGCCCTTAGGTGTGGTCTAGTAAATGAGAAAAATTTCACGTTCTCAGATCTCCTCCAAACCAGTGTCAAAGTTTTGTGCTAGTTTTGTGCCGTTTTGTGCCACAAACCCCGAGTTTTGTGCCGCATCCTAAAGTGTGAAAACGACATGCCCTTTGGTGTGGTCTAGTGGATGAGAAAAATATCACAATCTCAGATCCACTCCAAACCGGTGCCAAAGTATTGTGCTAGTTTTGTGCCGTTTTGTTTCACAAACCCCGAGTTTTGTGCAGCCACCAACAGCTGTGTATTGATGCTTCAAGCGGGGGTTCGTAGTTAACACACCAAAAAATGAACTTTGTCATAGAGCCTCCAAACCAGTGTCAAAGTTTTGTGCTAGTTTTGTGCCTTTTTTGCCACAAACTCCGAGTTTTGTACCGCCACCAACTGCTGTGTATTGATGCTTCGTAGTTAAATCACCAAAAAATGAACTTTGTCATAGAACCTCCAAACTGGTGCCAAAGTCTTGTGCTAGTTTTGTGCTGTTTTGTGCTACAAACCCCGAGTTTTGTGCCGCCCCAGGAATCCGGGAAACGACATACCCTTAGGTGTGGTCTGGCAGATGAGAAAAATTTTGTGAACCGCCCAGAGCTTCGGCTATTGGGCGGTATAAAAATGTAATAAATAAATAAATAAATAAATAAATAATAAATTTCACATTCTCCTATCAACTCCAAACTGGTGCCCAAAATTAGTGCTAGTTTTGTGCCGTTTTGTGCCACAAACCCCGGTTTTTGTGCCACATCCTAAAGTGTGAAAACGACATGCCCTTTGGTGTGGCCTAGTGGATGAGAAAAATATCACATTCTCAGATCCACTCCAAACCGGTGCCAAAGTATTGTGCTAGTTTTGTGCTGTTTTTTGCCACAAAGCCCGAGTTTTGTGCCGCCACCAACGTGTATTGATGCTTCAAGCGGGGGTTCGTAGTTAACACACCAAAAAATAAACTTTGTCATAGAACCTCCAAACTGGTGCCAAAAATTAGTGCTAGTTTTGTGCCGTTTTGTGCCGCAAACCCCGATGTTTGTGCTGCCAACAACAGCTGTGTATTGATCCCTCTATCGGGGGTTCGTAGTTAAGACACCAAAAAATGAACTTTGTCATAGAGCCTCCAAACTGGTGCCAAAGTTTTGTGCTAGTTTTGTGCCTTTTTGTGCCGCAAACCCCAAGTTTTGTGCCGCCCCCGAAAGCCGGGAAACGACATGCCCTTAGGTTTGGTCTGGTGGATGAGAAAAATTTCACATTCTCCGATCCACTCCAAACTGGTGCCAAAAATTAGTGCTAATTTTGTGCCGTTTTGTGCACAAACCCCGGGGTTTTTGCCGCATCCTAAAGTGTGAAAACGACATGCCCTGAGGTGTGTAGTGAATGAGAAAAATTTCACGTTCTCAGATCTCCTCCAAACCAGTGTCAAAGTTTTGTGCTAGTTTTGTACCGTTTTGTGCCACAAACCCCGAGTTTTGTGCCGCATCATAAAGTGTGAAAACGACATGACCTTTGTCTATGACAAAGTTCATTTTTTGGTGTATTAACTACGAACCCCCGCTTGAAGTATAAACCCCCGCTTGAAGTATAAATACACAGCTGTTGGTGGTGGCACAAAACTCGGGGTTTGCGGCACAAAACTAGCTCTAATTTTTGGCACCAGTTTGGAGTGGATCGGAGAATGTGAAATTTCTCTCATCCACCAGACCACACCAAAGGGTATGTCGTTTCCTGGCTTCCTGGGGAGGCACAAAACTCGGGGTTTCCGGCACAAAACGGCACAAAACTATCACAAAACTTTGGCACCAGTTTGGAGGCTCTATGACAACGTTCATTTTTTGGTGTGTTAACTACGAACCCCCGCTTGAAGCATCAATACACAGTTGTTGGTGGCGGCACAAAACTCGGGGTTTGGGGCACAAAACGGCACAAAACTAGCACAAAACTTTGACACTGGTTTGGAGGAGATCTGAAAACGTGAAATTTTTCTCATTCACTAGACCACACCTTAGGGCATGTCGTTTTCACACTTTAGGATTCGGCACAAAACTCGGGGTTTGTGGCACAAAACGGCACAAAACTAGCACTAATTTTTGGCACCAGTTTGGAGTGGATCGGAGAATGTGAAATTTTTCTCATCCACCAGAAGACACCTAAGGCATGTCGTTTCCCGGCTTCCGGGCGCAGCACAAAACTTGGGGTTTGCGGCACAAAACGGCACAAAACTAGCACAAAACTATGGCACCAGTTTGGAGGCTCTATGACAAAGTTCATTTTTTGGTGTGTTAACTACGAACCCCCTCTTGTAGCATCAATACACAGCTGTTGGTGGCGGCACAAAACTCGGGGTTTCCGGCACAAAACGGCACAAAACTATCACAAAACTTTGGCACCAGTTTGGAGGCTCTATGACAAAGTTCATTTTTTGGTGTGTTAACTACGAACCCCCGCTTGAAGCATCAATACACAGCTGTTGGTGGCGGCACAAAACTCGGGGTTTGTGGCACAAAACGGCACAAAACTAGCACAAAACTTTGACACTGGTTTGGGGGAGATCTGAGAACGTGAAATTTTTCTCATTCACTATACTACACCAAGGGCATGTCGTTTTCACACTTTAGGATTCGGCACAAAACTCGGGGTTTGTGGCACAAAACGGCACAAAACTAGCACAAAACTTTGACACTGGTTTGGAGGAGATCTGAGAACGTGAAATTTTTCTCATTCACTAAACCACACCTAAGGGCATGTCGTTTTCACACTTTAGGATGCGGCACAAAACCCGGGGTTTGTGGCACAAAACGGCACAAAACGGCACAAATCTAGCACTAATTTTTGGCACCAGTTTGGAGTGCATCGGAGAATGTGAAATTTTTCTCATCCACCAGAAGACACCTAAGGCATGTCGTTTCCCGGCTTCCGGGCGCAGCACAAAACTTGGGGTTTGCGGCACAAAACGGCACAAAACTAGCACAAAACTATGGCACCAGTTTGGAGGCTCTATGACAAAGTTCATTTTTTGGTGTGTTAAATACGATTGAGGTATCAATACACAGCTGTTGGTGGCGGCACAAAACTAGGGTTTTGTGGCACAAAACGGCACAAAACTAGCACAGAACTTTGGCACCAGTTTGGAGGCTCTATGACAAAGTTCATTTTTTGGTGTGTTAACTACGTACCCCCGCTTGAAGCATCAATACACAGCTGTTGGTGGCGGCACAAAACTCGTGGTTTGCGGCAAAAAATGGCACAAAACTAGCACAAAACTTTGGCACCAGTTTGGAGGTTCTATGACAAAGTTCATTTTTTGGTGTGTTAACTACGAACCCCCGCTTGAAGTATCAATACACAGCTGTTGGTGGCGGCACAAAACTAGGGGTTTGCGGCACAAAACGGCACTAAACTAGCACTAATTTTTGGCACCAGTTTGGAGTGGATCAGAGAATGTGAATTTTTTCTCATCCACCAGACCACACCAAAGGGTATGTCGTTTCCTGGCTTCCTGGGGCGGCACAAAACTCGGGGTTTGCGGCACAAAACAGCACGAAACTAGCACAAAACTTTGGCACTAGTTTGGAGGCTCTATGACAAAGTTCATTTTTTGGTGTGTTAACTACGAACCCCTGCTTGAAGTATCATTACACAGCTGTTGGTGGCGGTACAAAACTCAGGGTTTGCGGCACAAAACGTCACAAAACTAGCACTAATTTTTGGCACCAGTTTGGAGTGGATCGGAGAATGTGAAATTTTTCTCATCCACCAGACCACACCCAAAGGTATGTCGTTTCCCGGCTTCCTGGGGCGGCACAAAACTCGGGGTTTGCGGCACAAAACAGCACAAAACTAGCACAAAACTTTGGCACCAGTTTGGAGGCTCTATGACAAAGTTCATTTTTTGGTGTGTTAACTACGAACCCCCGCTTGTAGCATCAATACACAGCTGTTGGTGGCGGCACAAAACTCGGGGTTTGTTGCACAAAACGGCAAAAAACTAGCACAAAACTTTGACACTGGTTTGGAGGAGATCTGAGAACGTGAAATTTTCCTCATTCACTAGACCACACCTAAGGGCATGTCGTTTTCACACTTTAGGATTCGGCACAAAACTCGGGGTTGGTGGCACAAAACGGCACAAAACTAGGACAAAACTTTGACACTGGTTTGGAGGAGATCTGAGAACGTGAAATTTTTCTCATTCACTAGACCACACCTAAGGGCATGTCGTTTTCACACTTTAGGATGCGGCACAAAACCCGGGGTTTGTGGCACAAAACGGCACAAAACGGCACAAATCTAGCACTAATGTTTTGCACCAGTTTGGAGTGGATCGGAGAATGTGAAATTTTTCTCATCCACCAGACCACATCAAAGGGTATGTCGTTACCCGGCTTCCTGGGGTGGCACAAAACTCGGGGTTTGCGGCATAAAATAGCACGAAACTAGCACAAAACTTTGGCACTGGTTTGGAGGCTCTATGACAATGTTCATTTTTTGGTGTGTTAACTACGAACCCCCGCTTGAAGTATAAATACACAGCTGTTGGTGGCGGCACAAAACTCGGGGTTTGCGGCACAAAACGGCACAAAACTAGCACTAATTTTTGGCACCAGTTTGGAGTGGATCGGAGAATGTGAAATTTTTCTCATCCACCAGACCACACCCAAGGGTATGTCGTTTCCCGGCTTCCTGGGGCGGCACAAAACTCGGGGTTTGCGGCACAAAACAGCACAAAACTAGCACAAAACTTTGGCACCAGTTTGGAGGCTCTATGACAAAGTTCATTTTTTTGTGTGTTAACTGCGAACCCCCGCTTGTAGCATCAATACATAGCTGTTGGTGGCGGCACAAAACTCGGGGTTTGTTGCACAAAACGGCACAAAACTAGCACAAAACTTTGACACTGGTTTGGAGGAGATCTGAGAACGTGAAATTTTTCTCATTCACTACACCACACCTAAGGGCATGTCGTTTTCACACTTTAGGATTCGGCACAAAACTCGGGGTTTGTGGCACAAAACGGAACAAAACTAGCACAAAACTTTGACACTGGTTTGGAGGAGATCTGAGAACGTGAAATTTTTCTCATTCACTAGACCACACCTAAGGGCATGTCGTTTTCACACTTTAGGATGCGGCACAAAACCCGGGGTTTGTGGCACAAAACGGCACAAAACGGCACAAATCTAGCACTAATTTTTGGCACCAGTTTGGAGTGCATCGGAGAATGTGAAATTTTTTTCAACCAATAGAAGAAACCTAAGGCATGTCGTTTCCCGGCTTCCGGGCGCAGCAAAAAACTTGGGGTTTGCGGCACAAAACGGCACAAAACTAGCACAAAACTATGGCACCAGTTTGGAGGCTCTATGACAAAGTTCATTTTTTGGTGTGTTAAATACGAACCCCCGATTGAGGTATCAATACACAGCTGTTGGTGGCGGCACAAAACTCGGGGTTTGCGGCAAAAAACGGCACAAAACTAGCACAAAACTTTGGCACTGGTTTGGAAGTTCTATGACAAAGTTCATTTTTTGGTGTGTTAACTACGAACCCCCTCTTGTAGCATCAATACACAGCTGTTGGAGGCGGCACAAAACGGGGTTTCCGGCACAAAACGGCACAAAACTATCACAAAACTTTGGCACCAGTTTGGAGGCTCTATGACAAAGTTCATTTTTTGGTGTGTTAACTACGAACCCCCGCTTGAAGCATCAATACAGCTGTTGGTGGCGGCACAAAACTCGGGGTTTGTGGCACAAAACGGCACAAAACTAGCACAAAACTTTGACACTGGTTTGGTGGAGATCTGAGAACGTGAAATTTTTCTCATTCACTATACTACACCAAGGGCATGTCGTTTTCACACTTTAGGATTCGGCACAAAACTCGGGGTTTGTGGCACAAAACGGCACAAAACTAGCACAAAACTTTGACACTGGTTTGGAGGAGATCTGAGAACGTGAAATTTTTCTCATTCACTAAACCACACCTAAGGGCATGTCGTTTTCACACTTTAGGATGCGGCACAAAACTCGGGGTTTGCGGCACAAAACGGCACAAAACTAGCACAAAACTTTGGCACCACTTTGGAGGCTCTATGACAAAGTTCATTTTTTGGTGTGTTAACTACGAACCCCCTCTTGTAGCATCAATACACAGCTGTTGGTGGCGGCACAAAACTCGGGGTTTGCGGCAAAAAACGTCACAAAACTAGCACAAAACTTTGGCACTGGTTTGGAAGTTCTATGACAAAGTTCATTTTTTGGTGTGTTAACTATGAACCCCCGCTTGAAGTATCAATACACAGCTGTTGGTGGCGACACAAAACTCGGGGTTTGCGGCACAAAACGGCACAAAACTAGCACTAATTTTTGGCACCAGTTTGGAGTGGATCGGAGAATGTGAAATTTTTCTCATCCACCAGACCACACCAAAGGGTATATCATTTCCTGGCTTCCTGCGGCGGCACAAAACTCGGGGTTTGCGGCCCAAAACGGTACGAAACTAGCACAAAACTTTGGCACTGGTTTGGAGTGGATCTGAGAACGTGTAATTTTTCTCATCCACTAGACCACACCAAAGGGTATGTCGTTTCCCGGCTTCCTGGGGCGGCACAAAATTTGGGGTTTGCAGCACAAAACGGCACAAAACTAGCACAAAACTTTGACACTGGTTTGGAGGGGAACTGAGAACGGGAAATTTTTCTCATCCACTAGACCACACCTAAGGGTATGTTGTTTCCCGGCTTCTTGGGGCGGCACAAAACTCGTGGTTTGTGGCACAAAACGGCACAAAACTAGCACAAAACTTTGGCACCGGTTTGGAGGTTCTATGACAAAGTTCATTTTTTGGTCTGTTAACTACGAATCCCCGCTTGAAGTACCAATACACAGCTGTTGGTGGCGGCACAAAACTCGGGGTTGCGGCACAAAACGTCACAAAACTAGCACTAATTTTTGGGACCAGTTTGGAGTGGATCGGAGAATGTGAAATTTTTCTCATCCACCAGACCACACCTAAGGGTATATCGTTTCCTGACTTCCTGTGGCGGCACAAAACTCGGGGTTTGCGGCCCAAAACGGTACGAAACTAGCACAAAACTTTGGCACTAGTTTGGAGGCTCTATGACAAAGTTCATTTTTTGGTGTGTTAAATACGAACCCCCGATTGAGGTATCAATACACAGCTGTTGGTGGCGGCACAAAACTCGGGGTTTGCGGCAAAAAACGGCACAAAACTAGCACAAAACTTTGGCACTGGTTTGGAAGTTCTATGACAAAGTTCATTTTTTGGTGTGTTAACTATGAACCCCCGCTTGAAGTATCAATACACAGCTGTTGGTGGCGACACAAAACTCGGGGTTTGCGGCACAAAACGGCACAAAACTAGCACTAATTTTTGGCACCAGTTTGGAGTGGATCGGAGAATGTGAAATTTTTCTCATCCACCAGACCACACCAAAGGGTATATCGTTTCCTGGCTTCCTGGGGCGGCACAAAACTCGGGGTTTGCGGCACAAAACAGCACGAAACTAGCACAAAACTTTGGCACTAGTTTGGAGGCTCTATGACAAAGTTCATTTTTTGGTGTGTTAACTACGAACCCCTGCTTGAAGTATCATTACACAGCTGTTGGTGGCGGTACAAAACTCAGGGTTTGCGGCACAAAACGGCACAAAACTAGCACTAATTTTTGGCACCAGTTTGGAGTGGATCGGAGAATGTGAAATTTTTCTCATCCACCAGACCACACCCAAAGGTATGTCGTTTCCCGGCTTCCTGGGGCGGCACAAAACTCGGGGTTTGCGGCACAAAACAGCACAAAACTAGCACAAAACTTTGGCACCAGTTTGGAGGCTCTATGACAAAGTTCATTTTTTGGTGTGTTAACTACGAACCCCCGCTTGTAGCATCAATACACAGCTGTTGGTGGCGGCACAAAACTCGGGGTTTGTTGCACAAAACGGCAAAAAACTAGCACAAAACTTTGACACTGGTTTGGAGGAGATCTGAGAACGTGAAATTTTCCTCATTCACTAGACCACACCTAAGGGCATGTCGTTTTCACACTTTAGGATTCAGCACAAAACTCGGGGTTGGTGGCACAAAACGGCACAAAACTAGGACAAAACTTTGACACTGGTTTGGAGGAGATCTGAGAACGTGAAATTTTTCTCATTCACTAGACCACACCTAAGGGCATGTCGTTTTCACACTTTAGGATGCGGCACAAAACCCGGGGTTTGTGGCACAAAACGGCACAAAACGGCACAAATCTAGCACTAATGTTTTGCACCAGTTTGGAGTGGATCGGAGAATGTGAAATTTTTCTCATCCACCAGACCACATCAAAGGGTATGTCGTTACCCGGCTTCCTGGGGTGGCACAAAACTCGGGGTTTGCGGCATAAAATAGCACGAAACTAGCACAAAACTTTGGCACTGGTTTGGAGGCTCTATGACAATGTTCATTTTTTGGTGTGTTAACTACGAACCCCCGCTTGAAGTATAAATACACAGCTGTTGGTGGCGGCACAAAACTCGGGGTTTGCGGCACAAAACGGCACAAAACTAGCACTAATTTTTGGCACCAGTTTGGAGTGGATCGGAGAATGTGAAATTTTTCTCATCCACCAGACCACACCCAAGGGTATGTCGTTTCCCGGCTTCCTGGGGCGGCACAAAACTCGGGGTTTGCGGCACAAAACAGCACAAAACTAGCACAAAACTTTGGCACCAGTTTGGAGGCTCTATGACAAAGTTCATTTTTGTGTGTGTTAACTGCGAACCCCCGCTTGTAGCATCAATACATAGCTGTTGGTGGCGGCACAAAACTCGGGGTTTGTTGCACAAAACGGCACAAAACTAGCACAAAACTTTGACACTGGTTTGGAGGAGATCTGAGAACGTGAAATTTTTCTCATTCACTAGACCACACCTAAGGGCATGTCGTTTTCACACTTTAGGATTCGGCACAAAACTCGGGGTTTGTGGCACAAAACGGAACAAAACTAGCACAAAACTTTGACACTGGTTTGGAGGAGATCTGAGAACGTGAAATTTTTCTCATTCACTAGACCACACCTAAGGGCATGTCGTTTTCACACTTTAGGATGCGGCACAAAACCCGGGGTTTGTGGCACAAAACGGCACAAATCTAGCACTAATTTTTGGCACCAGTTTGGAGTGCATCGGAGAATGTGAATTTTTTTTCAACCAATAGAAGAAACCTAAGGCATGTCGTTTCCCGGCTTCCGGGCGCAGCAAAAAACTTGGGGTTTGCGGCACAAAACGGCACAAAACTAGCACAAAACTATGGCACCAGTTTGGAGGCTCTATGACAAAGTTCATTTTTTGGTGTGTTAAATACGAACCCCCGATTGAGGTATCAATACACAGCTGTTGGTGGCGGCACAAAACTCGGGGTTTGCGGCAAAAAACGGCACAAAACTAGCACAAAACTTTGGCACTGGTTTGGAAGTTCTATGACAAAGTTCATTTTTTGGTGTGTTAACTACGAACCCCCTCTTGTAGCATCAATACACAGCTGTTGGAGGCGGCACAAAACGGGGTTTCCGGCACAAAACGGCACAAAACTATCACAAAACTTTGGCACCAGTTTGGAGGCTCTATGACAAAGTTCATTTTTTGGTGTGTTAACTACGAACCCCCGCTTGAAGCATCAATACACAGCTGTTGGTGGCGGCACAAAACTCGGGGTTTGTGGCACAAAACGGCACAAAACTAGCACAAAACTTTGACACTGGTTTGGTGGAGATCTGAGAACGTGAAATTTTTCTCATTCACTATACTACACCAAGGGCATGTCGTTTTCACACTTTAGGATTCGGCACAAAACTCGGGGTTTGTGGCACAAAACGGCACAAAACTAGCACAAAACTTTGACACTGGTTTGGAGGAGATCTGAGAACGTGAAATTTTTCTCATTCACTAAACCACACCTAAGGGCATGTCGTTTTCACACTTTAGGATGCGGCACAAAACCCGGGGTTTGTGGCACAAAACGGCACAAAACGGCACAAATCTAGCACTAATTTTTGGCACCAGTTTGGAGGGCATCGGAGAATGTGAAATTTTTCTCAACCACCAGAAGACACCTAAGGCATGTCGTTTCCCGGCTTCCGGGCGCAGCACAAAACTTGGGGTTTGCGGCACAAAACGGCACAAAACTAGCACAAAACTATGGCACCAGTTTGGAGGCTCTATGACAAAGTTCATTTTTGGTGTGTTAAATACGAACCCCCGATTGAGGTATCAATACACAGCTGTTGGTGGCGGCACAAAACTCGGGGTTTGCGGCAAAAAACGGCACAAAACTAGCACAAAACTTTGGCACTGGTTTGGAAGTTCTATGACAAAGTTCATTTTTTGGTGTGTTAACTATGAACCCCTGCTTGAAGTATCAATACACAGCTGTTGGTGGCGACACAAAACTCGGGGTTTGCGGCACAAAACGGCACAAAACTAGCACTAATTTTTGGCACCAGTTTGGAGTGGATCGGAGAATGTGAAATTTTTCTCATCCACCAGACCACACCAAAGGGTATATCGTTTCCTGACTTCCTGTGGCGGCACAAAACTCGGGGTTTGCGGCCCAAAACGGTACGAAACTAGCACAAAACTTTGGCACTGGTTTGGAGTGGATCTGAGAACGTGTAATTTTTCTCATCCACTAGACCACACCAAAGGGTATGTCGTTTCCCGGCTTCCTGGGGCGGCACAAAACTTGGGGTTTGCAGCACAAAACGGCACAAAACTAGCACAAAACTTTGACACTGGTTTGGAGGGGAACTGAGAACGGGAAATTTTTCTCATCCACTAGACCACACCTAAGGGTATGTTGTTTCCCGGCTTCTTGGGGCGGCACAAAACTCGTGGTTTGTGGCACAAAACGGCACAAAACTAGCACAAAACTTTGGCACCGGTTTGGAGGTTCTATGACAAAGTTCATTTTTTGGTCTGTTAACTACGAATCCCCGCTTGAAGTACCAATATACAGCTGTTGGTGGCGGCACAAAACTCGGGGTTGCGGCACAAAACGTCACAAAACTAGCACTAATTTTTGGGACCAGTTTGGAGTGGATCGGAGAATGTGAAATTTTTCTCATCCACCAGACCACACCTAAGGGTATGTCGTTTCCCGGCTTCCTGGGGCGGCACAAAACTCGGGGTTTGCGGCACAAAACGGCACAAAACTAGCACAAAACTTTGGCACCAGTTTGGAGGCTCTATGACAAAGTTCATTTTTTGGTGTGTTAACTACGAACCCCCGCTTGAAGCATCAATGCACAACTGTTGGTGGCGGCACAAAACTCGGGGTTTGTGGCACAAAACGGCACTAAACTAGCACAAAACTTTGGCATATGTTTTGAAAAGATTCTAGGTTGGGGGGTTCCAAGTTAACAGAGCCCAATATTGCCTCTGAACTCTCCTCCCGCCATGCACAGGCTGATAGTAGGCCTCTGAGTTCAGGTGCTTATGACCATTGAGGGCACAACACATAGCAAGTGTTGGTTTGGTCTCCTAATCAGGCAAGCCAATTAGAAAAAAAGACCACACCGTTTAAACAAGAAGCTTTTAAAGGTTTACCGGAAAAGTCATCATTTTAGGAAAAAGGATTTTAACATCGCAATAGTTACAGCACACACCTACAACAAAACCATAAGCTCAAAAGGGTAAACACATCCTGCTCATTCCTAATTGTCGCTGTTTTTATGTTCTTCTGAGCAATATCAGAGTTCCCAGATTTCCCAAGCGTTCGACTTCCCCTCAGCACTTCTTCCCTGGCAGCTTCCATGCGTGCTCTTTTTCCTTCTGTCCTGCCAGTCTCTCAGCCTCCCTCTGCATTCGGAAACAGCCTCCCTCCCTATGTCTCTCGCCAGTCTGTGCACCTGTTTCTGATCAAGCAAGACAGCTCCCTTTTTCGGAACAGAAGCTATTTACATCCCCTCGACCCCAGAAACGAAACTGAAACTGCTTTTCCAACTAAAGCCTCTTGCCAGACAGAAGTCTTGTTTTTTTCTTCATGCTTGTCTCTTTGATGCTAGTTGGCACCCTTTGGCTTCCCGAAGTCTTGTCCTCAGGGCCGGTGCCAGACTATTTTGCGCCCTAGGCAAAGTGAGCTACTTTCACCCCCTCCCCCAAAATGCCAACTTTGATTTTTAAGAACAGATGTTTCCTGGAAAAAATAAGAAGCACAAAACTTGAAACTGCTAAATTTATTTTAAAGTGCAAGAAATACGTCATGCTAATTATAGCAAACAAATTGGAAAGGAACGTCTATGGGTCTAAAATGCATTATTTAATAGGAATATCACCTCCAAATCATCCCCCCAAACTCACACACACACACACGCGCACACGCGCATCACTCACTCCAAACAAACACAGGCATGAACACATGCATTCACTCAAAGACCGCATGCACCCCATTCACCCATACATTCTCTCTCTCTCTCTCTCTCTCACACACACACCCACACACCCACACCCTCAGTCTTACCTTACTCGCTTCTTCTCTTTCTTCTTCTCCACCTCCTGGTGCTTGCTGCTTGCTTCTTCTTGCTTCTTCTTCCCCCTCTTCTTCAGCACTGGGGGCGTGCTGGAGGCCCAGCCACTTGCGACAGCGAGCGAACTGAGCCCCGCCCCCTGCCTCGCATCTCACTCATGCTGACGAGATGGTGCCCTGCGCCCGCCCATCCGAAGCAAAGCCAGGGACGCTGGGGTGGGTGGGGTGCTCCACGTTCTGGCTTCCGGGCGCGTTCTGGAAGTCCAAATGTGGAGCCGCCCACTCCCCACCCCAGCGTCCCTGGCTTCACTTTGACGGGCGAGATGGCGCCCTGTGCCCACCCAGCCGAAGCAAAGCCAGGGACGTTGGGGTGGGGCGGTGGCGGCTCCACGTTCGGACTTCCGCCCAGAAGCCGCCCTCGGAGGGTGGCTTCTGGGCGGAAGTCCGAACGTGGAGCCCCCCCCCCGTCCCTGGCTTTGTTTCAGCTGGGTGGGCGCGGGGCGCCATCTCGCCCGCCCAGGCCCAGCTGAATCCTCGGGCAGGGCCAGCTCATAGCCACCGCACGTGAGTGCTGCGCTGCGCCCGGTGCCCCTCTTAGCTTGGTGCTCTAGGCGGCCGCCTGAGTCGCCTCTATGGTAGCACTGGCCCTGCTTGTCCCAGCAACTAAACTCATAATATTCAAACCAAACTATATCCCAAATTGTGAAACAGCTTTATTACTTCACAGCCTCTCAGTGGGAAATAGAAGGAAACACGTGGAGGGCACCAGGTTTGGGACAGGATAGTCCATCAGTACAGCTGTGCCTTCATTATCACCTGGTGGTCCTTCCTTGTCCTTCCTTGTCCTTCCTTCAGCAACTGGGAGCTGTTCCCCAGGCTAATCTGGATGGTGTCTTCTTCATCTAGACTGTGGGTCTACTTGTCATCCCAGCCACTTAGACTGGTCTTGATTCTAAAGTGAGACAGATAACTTAAGAACATAAGAACATCAGAAGCGCCCTGAGGCTGGATCAGACCGAGGGTCCACCTAGTCCAGCACTCTGTTCACACAGTGGCCAACCAGCCATTGGCCAGGGATGAAGAAGCAGGACATGGTGCAACAGCACCCTCCCGCCCATGTTCCCCAGCAACTGGTGCACGCAGCCTTACTGCCTCGAATACTGGAGATAGCACACAACCATCAGGGCTAGTAGCCATGGATAGCCTTCACCTCCAGGAATTTATCCAACCCCCTTTTAAAGCCATCCAGATTGGTGGATTTGTATAAGGGCAGTATGATACTGGCCGTTTTATTCTCAATTCCTTTTCTTATACTGCCTAACATGGAGTTTGCTTTCTTTATAGCGGGCGCACTGGGTGGACATTTTCATCGAGCTGTCCATCATAATCCCAAGATCTCTTTCTTGTTTGGTCACCGCTAGCTCATACTTGAAGTTTGGGTTTTTGCCCCAACGTGCATCACCTTACAGCTTACATTGAACCACATCTGCCATTTGGACGCCCACTCTCCCAGCTTGGAGAGATCCCTTTGGATCTCTTCACAATCCCTTTGTGTTTTAACAAATAATTTGGTGTGGTCGACAAACTTGGCCACTTCACTGCTCACTTGTAATTCCAGATCATTTATGAACAAGTTGAAAAGCATTGGTCTTAATACCGATCCCTGTGGGATCCCACTATTTACTTTCCTCCATCAGGAGAATTGACCATTTATTCCTACTCTCTGCTTTCTGTTCTTTAACCAGTTACTGATCTATAAGAGGACCTCTCCTTTTACTCCATGTCTACTAAGTTTATTTAAGAGTCTTTGGTGGGGAACTTTATCAAAAGCCTTTTGGAAATCCAGGTAAACAATGTCCACCAGATCACCCCTGTCTACATGTTTGTTGACACTCTCAAAGAATTCTAGTAGATTTCTCCTGCCTCCATCGCTCAGAGGCTTCTGGTTTACTCCCGCTGTTCGAGGTTGCCTGTGGGGTGCACTGGGCCACAATGCCTGCAAGTGACCATAAACAGCTCCTCGGACCACTATCGTGACATTTGGTCCTGTTCATGCTGTTTCAAGCTAGATTTACTTCTTCTGAAATCGCCTCTTTTTGTGCAGCTATTACAGGCGCAGGAGCCCTGCCTTCTTTTGCATCTGGCTGGGGCAAGACAAAGCCCGGGGGCCAGCCTGGTCTAAACTGGGGCTCTGCTGCCTCAATGACACAATGTTAAGCTGTAGAAGGAATGAAGGACCAGGAAAGACCAATAGCTTTGGCTTGGGCGACCTCTAGTGGTCAGAGTTGAAGCAGTTATACAGAAACCAGAATATATAAATATAGACCAACATTTTCCTATCTTTACAAATAGACTCCTGGGACAGAAACTGCAGTTCTAATTAATGTTGCCGAGTGGAGTAACATGTTTCTGTACATATTTCCCAATGTGAGAATGGAAGGATATTAACGTTTTTCATCCATTGAATTTTGAACTACCTTGGATAAGGGACCATGCTAATGAAAGGGCTGCCTTCCTGTACAGGAATTTGCCAGTCTATTAAGTCAGTCTGAGGAAGCCCTTTTATGCATTCCAACACATTCTGAGAAGGAAGAGACCTTTTCTGTTGTGGCACTTGGGGTTTAGATCTGGTTATCCCATTTGCGTAATTTCTCTCCTTCTTCTCTGGAGTTCTGCCATTGACTGTCCTTGCTTTGTCTCTGTGTGTGTGTGACTTTTGCTTGATGGTGTTTGATCAAGAGGCAGGGCCCGGGAAGGAACGGGCCAGAGGTTCCCAGCCCTGCCTCAAAGGAACTTTGAAATTCTTTGGTCATATTCCTGACTTCCACCAGGTGATAATGAAGGCACAGCTGTACTGATGGACTATCCTGTCCCAAACCTGGTGCCCTCCACGTGTTTGGGACCAACTCCTATCAGCCTTAGCCAGTGTGTCCAATGTTTGGGAATGCTAGGAGCCAAAAACATCTGGAGGGAATCAGATTGTGGAAGTTGTGATGGATTGCAATAATCACACTAATATTTTCCCAAAACTGGCGTGGAGGAGCAGATAAACGTACGTGTGTGTGCATGTGCGTGTGTGTGTGAGAGAGAGACAGAGAGGGATTATTATTATTATTATTATTATTATTATTATTATTATTATTATTATTAGCTTACCACCCCATAGCTGAAGCAATCTGGCCAGTTTACAAAGATTAGAAGACTGAACATTAAAAACCAATATATGAAAATTAAAAACATAAAACAGCTAATATTTAAAACAATTCATTGCCATTTCTGCTTTCCTACGGCAAATATTTTCATTTCCCAGAAGTGCAGGAGATGTATGGTTAAAGGATCCTGGATTGTAGGGCTTATCTTGCAAAAATAAATAAATCCTCTCTCAAGTTAGGTGTGATTTAGCAGAAAACAACTGACCTTGCTGCACCCAGACCATTGTAGGTCACAGCTGCAGATGTCACCTGGGACAACTGCAGTGCATCTCCCATACGCTGGGATCCATGTCACAACCTGCCTCATCCTTTCCTGTTTGCAGCTGCCTGCAGGATCTCCTTGGAGAGCCACAGCCAAGCTCAGGACAATGATATTATCGACGTTTTGAGAATTGATGCCTTTTTTTGGGTGAGCGTTTCTCTGTAGGGGGAGGAACTTTAATTCCAGACTGATCTGCTGCAAGAAGATTGAGGCCATAGCTAGACCTAAGGTTTATCCCTGGATCGTCCAGGGGTCAAACCTGTTCATCTAGGTGACACACAGGGGATCCAGTGCTCAGGCATGGGCGAAACCTAGATGATCCCAGGATAAACCTTTGGTCTAGCTGTGGCCTTAGTCTTCGAGGAGGATGAGAATGTGGGAAGGAGAGGAAGGCCATTTGCACCCTGCATATTTCATGGAGTGTTGCTCTCAGCTTCCCGTCCCTCCCCCTCCCAAAACAAACGAAGTTTGGCAGGTGGCAAGAGGTTCCAGGAACCTCACCTGCGAGTGAGATGGTAGATTTTTTTTTAATTTTTATTTTTCTACACTACTTAAACATACACATTTACATTTTCACATAAAAACAACAACAACAACATACTACATAATGTTGAAATGTTGAATACATAATATCTTAGCTTAATAACATAATCAAGATTAACATACAAGTGCACCCCCCACCTCGGGATCTCATTCCTGATTCCAGAATCTCATACTTCCTTCTGCTGGTGGTTTCCCACTTCCTTTAGTAAACACAAATGTTAGGAACTGTTTCCAAATTCCTTCAAAATCATTTGATTTAGCTATACCTCTTCTCCATTTAATATTACTTGTCAATTTATCATTAATAGCTATATCCCATACTTCTTTACACCATTCTTCAATAGAATATTCCCCTTGAATCTCCCAGTTCCTAGCTACAATCAATCTTGCTGCAGTCAACAAATTCGTTATCAGTTCCTTAATTTCCTTTTTACATTTAAAATCTTCTTCAAATAGTGACAGCAATGCAACTTTTGGTGTTCGTTCTATCTTCATTTCCACAATTTCTTCAATCTCCAAAAACACCATCTTCCACAATTTCTGAACATAGTTACATTCCCACCACATTTGCAAATACGTTCCTTTAACCCCACAACCTCTCCAACAATTTTCTGATTGCTGATTGTTTATCTTATTCAATCTAACCGGAGTTAGGTACCACCTCCATACAATTTTAAAATAATTCTCTTTTATTCTTACTGACATATTTCTCAACGCTCTTTGTTTCCATAATCCCTCCCAACTCTGTTGTCCTATTTGTACCTTCAAATCTGTCTCCCAAACCATTTTACCCGAATTATCCACCGTCCCTTTCTCCACCAATATTCTGTATATTTCACTCATCAACCCTTTTAACACTGTTCTTTTCTCCCTTTCATTATCTTTCTTAACTATTAGTTCCTCAAACTTTGTTAATTCTCTACAATCTCCATTATCTCTTACCCATTTTTTAGTCCACTGTTCTAATTGCCTATAATTTAACCAAGTTAATTTTTTATCCTTCAAAACCTCTTCCATATCCTCTCTTGTACTCATTCCTCTTAACCAAGCCCTTAATTTCATTTTATTTTTTTCTATTAAAACTTTACTTAATTTACTCTTTAATTCCTCCGGGAAATTCTTCAACATTATTACCGGTGACAAAGGAGAGCTGCTTGGAAGCAGCTCCCCTTTATATTTACTCCAAATTTCCCAGTGAGACCTCAAAAGCAGGTTATTTATACTTTCCACCCATTTTTTTTCCCTTCCATAAAAAATACATTTTCCAAATTAGTCTCTATATTACTCGTAATTTTTTCTTCCATCCAATCTAATTCCCCTAATCCTGTAATTGCCTCCACTATATATCTTAATCTATTAGCTACATAATATAATTTAATATTCGGGAGACCCAATCCTCCCTTTTTTTGGCTCAAATACCATTTACTTTTATTTACCCTCGCTTTCTTATCACCATTACAATAATTATTTATAATCCTTTGCCAACTTTTTAGCTCTAATTCTGAAATTTTTATTGGTAGCATCCTGAACACAAAATTAATCTTTGCTAAAATCTTCATTTTTATTAATGCCATTCTTCCAAAACAAAATAAATTTAACCTTTTATATTTTTCCAATTTTGCTAAAATCTCTTTTTTTAACACATTTAAATTCTCTTTTTCTAAACTCTCTAGCTTCTGCGTAATTTTTATTCCCAAATATCTAATCTGATTCTTAACTCTCATTTCTCTTCCCTTTTCTTCCCAATCCTTCTCTTCCTTTTTAGTATAATTAAACAACATCAATTCTGATTTAGACCAATTTATTTTTAACCCCGTAATATCCTCAAATTCTCTCAGTTGCTGTTTAATTCTCCCCATCTTCTCTATTGGATTCTTTAACGTCAACAACGTGTTGTCTGCAAACATATTCAATTTAATTTCTTTCATACTACCTATTCCTTCAATCTCCTCATCTTCTCGTATTGCATTCGCCAATAATTCCATTACCATTACAAATAGGACTGGTGAGAGCGGACATCCTTGCCTTGTCCCTCTGGCTAGTCGTATCTTATCTGTCACACCATCATTCACTACCACTATGGCTGTATTTTGAGAGTATAACTGTTCTATTATCGCTTTAAATTTATTTCCAAACCCCATTTTATTTAAAACCATCTTTAAAGCTTGCCAGCTCAAACAATCAAAAGCCTTAAAAATATCCAATGCCAGAATTCCCGCTTTAACCCTAGACTTATTTATCACCTGTATTACATTTAATACTCTTCCCACTAAATTAGACATCTGTCTACCTGCCACAAATCCACATTGGTCCTCCCCTATGTATTCCTCTACAAATTTATTCAACCGCCTTGCTAAAATAGTTGAAAAAATCTTAGCATCTTGGTTTATTAATGAAATAGGTCTATATGAATCAGGGACAGTCAAATCTTTATCTGGTTTTGGTATTAAAATTATTATTGAATGTTCCCATGATTCTGGGGTTCTATCCCCTTCCAATATGGAATTATACAAATTTAATAATTTTGGTACTAAAATTCTTTTAAAAACCTTATAATATTCTGGACCTAAACCATCTACCCCCGGTGATTTACCCGGCTTCAAGTTCTCAATTACTTCTTCTACTTCTCCTTGAGTTATTACTTTTCCATTAACTCTTTATGCTCTATTTTTATTCTCTTCTTTATATGCTTTTCTATATAAGCTTCCAACATTTGTTTTTGAATATCCTTTCCCTTACACAATTCTTGATAAAACTCCTGAAAAATCTTTACTTTATCCTTCATTGTATGACAATACTTCCCTTGTTTATCCTTCAAAATCCCTATCCCATTCCTGGCTTTTTCTTTTTGTGTGAGCCTGGCAAGCATTACTGTTTTCAAAATACTCCCTTTTCATATATATTAAATTGTTTTGAACCTCCTCTAAATTTAAATTTTCTAATTGTTTTTTCTTTGCTTGTATTTCTAATAATTTATATTTATTTTTATATTGCCAATAATCTTTCTCCATTTTCTTAATCTCTTCCTCCAATTGTTCCTGCTCTGCTACTTGTTGCCTCCTTAAATTACACATTTCCCTAATACATATCCCTCTTGATACTGCCTTCATGGTATCCCAAACTACTGCCCTTGACGTTCCTCCCTTCTCATTAATTTCCCAAGACTCTGTCAATTCTCTTTGCATTTTTTCTACCACCTTATTATACTTCAAAAATTTTGTGTTTAGTTTCCACCTAAACGCTTCCTTATAATTCTTTTTAACTCTAAACTCTAAACTTAACAATGCATGGTCTGTTACCTTTATTACCCCCATTTCCATTTTACATACCTTACTTGCAAACTCGTTTGAAACCATTATATAATCTATTCTAGAATATGTCTGATGAACTGAGGAGTAGTAAGAAAATCCCGAATTCGATCCATTCAGTAAACGCCAACAATCTACATAATCTTTTTCTTTTACTAGTTTATTCAATATAGTAATATTATTTCTTTTTTCCACATTTGTGGGGTTTGATCTATCCACTCTATTATCCATTACCATATTAAAATCCCCAGCTAAAATAAGATATCCTTCCCTAAACTCCTCTATTTCATTAAATAAATCCATAAAAAACTCTCTATGTCTCTCATTAGGGGCATAAACATTTACTAATGTATATTGTTCACTTTCTATTTGCCCCTTTATCATAAGATATCTACCATTATCATCCTTTTTTACAGTTTTCAATATGAATCCACTTTTTTTTGAAATCAAAATTGCTACTCCATTTTTTTTGACGTTCCTAATGACTTTTCATAATAAACAGACCACCTTGTCCGAATTTCATTTACGCCATCAAATTTTTGGTGTGTTTCTTGCATCATAATAAAATCAGATCTTTCTTTATTTAACATTTGTTCTATTCTCCTCCTTTTCACGACTGCCCCCAGACCTTTAACATTAAGCGTTGATACTTTAATATTCTTATTCATAATCACCCTTTTGATTTTCCTTCCGATCCCGTGTGCTCTGCAACTCATAAACATATACAACAACAAAAATAAAAATAAACCCTGAACCCCCCTTCAACTCCCTCCCTCCCACCCTATTAATCCCCCCAAACCCCTCTTCCCCCCCACTACCTTCCCCCTCCCCATATCCCCGTGAGTCTATTACTCCGGCCATTATCTAACTTAGGGGAGAGGGGGGAGGCGGGGCCCCACCCTAACGGCAAGATCTCTGTACTTAACTACTTAACATATTATTATCTCATAATACCATTCCCCATTTTACCCCGTCCCAGACGCCCCGGCTTTGGCTCCATTCCCAACTCCAGCTCCAAGACTTGCATCCTTAAATAACCCCAAACTCTTCAACAGCTCCTTGCCCTGCTCCAAAGAGGTTACTCTGTGTTGGCCTCCAGCATAGGAAAACTTTAAAAAAACAGGGTAACCCCAAGAATATCTCACTGTATTTTTTGTTAGCGTTTCAGTTATTTGCTTAACGCTGCGCCTCCATTGGAGTGTTTGCTGACAAAGATTGTTGAATACTTGCACTGCTTTGCCTTTATAGTTAATCATGACCATAGACCTCAATTTCTTCATCACTTGCTCTTTTTTGTAGTAACTGCCAAATCTCACAAGAATGTCTCTGGTTGATCCTCTATAATTTGCTTCTCCCACTCTATGGATCCTTTCGATATCACAGTCTTTTATATCCAAATCTGGCATCATATCGTTGAACCACTTCAAAACTATTTTTCTCAAATCCTCTGCTGGTTCTTCAGCAAATTGTTTAATGCGTACATTACAATGACGATCCTGATCTTGAAGTTGGATCAACTTTAGATCTTGATCTTGAAATTTCACCTCACAACTTTTTTCAAAGACATCCTGTTTTTTCACAAGTGCTTTTACTTCCACATCCAGCTTCTTTATCTCTCTGTCATTTTGCGCGATCTTATCTGCAAGCACCCCCATCCGTGCTGCTGCGTTTTTTTATTAACATCCATCTTCTTGCTCAAAGTGGCAGTGCTATCCAGAATCAGTTTCTTCAATTCTTCCAATGCAGTTGAAATTGGCACCGTGCCAGATCCCTCAGCCATCTTGACAAATCTGTTGCTATCACTTCCACTACTTTGTGAGTCTTTTTGTGCAGACACTTTCTCAAGACGGGCCAAATTATGATTAGAAGGATGAACTCTTTGCCAAGTAGCCTTCCCCGGGGTTTTTTTTTTTTTTTTTTCTAACGTACGGCATGGGTCTATTTTTAGCTCTGAGTCAATGTCCCGTTTACAATCCACACCATCTCTCTTTCTACGCAAATAAACACTTCTTCTTCGGTGCTTTTTTAAAGGGTGAATTTACTGCCAAATAAACCTTTCTCTCAGATTAGGAGTATAAATCACCGCTTATCAGACTTAGGAGATGGGAGAGCTGTAGCAAAGTTAGTTTCGTTTTCTAACTCCCTGCTCCTTCCGTCTGTTTACAGCCAAGGAACGGGCTGCTTTCCTCCCTCCTTTTTCTGAGTCTGCTTCCGAAAACAGGATTTTCACCCTCTCTTAGCACTCATAATCATCAACCTTCATTTTCATTAACGACCCATGCCTTTTTAAGTGAGATAATTAGCTTTCCAGATCTTCCCGATCGGGAGCCCTTAAGGAGAGATCTTACCAGTCATGGCGTCCGGCTCCGCCCCCCGAGTGAGATGGTAGATGAGGCAGAAAATGACTCCCTCTACACTTCACTAGAGATGCCTGCTTTGCCTGGCAGGTGCACACACTCACACTCACACTCCCCCCATTGTGCCCACCCACCCGCTCTCACACGATTGCTCTACTGTATCCTCCACCCTGCACATGTGCTGAATGGCGTCCCTGTCCATCTACCATCAAGGGCAAAAGGCTCTCGCTCAGAGGGTGGCAAAGTACAGAATGCAGGAGAGACAGAACCAGCACACTGCATGTTATGCAGGCCAACCACGGGAGTGGGTGAATATTTCTGTTCTGTTCTTTTCTGTTTCTTGGGCACTAAAATAGGGTGACCCTATGAAAAGGTGGACAGGGCTCCTGTATCTTTAACAGTTGCATAGAAAAGGGAATTTCAGCCGGTGTCATTTGTATATATGGAGAACCTGTTGGAATTCCCTCTTCATCACAACAGTGAAAGCTGCAGGAGCTATACTAGAGTGACCAGATTTAAAAGAGGGCAGGGCACCTACAGCTTTTATTGCTGTGATGAAGAGGAAATTTCACCAGGTGCTGCGTACATACAAAGGACACCTGCATAAATTCCCTTTTCAATAGAACTGTTAAAGATACAGGAGCCCTGTGCTCCTTTTCATATGGTCAGCCTAAGTAAAATCTGGTTCTTCCCAGAGCATGGAAAGACCGTTACAGATCTGTCCTGGGAAAGGACCCGATGGCCTGATCCTATGTGTATTTGCTCAGAATTAAGCCCATGGAGTTCAGTGGGGTTTACTCTCAAGTCCTCCCATGGGTTTGCCTTACTAGCAACTTGTAGTAGTCAGAGTGTGGAATCTGGACAAAATCATGTGGGAGCAGGCAGCCAGGAAATAGTTGGAGTTGTCTTTAGCGTTCTGAGTGGGACAAACCCATCAAAGGCAGGGGAAGAGGACAGACACCTGTCCACCTGCCCCACAGCTAAGGTCCCCCCCCCCCCGAGGTCTCTGTGGGTGAAGGAACAAAGGAAATGGCTAACCTGCGACAAACAACATGAACACACAAGACCCCGATGGTGTGAGAAGGAGAAACAATCTTTATACTACTTTATGAGGACCCACCAAAATGCCACAAAACTGTGCAAGCTTTTGAATTTCCCAGTTCTGTTTCTTTCCCAGTTGCCTGTTTTTTATACCACCCAGCCTGATGAAGAGTTCTGGAGAAGCTGAAAGCTTGCACATTTTTATAGTTTGTCTTAATACATTTTAGTTGTGCCTAATAAAAATATTACCAACTGTGGATGTTTTATTTTAAAAAATCTTTCCCCCTCATAGATCAGATCAGCTAGCTTTGTTTTTAAAAATCTATGTACTATTTGCATTATTTGAGAGAATTTAAAATGCATACAAAAAAGCTAAATTTGAAATAATCCAGCAATCACACCACGTGCACAAGATTAATTTGAGCAACACATAAATATGCAATAGTTCAACTGAAAGGAACAAACAAATTTAGCACTTGTAATCTGCATATACCAATAACTAGTCAATTGACTGATTGGTTGTTGGTTGATTATTGAGAAGTGGAAGTTATGGGGTTTTAGTTGTTCTATTGTACGATTGTATAGTTATATTTTCTTGTGTGATGTGACCAGAACAGAGGCAACCCAGGCAGGATCTACACTACTGCTTAAAAACGGTTTATAACAGCAGTGACAACTGTTGGGGCCCAGGAAACATTCCATATACAATTTTCAAAGTGTCATATCCTGCTTGGTGTAGATCTGGCCCTGGGTTCAGCTAGGGTGACCCTATGAAAAGGAGGACAGGGCTCCTGTATCTTTAACAGTTGCATAGAAAAGGGAATTTCAGCAGGTGTCGTTTGTATATATGGAGAACCTGGGTAAATTCCTTCTTCACCACAACAGTTAAAGCTGCAGGAGCTATGCTAGAGTGACCAGATACAAATGGAGCAGGGCTCCTGCAGCTTTAACTGTTGTGATGAAGAGGAATTTTAATTAATTAATTAATTAATTAATTTCCCTATTTATTTATTACGTTTATATACCGACCCATAGCTAAAGCTCTCTGGGCAGTTTACAAAGATTAAACCGTTAAAGATACAGGAGCCCTGTTCTCCTTTCCATCTGGCCAGCTTATGGAGAAAGAGACACGCAACAAGTGTAAGGACTGCTAATGTACTCGATCATCCTGGGATTTCACCAGCAAGCGGCAGTATTGAGACTACTATAAGAATATGGATTAGGAAAAGAAAGAGATGCCGTTTTGGGTGGTGGTGGTGGAAATGCAAGGCAATTGTTTTGTACTTGCCTGGTTCTCCTCCCCCCCTCCTCCTGGCTTCTGTTCTGTACAGCATTCTGGCTCCTAACATCAATTTCTAGCCCACCTTTAGAAACTTACACTGGAGGCTGGGGGCTCCGATGTCAGTGGGGCGGTGCATCCGCTCAGGGTTTCAATCAGAAACAGTCAGAACTCTAAAGCGAGCAGAACTACCCCAGATGTGGAGCACTTTGGAGAGCTCCTTTGGAGTTCATATATATATATATATATATATATATATATATATTGATTAACAATACGCTAATACAATACTACAATATGCAAGACAACACAAGACAACAACAACAAAAAACATAAGCTCCTTTGGAGTTCTTATTGGTTCTGAGTGAAATCAGATTCCAGCTGGACATCAGCACCATGTACATTGATGGTGCTATATAAATAAATAATAATAATAAAATAATAACATCAGGAAAAACTTCCTGACTGTTAGAGCAGTATGACAATGGAAACAGTTACCTAGGGAGGTTGTGGGCTCTCCCACACTAGAGGCCTCCAAGAGGCAGCTGGACAGCCATCTGTCAGGGATGCTTTAGGGTGGATTCCTGCATTGAGCAGGGGGTTGGACTCAATGGCCTTGTAGGCCCCTTCCAACTCTGCTATTCTATGATTCAATGATTCTATGATTCTAAGATGCAACTTTGGATAGCTTGGACTTTGGACCTTCAATATGGACCTTTAGGGTTCTGACTGAAACCTGGA
The DNA here is from genome assembly GCF_023053635.1 of Elgaria multicarinata webbii. NCBI lineage: Eukaryota > Metazoa > Chordata > Lepidosauria > Squamata > Anguidae > Elgaria > Elgaria multicarinata. The sequence continues at coordinate 24,841,085 of NC_086188.1, forward strand.
ACAGATTCACCACCCCACTCACCTTGTAGCCTCCAGCCTCCACTGATCCTATACACGCCTTCCTGGGACTCGATGGCCTTGTAGGTCCCTTCCAACTCTGCTATTCTGTGATGCTATGAAACCGCGAGGGGATTCACAGCCCCACTGACATCGGAGCCACCAGCCCCTCTAGGGCCAGTTACCTCTCTGGCCTCTCTTCAGCTGCTTTCTTCCCCTGCCCCCTTCCAAGATCTGATGCCTTCTCCTGAGGCCCCTGAGGCCTCCTATCCGATAAAGCTCCTGGGAAGGTCCCTCCTTGACTCCTGGAGAATCTTAGAGAATTTCTTCCTCCCCCACTTCCTGTCTTGGATGGTCTACCTCTTCTTCTGGCTCTGAATCTGATTTGAGGTACCCACCAGAGAGACTGGGCCTGATCCTGACAGGCTGTGGCTGAAACCTGGAGCAGATCCCCTGCCCCACTGACACTGCGGCCACTGGGCAGAGGTCTCAACTTGGGGTCCTTCGCCACAGCTTTGCAAGAGGTTCCAGTTGACATCAGAAATGCCTGTAAATTTACAAATACATATTTCATCTTTCCGCATCCTGGGATAACGTAGGACTTTCCCCCTAAACATAATTACTTTTGTTGAAAGAGACAGCTGCAGCTGTACAACACTTTGCATCCATTTAATATTCCCTCTGCTGAAGATAAAAAAAAAGAGAGGGGGAAAAATACTTTGTTTCATGAGATGAGAAGTTTAATTGCATTCATCTTCCAATAATTGCAGCCTCCCCCCTGCCCAAATCCATATCCTTGCTCCCCCCCACATTATAAACGGAATCTTGATGCTAATCACAGCTACAAAAGTAGAATAACGACCCCACATCAGAGGCTGGCTGACTTGCACTCACTAATTAGACAAGTATGGAAATATCTCCTGGCCTGGACCAATGAGAGACGGGGCGCCATCTTGGAAGAGTCCCAACTGCCATCCTGTCTGGGGCCGGTACTGGCATTGCTCATGTTGAAAGCGAGAACACGCCACGAAGGCACAGAAAGCAATTCCAGGAGAGCTGCTGCCCGGGGCTGCGTATCAAGGATGCTACAAACCAGGGTTGGCCTGGAAGGTTGGCATGTTGGGGCACCAGCCAAGGGCCCACAGCCCAGCAGGGACCCACTGACAAGCGCCTCATAAGAACATCAGAGGAGCCCTGAGGCTGGATCAGGCCAAGGGCCCATCTAGTCCAGCACTCTGTTCACACAGTCGACCAGAGGCCCTCAAGCAGGACACAGGTGCAACAGCACCCTCCCACCCATGTTCCCCAACAACTGGTGCCTCTGATGCTGGAGTTCCTGCCTCTGATGCTGGAGTTGCGCCTCCTCTACTCCATTGCAGCCTGCTTGTTCACCATCTTCTTGTTCTGACCCCGGCAGCGGAGATGGTGAGAAGGAGGTCCAGGAGACGCCACGGCCTCTTTGCTCACTGGCTCTCTGCCTGTTCAGCAAGCAAGTGGCAGCAGTGGTGAGGAGGAGGAGGAGGAGGAGACGGCTGGTGGCTCCAATGTCAGTGGGGCGGTGAATCTGCTCTGGGTTTCAGTCAGAACCAGTCAGAACTCCAAGATGCATCTGCGCTTAGCAGCCTCCCCTGAGAACAGCAGCTAGTGACAAGGGTGCTGAGAAGGCAGGCTCACTGGGGGAGAGGGCCCACGGAGGGTGTCTTGCTGAAGGCCCCTCCAAAGCCTGGAACCAGCCCTGTCCCTGTCCCCTCTGCCTCTCCCAGGCCCTTGGTTCTTCAACCTGCTCTCTCTACTCTCCTCATTTCCCCCAGCCATATGAATCTGGTCCCACGTTCGTTCCTGGTCCATAAGAGCCCAGACGAATATAGGAATATAGGAAGCTGCCTTATACTGAGTCAGACCACTGGTCCATCTAGCCCCATATTGTAGACACTGACTGGCAGCCATGGCTCCCCCGGGTTTCAGGTGGGATTCCTTTCATAGCACGACTGGGAGGAAGGCGGGGATCAAACCTGGGACCTTCCGCATGCAAAGCATGTGTTCTACTACGCGGAGCTACGGTCCCTCCCCGAAGGAGGAAAAGCTGGTATTCCCAGGCAGTGCCCCATTCAAGTACTAACCAGGCCTAACCCTGCTTAGCGTCTGAGATCCGATGAGATCAGGCACATTATGGCCATAGATGAAGGTCTATTACCCCCTTCTCACGATGGCCAGCCACCTGGTGCCTTCCAGGTGTTTTGGACTATAGATCCCATAAATCCCAGCTAGCATGGCCAGTGGTTAGGGCTTATGGGAGTTGTAGCCCAAATGTGGAGGGCACCAGGTTGCCTTCCCGTGGCCTATGGGAAGCCCAAAAGCTGGAAGTGAGAACAATAGCTCTCTCCTGCTGACATTCTCCAGCAACTGATTTTCAAAGACATACCCACTAAGACATAAAGAGCCTTCTCCTCCATGAATTTGTCTACCCCCCCTTTAAAACCACGTGTGTTGGTGGCTCTCGCTTCATCTTGTGGTGGCGAATTCCAGAGGTCAACTGTGCAAGTGTTTGCTTTAGCTTCTTTATCTCTTGGAAACGTTTCCAATTCAGCCACTCGTCCTCCTCCCTCCACTGTGTCGTGCTCCTCTCAGGAGCAATAGAGACAAGACTGAACACCCTTTACAAGCCTCTTTGCTGTCAAAGCGGCCATTCAGTTGCCTCACAAATTCACCTCCTGCCACGAGAATGTTTGTGAACATCCCATGACATCCTCGTGGCTGGGCCCATGGCAGGGGATGGGTGGCTTGGCTCCAAGGCAACTGTGCTTTAATTGGCAGACCCAGTGGGCGGGATTCAGGAGGTGACTGTGGTGTGAAGGGGCAAGGATTTCATTTGCAAGTAAGAGGCATAATTACTATTTTCATTCAGAGGGCGCAATTATGCTGATAAATCACTCCAAGCTGCACTGATCAGTAAAACAGACCAGCGTATTTACGTATTCCTGTCTTTGCCAACTCCTGCCCCCCCCGCCCCAAATGAGTGGAATTAGGGAAGAAAATGGTCTTGGGAAGAAAATGATTTGCCTCCTCCCTTAATAGTAATAAATTTTGTCCCTCTCTAATATAATCGCCGTTGTGTTGTTACTGCCTGTGAGACACCATTTATTGGCTGCAGTTTTCTCTTGGAAAAGGCCGGTTGTGCCCTTCATGAAGGTTAAAACTAATTAGAGAAGCAATTCAGGTTGGATATTGGAAATAAATTCTACAGATTGTTGTGTGGTTGTTACGACTAAGAAGTAACACGATGCCTTGGTATGTTGCATTGAAGGATTTTTAAAGGGTTTTTTGGGGGGGGGAGGGGGGAGGAGTACGGAGTGACTCTGGAAGAAAAGGGTCCCGCTCCACCCCTGATTTGAGGCAGCGATTCCGAGTTCTAGGTGATGTCAAGGTTTCCTTGCTCCCTAATTGGCTGTGAGGCCGGGCACGGCTTATGTCTACCCAAATGCCTCTACCTCCTTGGGGCTTCCTGCTTCAGGGGGAGCCTTGTCCGGGGCTGTGGGGCTGATGTGCTCATGTCCCCAAATGTCAGAAGAGTGTCGACGATCAGTTGTGTAACAGATCTTTTCCAATTGAGGCTGGTGGCTCTGAGATCAGTGGGGTGATGGATCCACTCTGGGCTTCAGTCAGAACCAGTCAGAACTCTCAAGGAGCGCTCCTAGGTGCTCTGCCAGGCGCTCCACGTCTTGGAGAGTTCTGTAGCTCGGTGAGCAACTTTAGAGTTCTGGTGCGGATTCACTGCCCTACTGACATTGGAGCCACCAGCCTCCACTGATCATTTCAATGCTGTTGAGAGGCTACTAAGGCTAAACTGCACATGCGATGGGTATTTTTTATTATTATTTAAACTTGTAATTAGGCAGCTGCAAAGGGGCCTGACAAGACCATGGATGGTGGTGGTGGTGGAGAGAGGGTATTTAAGCCTCCCCCTCATTGCAGGCCTAATTGCTCCTCTGAACCTGCTATTTGCATTGGAGGGAAGCTCCTATTGGCGCCAATGAGAGCTTCCCTGCCATTGCAGATAGCAGCTTCAGTGGGTGATTTTATTGGGACTGTGACAGGGAGCGAAGGGTTAACCCCCCCCTGCTCACCCCTGCAGCCACCCTCTTGATTGGGCTCCCCAGCATGGCAGAGACTGTCTGTAGAGCAGGGGGATAGGAGCTCCTGCCTTGCATGTCGGAGGTGCCACGTTCCATCCTCAGCATCTCCACGTAGCGCTGAGAAAGGCTCCTACCTGAGGGCCTGGGGAGGTGCTGCTGCTGCCAGTCCGTGCTGACAACTCTGGGCTAGATGGACCAGGGGTCTGGCTCAGCCTAAGGCAGCTTCTGGAATTCCTTTGCTATTCGCAGAAGTGAACTATGTGTTAAAGACCACGTGCAGGTGGGCTCCTGTTCTACATGCCCCTCCCTTCCCCGTCAAGCACGAGCTGAAAATGGCGGCGGGCCTTTAAGACACTGAGGCCAGGTGCTCAGGTTTCACAAATAAATGCCTGGAAGGGGCCGCCCACAGCTCAGTGCTAGAGCCGTTGCTTTTCAGGCAGAAGGTCCCAGGTTCGACCCCCAAAATCTCCAGATACGGCAGGGAAAACTCCTGCCTGGAACCCTGGAGAGCCGTTGCTGCCAGTCCGTGTTGGCAATACTGGGCTAGATGGACCCAGGAGCTGACTCCGTATATGGCAGCTTCCAATATTCCTGTGCTCTGGCATCTGCCCAGTGTGCTGTGATCTCCATTCTCTTCTTCCCTGCCAACAACATTAAATGGCTCTTTGTAGTTTGTAGTAGTAGGATACTGGCTGCATTAGGGTTGGTCCATGGGAGGTGTGTGATGCCTTTGGGACTCTAACTGGCCTGCTCTCTGCTGCTCTGCTGCACCACCACCACTGGAACTACGGCTGGGGATGGGTACCGCAGTTTATCAGCTCAGTCCCGCCAGGTCAGAGGAGCCAAAGTCCGTGTATTACTTTTGTTTCAGACCTGATGCCTCCAAAGTAGCAGTATCTAGGTGGAGCAGCTGTCCTAGAGACTGTTTGCCTCATGTTCAGAGGAGGGCAACCAGGATGATCAGGGGTCTAGAAACAAAGCCCTATGAAGAGAGACTGAAAGAACTGGGCATGTTTAGCCTGGAGAAGAGAAGATTGAGGGGAGACATGATAGCCGTCTTCAAATACTTAAAAGGTTGTCACACAGAGGAGGGCCAGGATCTCTTCTCGATCCTCCCAGAGTGCAGGACACGGAATAACGGTCTCAAGTTAAAGGAAGCCAGATTCCGGCTGGACATCAGGAAAAACTTCCTGACTGTTAGAGCAGTGCGACGGTGGAATCAGTTATCTAGGGAGGTTGTGGGCTCTCCCACACTAGAGGCATTCAAGAGGCAGCTGGACAACCATCTGTCAGTGGATTCCTGCATTGAGCAGGGGGTTGGACTAGATGGCCTTGTAGGCCCCTTCCAACTCTGCTATTCTATGATTCTATGATTCTATGTCTCCCCTCAATCTTCTCTTCTACAGGCTAAACATGCCCAGTTCTTTCAGTCTCTCTTCAGAGGGCTTTGTTTCCAGACCCCTGATCATCCTGGTTGCCCTCCTCTGAACACGCTCCAGGTTGTCTGTGTCCTTCTTGAATTGTGGAGCCCAGAACTGGACGCAATACTATAGATGAGGCCTAACCAGTCTTCATCCATAGCTTTGGACCTTCATCTGCCTGGACTGTGTACTTGGCTTTGGCTCTCCCAACCAATTCCTTTTGGTTTTGACCCTGCAGGATCCTGACAAGGTGGAACTACTGACTCCTTGCTGCAGAGATGCAGTCCAGAGAAGCACAAAGTAGTCTTTGCATCAGGTGGGCCCATGACTGGTGTCACATAACTGTCTCAACTCCCAGGCAACAGCCTGCAAACCCTTAACCAATTCCATGTGGCCTTATCTGCCAAGATAGCCCCACTGGCATTTGTTTCTTGTATGTTGAAAAGGATTCTGTGCAGCCTGGTCCAGGGGGTGGAGGAGGTTCAGAGGAGGGCAACAAGGATGATCAGGTGTCTGGAAATGAAACAAAGCCCTATGAGGAGAGACTGATAGAACTGGGCATGTTTAGCCTGGAGAAGAGAAGATGGAGGGGAGACATGATAGCACTCTTCAAAAACTTGAAAGGTTGTCACACAGAGGAGGGCCAGGATCTCTTCTCGATCCTCCCAGAGGGCAGGACATGGGGTAACGGGCTGAAGTTACAGGAAGCCAGATTCCGGCTGGACATCAGGAAAAACTTCCTGACTGTTAGAGCAGTATGACAATGGGACCAATGACCTAGGGAGCCCTTCAAGATGCAGCTGAACAACCATCTGTCAGGGATGCTTAAAGGTGGATTCCTGCATTGAGCCAGGGGGTTGGTCTTGATGGCCTTATAGGCCTCTTCCAGCTGAATGATTGTATGATTCTATGTTTCTATGATTCATTCAAGCAGAGTGCTGATAACCCTTCTACTGGGCCTTGATGTTGTCCCGTGCACATCAGGAGGAGGCATCCCTAAGGTTGTGCACTGGTTTGCTAGTGTGTGGCAAACAGGATGCTCTACCTGGGCTCGTCTGATGCTCTTATGAAAAGGTCCAGGTCGGTTTCCTGCCTTGCAATTTGGCAACCCTCCCTGGGGTTACAGTGCATGACTATTGTTCCAGGGCTCAACAAACAGCTTTGTTGTTGATTGGTCGACTCTGTCAAGTCCTCCAGGCAGAAGCACCCATGAGCATCCTGGCAGGAGAATGCGTCAATTGCCTGTTTGCAGCACAGTGATGGTGCAGCCCTTTCCAAATTGAATTGGCCCTCAGAGGGGATGCTTAAGCAACCTTGCTCTTATTTGCTTAAGAGGTTGGAGCCTGACATGAGAGGGCGAATTAATAACAGCAATATTTTCTTCAAATATTTGCACTGTGTTTCCTTTCTCCTTGAGCAGATGCTGAAAAAAAAATGCCCTTCATTTCACTGGGGACTTCCTTTGTTGGCTTGCACTGAATCATGGCCACTAAGCTCAGCTGTACTGTACAGGTCACCTCCAGGCATTTCAGATGCTTCTCATCTATTGGGGGTGGCAGTGGAGGGGCAGAATAGGGCAAAGTGACCCACAGCCATCTCTCCCGGGTGCTGTTTGGAAACTGCCATGATGGGCGGCGGTATCAGAGGGAGAGACGCTCAGTACTGTCACCAAAATGGTCCAAGGCCAGATTGGGAACAGTAATGACCAATCACATTTAGAGGGGCGTAAGTGGACGGTGGCAGCAGCCAGCAGTGTCTGTGCATGTCTGGCACAACCGTTTCAGAGCAAGGGTCCATCTACCTGAGCTGCAATCAGAACTCCACATTTCTGTGAGCTTTCCAGCACAGCTTGTCTCAGGGAAAAGTGTACACAAAATGCACAATTTGAGGAAAGCACACACAAAACTGCAATACAGCAAATTTATTTATTTATTTATTGCATTTTTATACCGCCCAATAGCCAAAGCTCTCTGGGCAGTTTTGAAAAATAAATGTAAAAGAAATGGGAACAAAGCATACATTTAAAATATGCACACAGAAACCCTACAGTTCTCTGCATAGCCTTCCTTCCTTCCTTCCTTCCTTCCTTCCTTCCTTCCTTCCTTCCTTCCTTCCATCCTTCTTGAAAACTTAGGATCGATTCAGACCCTTTCCCAAGCACATATACACATGGAAATGGGCACCATGATACCTCCTAAATAGATCCTTAGTCATGCCAATTTTGAAGCAAATCAGATCATCCCTTGATTTTTAGGGAATTTTAAAAGATTTAACCCTCAACCATTCCCCCGATTTACAAAAATGCATTCATCTCTGTCATTTTTCAAGATACACACATGTAACTGGGCACCATGATAGCTTCCACATAGGAACTTATGCATGCCACCTTTGAAGCAAATTGGATCATCCCCTGATTTTTAGGGACTTTTTAAAGTTCCCTAAATGGGGAGAAAAATTTAAAAATTCCCTAAAAATCAGGGGATGATCCAATTTGCTTCAAAATTGGCATGACTAAGGATTTATTTAGAAGCTATCATGGTGCCCAGTTACATGTATGTATCTTGACAAATAAAATAGTTATAGGCATTTTTATTTTCCAATGCAAGTCTAAGGGGAAAAAATCCAGACTTCCGAATCTCGCTTCGGATTCGGATCCAAAGCAGTTTAGGGGATGTCCAAGTCGACCTGAACCAGATTGGGGCTGATTCAGAAGGTCTGAATTGGGATCCAAAGCAGATCGGGGGGACGTGCACAGCCCTAGATCAGACCATCTCTCTGTGCTTCCGGCCTTCTCTCCCCCCGCCCCCTGACATGCACACAAACTTTAAAATCACTTCACTGGCTGCCAATTAGTTTCCAGGCGAAGTATAAGTGTTGGTTATTACCGTTAAAACCCTACATGGTTTGGGTCCAGGTTACCTGCGGGATCACCTTCTCCCGTACAATCCACCCTGCACACTCAGGACCTCTGGGAAGGGTTTACTCAAGCAAGTCACTACTAGGCTTATCACTGTTGCCCAGAGGACCATTCCAGACTGTGGAAGGGCCTGCCGGAGAAGATTTGTGGGCTTAAAGCTCTCTCTGAGTTTAAGACAGCTATAAAGACCAGTCTCTTCTGGCAGGCCCACCCAGATGGATTTTAAACCTAAGAATTTTAAGATGATGTGATTTTTTAAACAATATTGTATTGGTTTTATTTGCTCTTTTACCCAGCTTTATGTATTATAGTGTATATAATGTTGTTCACCGCTTTGATCCAGAGGGAGAGGCAGGCAATAAATAAATAAATATATGATGATGATGACGATGATCATGATGATGTTGCTGTGCCTCAGTGGTGATGTCTGAAGGGAAGCGGTACGTGGAATACCCCCTAAAATGGCCATATTCCATGACCCACAGATTATCAAGGGCAGTAGCAGTTTGCTTGGGGTAAGCCAAAACTGGGAGGGCATTTTTACAGGCGGGGTGAATATCTTGTGTGGCGGAGATGAAGTGGCAAGCAACCACCATTTTTTAACACCCACAATTCACTCTGACTCTGAGCAATATGGCACCATTGTTGGTCAAAGGGATGAAAAAGAAAAATGGTGGGAAAAGAAGAAAACAAGCCATTGCAAGGCAGTGGTTTTGGTGGGGGTGGGAAAATGTGACCCTTGCCCCCCCCCCCAAATCCTGCAAAAATTGAGAAAGCATTGAGCTGAGCCTTAGCATGTAAGTATGAGAATCAATTTCCACATGTTCACTAAATCAGTGAGATTTAGTGCTTCAGGATTGGGTAGTTGGGTGGGCAGGCGGGCAGGTCCTGGAAAGGAAAGTCAGAGCCAAGTTTGAACAGTCTGAGACGTGCTACTTTTGAGTTGAGGATTGGATTGGATTCCCCTACCCCCACCCGGAGTTCCATTTGCCTTCCCAGCTCATGGCATTGTTTGTGTCATGGGTGCCCTTCAAGCGCCACTTTCTCCTTCCACATATAGTGTAAAGGACTCAACCATATAGGTGGAGCTTTCCTATGGAACTGATGGGAAAAGGCCAAGAGAATCACACCCAGCCATGTGGTGGAGTCATTCCCACTCAGTGCCCCCCCCCAATGTGTACCATCACAGTCATGCAGTTGTCACTTGGCTAGGTACCGCTGTGACAGGTGGGTGAGTATTGTTGAAGTGCAGGACAGCAAATCACAGGCTCTGTTAACTACAAACCCTCCAAACGGGTATCTCCTCCAAACAGATGCCAACATTTTGTGACAACTTTGTGCGGTGTTGTGCCACCACCAAAAGTGTGACAATGATATATCCTTAGTTGAGGGTCTGGCGAATAATAAATTTCTACATTCTCATTTCACCCCAATCCCCACCTAAGGCAATGTCATTTTCATGCTTTCGGTGTGGCACAAAACTTGGGCATGTAATTGTCACCAACGCTTTTAAAAGCCTTCGGAGAATTCTTCAGAAGCCACGGAAGAAGGAAATCAAATTTTCCACTCTGAAGGAGAACGTTGAAACGGAAAAACTAATGTTTATGGAACAATATCTTTGATTCTTCTCAGATGGGACAAAATTGTTTCTGTCACTCATAAATTGTTGATTTTAATATGTACGTTGCTGTGTGTGTGTGTGTGTGTGTGTGTGTTTGGGGAGAGGACTGGCAGCTGCTCAGGACAAGCTAGAGGGATGCTGTTCTATTACAGGTATGGATTGGGTGCCCCTGAGCTGCAGATGGAGGTAACAGTATTTGATGCTCTAGGGAAGCTGATTTTGCCACCAATAAACAGGTTTGGGTGTTGGACCTGGGACAAGAGTAACCCAAGAGATCTTTGAGGACACACGTCATGGGAAGCGCTGCCTCCCTTGAGCCCCTTTCAGCTCCCCCCTGTCTGAGTCCCGTTAATGTTTTCCCTTCCATTATAGATAGCAGCCTAGGCATGTCTTGGATTGGGAGAGTTGAATTCTCCCACGACATTTGGGGTATATTCACACAGCAATCTTTCCCCTGCCTCATGCCATGTGATGGGAATGAAAGGGGACATGGTTATCGAAATGGGTCTCTCACAATGGAGTCCATTGCATCCTGGGCCCTTGCAGAATACCTATCCTTATCATTAGGCAACTGCTTAAGGCAGGGGTGGGCAACAGATTCTGGGTGCGTGGGGTGCAAAATCTCCCCCACACCCTCCAGGGGCAGATGATACCCATGGCCCATTGCATCATTCTTCTCTTCCATTGGGGCTGCTTATCCCATGAGAGAAGCATGTAGCTTGCTTCTCACACTTCCAATGGGAAAGTTGAGTGGCAGACTAAGGGGAATGCCCCTGTTATCTCTGATCATTGGTGGCTTGGGAGAGGGATTCTCTGTGTTATCTCCAACCAATGATCAGAGATAACGGGGATTCCACCCCCTTCCCAAGCCCTGGTAGACTCTTGGGGGTAGGGCCTGCAGAGCACTCCAAGTCTCTGGGGCTAGATGGGGGCATGCCTGTGGGCTCAAGTCACCCCATGGTCCAGGAGTTGCCTTGCCTTGTCTCAAGGAAACATTCATATAATGTTTTGAGTGTGTGATAGCAGTGGCTGATTTCTCCTCCCATGCTGCCACAGGATCAAAAGGTCCCGTACAACTCAGCTGTTTTTATAAGCAACACAATCACAAAGCATGTCAAGTGAATTTGGGTGCTTCCAGACGAAGGGCTACTAGCTCTAACAAAAAAAAAAAAGAAAAAGAAAAAAAGAGGCATTTAACAGCTATTCAATTTCCCCCTCCTTAATGGATTTTTTTTCCTGGTAAGAAAACAGATGGAAGCAGTGGGAAAACGCAGGAGGGCTACAAACTGAAGATGCTGCTGTTTGGACTCCTCATAAAACCCCACGGAAGAAGTGATTGCTCTGTAAAAAACTTGCCAGGAAGCTCCAGAGACAGTGAACCGTTGTCGAATTTGCCTCTTTGCTCATGGCCACTGAAGGCCCATTGATGCTTCAAGTCCGGTGCTTGCCAAATGTCCCTTGACGGCTAGTTGCTTCTAACTATGCTGTACACAACGTGCTTGGGTAGGAGCTGGCAAGAAATAGTTTGGGAGTTTGAATACAGTCAATGAAAGAGAACTCTTGTGGTTTTTTGAAACTAGCTGGCAGGAAGGAGCTTTGGGGATTTACTTTTAGGAGGACCCTTGCTGCTTGCTACATGTCTGCTTCCTTCTATTCAGCTTGGATTTGGGTAAACAAACAGATATTATCAAAACATCACAACCCTTCAGGCCTCTCTTCCACAAGGATATGGATGTGGTAGCAGCTGCTCATGGAGAGCCATGAAAGAAAATGGTTCTACATAGAGCCCCTCTCCAGAGGTGTAGAGTGTCCCTACATTAAGGAAACACCACCCCCCCTTTCTTGGCCTTTTTGCGTTCATTATAGGCTCCTCCAGACAGACCTGGAGGGGATCTACACTAGTCAAGTTAGAATGTGTCCTACCGTTTTTAAGTGTGCGTTTGGTAGTATTTTGCCACATGACGTTCAGTTTGATGTTTTATTGTTGTCTGTTCTCCGGTTTTTATTTTGAACTTCTCTGAAATAAGTGGCCGATTTCAGCGTATTAAATGGGTTTCCTGTATTCTTCATTAGCCAATCACATTCCTGGGGGGCATGTTTATGTAATTTCCGCACCCAAAGTTGGAGCTGTTTTTTCTTTCAAGCCTCTTTTTTAAAGCCAGTTTTAGTTTCACTTTTGGGAGGCTGTTAAGTGGAGGATTCTCGGAGAGAAAAGGAAGTGGGAGGGGAAATTGGTGGCGGGGGGGGGGGGAAACAAATGGATTTCTTTTCTTAGTGTGGCCAAAAGGAATGCATTCCCACGGAAAGAGAAAAGTAAGTAAACGTTTTAAAAACTGCTACGTTTTAAATCGTTCAAAAACAAAACGCTCAATGACTGTAAAAACAACGTTTCGTATACTAGTGTAGATCCCCTCCAAGTGATTTTGAACTGAAAAGGGAACACTGTTCTTTTAAATGAAACAGTGCCATCTAGTGGCGGAACCCACCCACCCCCGCAATAAATTAGATACACCGTTATCTCTGTGTGTTTTTTTAAAATGGGATTACCAGGGGAAACTGTGGGAGATGTCCTGATTATTGATGACATCATATAATCAATACACAAACTTCTGTGAGTGGAGCATGCTATAAATCGCTCGTTTAGAGATGCCGATGGTCTAGTGTATTCCAGATACGTTTGCATGCAAGTCCCAGAATTTCTGTCCGTTGGACTTTGCTGGCTGGGAATTTCTGGAAGGTGAAGTCCAACAGTTCTGGATGGCATCAGGTTGGGGAAGGCTGGTCTAGCATAAGCTTTCTGTCTTCCTGCTCACTGGTGAATGGTGCGATCCTATCCATGTCTAAACTTAAGTAACTTCCATTGAGTTCAATAGGTCTTACTTCCAGGTAAGTGTGTCTAGGATTGCAGCCTTAGAGATGTTTAATTGTCAAGACCATAGGAACACAGGAAGCTGCCTTCTACTGAGTCAGACTCTTGGCCCCTCTAGCCCAGTATTGTTGATACGGACTGGCAGCTGTGGCTTTCCAGGGTTTCCGGCGGGATTCCTTTTCTCGTCCTACCTGGAGAAGACAGGGATTGAACCTGGGACCTTCTGCATGCAAGGCAGGAGCTCTATCATGCTGGGCTACGGCCCCTTCATTGCCACAATATTGCTGTCAGATTCCGTTTGGCCTGCTTGCCGTCTCATGAAAGTCAATAAGCCCAAACTCATGTGTGGAATGGTCACCACCACCAATGCCTCTGCCATGCAAAGTGTGCTTATTCAAGAGAAAAGAAGAAAGGACATTGAAAAATGGGTTTCAGATGTATAGGACAGGGAAATATGGTCTTCTGCTAAAAACAACAGCAACAAACCAACAATCCATCCATCACGACATAAATAAAAATTATCATCAAAGAACTGCAACGTGAAAACCTGGAAGACAGGTGATAAAGTTACTCCCACAGAAGGCAATAAATCAATGAACTAAACTTTTACTCAGAGTTAAAGCCTGGGAACTGCGGTCCAGGAAAGCAGAACAGACAAGCTGCTTCGCCAGGGAGGGATGCCAAATGCTCCCTCTGTTGCCGATAATTGCAGGCGGCGTTGCTGAATAGGCAGCGCCACTCAGTGGGCATCATCCAAGCTTCCGAGTGTTTACCGTCTCATCTCTGATCCTAATGGGGAATTACATGAAGGGCTTTGGTGGAGTTTGAAAAGTAATAGCGTTGCTGAAAGCATTTAGGATCAACGGTGGCTCGTCGGCAGAGCGGCTTTCAGTGAGGCGGTGGGGGCAGAAGTGCCATCTCGCTCTCAAGGTGGGACACCCGGGAGGGCAACAGGAGCACCGAAAAGCTGCCTTAGAGCATGGGTCTGACTAGCTTGCAACGGGTGATATTGACCGGTGGCAGGCAGCTCTTGGTTGGATTCAGACAGGGTCCTCCCCAGCCTTGGCTCAAGATGCCTGGGCTGGAACCGTGGACCTTTGAGCAGGTGCTCTGCCACTGAGCTAAGCCCCCTCCCCAAACATGCATCAGCTTGGAAGAAGCATGACCTCCCCAGTGGGAGATGGGGGCTCCAATGTCAGTGGGGTGGTGAATCTGCCCCGGGTTTCAGTCAGAATTCTAAAGGAGCCATCCAATGTGCCCACCTTGGAGAGTTCCTTCAGAGTTTTGACTTCTTCTGACTGAAAGCTGGAGTGGATTCACAACACTACTGACATCAAGAGCCACCAGTCTTCACTAGACCTTCCCACTAACTAATGAACTGATTAAAATGTGCCCCCCCAACAGGACCCAGGATGGGGCCATGCAGGGGGTTAAACAGATGGAAGCAATGGGGGGGGGGCACACACACACTAAGGAAGTGGGCATGGCATTGGCATCCCTTGGCCCTCTCCTCTAGAAGTGGATGGCCTGCCATTCACTCCTCCAGAGAAAGGTAAGCAGAGCGGCCCAATCCATTGTCAGAGATCCCAGCGTCAAAGTGATCCTCTTCTACACTCCTCAGGAACCAAGGCGTCCCTCCTTTCGCATGTCGTGTGCTGGCCCGTCAACAGATAACAATAATTATGGTGAACATTTTGCTGATCAGTCAAGCGGTATGTTACAAACCTTCTGGATCTACGTGTGCCCTTTTAAGCCACAGTCCCAGAAAAGCAAACTGGGAGGGTTTTGTTTGCTATCTTCTCTGCAGAGCTGGGCCTAGTTGGTGCAGCTTCTTGGAACCGGATGAAACTGTAGTGAAGGAATGTGTGCCGGAGGTCTGGAGGGGGGGTGGGCGTTGCTGAGGACAAGAAGAGGCCAGAAACCCCAGGGGCTCAACACAGGACAGGTTAACAGGTATCAGGGGCTGATCCAAAGCACCAGGGTTTCATGAGCCCCTTTCTCAGGTGAATGACTGGCTCCATCATGCCTGGGTCCATTTCCAGCTGAGAGCCCCCCTCCGTCCTGCTATCAACTGTTGCTGTTGAGGCCATCAGAGGGAAAGGAAAGCAGCAGCCAGGCATCCCTCCATCATGCCTGTATCTGTATGAGAGGGAGAGGAAGTGGCAGCCCTTCCACTGTGTCTATCACCTTCTGAACTTTGCAACTAAGTATATCCAGTGCCTAAATTTGCTTTTTTCCTCCTCCCTCCCAATCCCTTTTCCTTTTGTGACATTTTTTTTAAAGATTGTAAGCCTGTGGGTAGGAAGTGTCTTCAGAAATATTTGTGTAAGCCACCTTGAGAGCCTTTTTTGGCTAAAGGGCAGGATAAAAGTGCTATAATAAATAAATAAATAAATAAATAAATAAATAAATAAATAAATAAGTAACACAAGCCCCCAAGAGCAGAGCCAGATGTAAAAGGCTCTATGGGCTTTCTTCTGCAGGTCCCGTCTCACAAAACTGTCTCACAGCCATTGTTACCAACATCTTCTTCTTTTCTTGGTAACTTTTCCTCTCTTTCTATAGGAGAGAGTGACTCGACTGGATGCATTGCAGGCAAAATAAGTGTTCAAAACAAAACGAAACAAGGGGACAGGAAAAGAGAGCAATGACACCAGTCCTCCAGGCGTATCGTACCTCAGCTCCCACCAGCTTCAATCAGCATGGAGAATGGTCAGGAATTCTGGGGGAGTCATAGCCCCAAACCTTTGGAGTACACCAGGTACAAGGAGAGGGGCTGAGAGCCTTTCCATCAAATCACCATGAGTTGATTAGGCTCCACTTCCTGCTCCAACAGGTAGCACCAGACTCCTCCCCTCCCCACTTTCCAAGCCTGACCCTCAGGTGACCTGGTAATACTTCCATGGAGGGGAGATCAGGCTACCTGGATATATTAACCTGGGCACCAAAAATGTCTGCAGCCGACGTGATCGACTGAGAAAGAAACATTTCCTTCCACATGTTACACATTTCCTAACTTATTAGTAGGACCAGGAAGTAGCTGGTCCACTGACATCCTTGTCTCCATCCACTGGCTAATTGCAGCTCCAGCAGCAGCAGCCCTCAGGTGTTGTCACAAAGGGAGTAAATGATAGAAAGGAAGCTGCAATTTCCTGAGATTTTGGAAGTGTTCTTCTCCTCCTTTTATAATGTGTGAACAACGGTCAAGTGGCCGACCCCTCGTCTGCACACCCAGAACTCAGCACCCTGCCTGAACGAAATGGATTACAAGTGTGCCATTAATATTGTGGCCTCCTGACAGCGCTCGACAGATTTAATTTTGGTCTAGAGATGAGTGGCAGGTGGATTCTTCCTCTCCTCTCCACTGGAAATGAAAAACAGATTCTACCCGCAACAGAACTGGGAACTGCAAACAGAAATTCAGGACGGAAAGAAGCAATTTTCCTGCAATGTCACCCCCGATGTGTCTATTGTGAAAGGGTGGTGTGTTGCCTGATGGATTCCTCTTCAATTATTTCATGCTGTGAAATTTATGTGGTCTTCGATCTTTAAAAAGAGAAAAGCCAGTGCGAGGCAGGCGAGCGCTGTAATGGAGCCCCCCCTCCCAGGCTTGCTTGGCAACCAAGGAGAAATGCAGAGGGGACTTTTCTTTCAGCGACCAAAGGCAGGCTGGCCTGCCCTTGCAGGAAGGAGAAGACCAAGTCTTTCCTGTCCACCAGCCAAACCCCAACTCTTCCTCCTGAAGCACTCATGTCAAAATGCTGTACAAACACAAGAAGAAGCTTGCAGGCCGCAGAAGTCCAAATGCCATTCCTGATGTGGGCACATCCAGACATCGTCTGAGCCTGTGCTGGAAACACAAAGCTCCATCCGAGGAGCGTTTTACTGCACACTCGTTACTGGGCACTTGCGAATTACTCACATGACGTCGTCTGTCTGTCGTGCGTCTTCCACTCCTTCTGGCCTTTGTTGTGCTGCAACCCCCCACAGAGAAAGTGCAGTTGCTGCTTTCTCCTATCGGACTGAACGGGCCTAATTACTTCCTGTTTTCAGAAAGCGATGCCAGAGCGGTGACAGATGAAGCGACGGGAGCTGCACATTTGGCTAGATGTGAAGGGGCTCACACTCAACGTATTTTGATCAGATGTGCAACCTTCTCGTAAGGCAATTGCTGCCTGAGATGGAGCCCAGAGGCCACCCTGCACACACCCTACCTAGGGCCGGCAATTGGTCCTGCTATGGCTGGGTCAGGCTCAGTCCTGAGGCAAACTATGGGGCAAATCCACTCAGTGAGGATCAGAGGTACAGGATTGCCAATCAAGAAGAAGCGGGGCCCAAAAGTGGCAACGGAGGCAGAGCCAAAGTCAAGCACGGACAAGCAGTCCATATCAAGTACAATCCAAGGAAAACCTACAGCAGGCATTTTTAAAATGATAGTACCAGATTATAAACAACCAGATTAACAGGGCCAAAGAAGTACCCAGAACCACCTGCTACAGGACAGGCCCATGAGAGAAAACAACAGAACTCCACTTGTTGACACTTACAGTAGGGTGACCATGTGAAAAGGAGGACATGGGGCTCCTGTACCTTTAACAGTTGTACAGAAAACAGAATTTCTGCAGGTGTCCTTTGTATGCATGCAGCACCTGGCGAAATTCCCTCTTCATCACATCAGTTAAAGCTGCAGGAGCTATTCCAGAATGACGAGATACAAAAGAGGGCAGGCCTCCTGTAGCTTGAACTGTTGTGAAGAGGGAATTTCACTAGGTGCTGCATGCATGCAAGTGACACCCACTGAAGTTTACTTTTCTATAACTTACAGCTCCTAGCTGAAACCACTGCAATGCATTATTAGGGACTTACAACACATTTGAGGAAATGCTCCTCACCTCTCACAGGCAGGAGGTGGAACGCCTTTACTTGCATACAGACAACCCGTCAATCCCTAACAGCTACTCACATGCAAAAATGGATCACCCCGGATGGACAACAACACTGGAACCCGGCCCTGCAACAAACACTGCTGCCAGACGTGCCCCCATTTCTCTACCTAGACAACGTTATCTAGCACTGGACCAAATGGCTGCAGACATGTCCTCCAACATGGTGTATGCTATCATGTGTCGGAAATGCCTTCTGCCATATACATAGGCCAAAGTGGACAGTCCTTACACAGGGGAATAAATGGGCACAGAATTGGCATCTAAAAAGGTAACATCAACAAACCTGTCAGGGAGCATTTCAGCCTTTCAGGTCCTTCGGTATCAGACCTCGAAGTGGCTGCTTGCAACAGAGAAACTTTAGAGACAGAATTCAGCATGAGACCTCAGAGTTTATACTCACTGTTAAATTTAACTCCTTAGAACTTGGCTTGAACTGATTATCTGAACGGCTTAGTCATTACAGTCTGTAGAATCCATCACATTTTGTAGTAAGACTGTCGATGTCTCTTTAAATTGAAATGGAATGTTTGCTTTCTACCTGCCTGTAACTGACCTTTCCAACTTGTTTCTCTCCATTCCTGCATTTGACAAACTGGGTTTTGCCCACGAAAGCTCATGCATTAATAATAAAACACTGCTGGTCTTTTAAGGTGCCTCCTCAGCCTCTTTCTTGTTTTCATGCCACAGTCTAACATGGCTGCCCCTTTTGAATCCAAGGAACAGGGGCTTTTCAGGGGTCCAGCAGCACAAGAGATCAGCCCAAAGATGAAGCAGGTCAGGAAAACCAGTTTGCAAGGTCCTGGGAGCTGATACTCAGGCTGATGCCTCCTGTTACAAAGGCAATTAGCAGAGAGAAAAAATGAAAGGCAAACCAGAATGAGCATTTACCAGTCCCATATGCACACAGGCTCTCTTAGCTTAACCTTGGGGCAGGGCAGTGTGTGCAGGGCTAGTGCTACCATAGAGGCCACTCAGGCGGCTGTCTAGAGCGCCAAGGTAAGGGGGGAGCGCCTCACGCCGCACCCGGAAGCCGCTCTCCCACAGCGGCTCTGAGAGGGCGGCTTCTGGGCATGCCGTTCCGAAGCCGCCCGCCCGCCCCAGTGTCCTGGCTTCGCTTTGGCTGGGCACCCACCCAGCTGAAGCGAAGCCATGCCCACCCCCCACCCCAGCGTCCTGGGTTCGCTTTGGCTGGGTGGGCGCCCAGCCGAAGCGAAGCCAGAATGCTGGGGTGGGGGTGGAGTGGGTGGCGGCTTCGGAAAGGCGCATCCAGAAGTCGCTCTCCCAGAGTGGCTTCTGACCAGGTGTGCCATTCCGAAGCAGCCCCCCACCCCAACGTCCTGGCTTCGCTTCAGCTGGGTGGGCAAGATGGCACTCCGCGCCCAGGTACGCTGGGGTGAGGGTGGGTGGGTGAAAGCAGCTCACCTGCCTAGGGCGCAGAATAGTCTGGCACCAGCCCTGAGTGTGTGTGTGTATGTGTGATGAAGGCAGGATCTGAATGCAGCAGCATGCCATGTCCCCCCTGGAGGAATCCTCTTCTGAGGAGGAGCTAGAGCTCCCAGAGACAAACGGCATTGAGGAGCAAAGCATGGCAGAAGACCAGGAGGAGCTTGGGCCCTCAGGCAAGACAACCACGGGTCCATCTTCACAAGAGGAGGGGAACTCTGCCTCGGGCTCAGAGGCGGAGGAACCACCACCTAGCCCCCAAGAGTGTCAGCATCTCAGGAGGAAGGCCAGATCAACCAGTAGGAAGGATTGCCCACATGCAACGGAAGGCTCCTCAGAAGTAAAGGACTTTTCATGGGTGGGGCTCTGGGAGCTCAGATTCTATAAGCCATCAGCTCTATTCTAGTCCATGCTGGAAGAATGCCTGTGTTGGGAATATTGCAAAGGTGCAAGGTGAGTGTTGAACACAAAATCCCGGCTGTGGAATGAGCTCCCTAAGGAGGTTCGCTTGGCACCTACATTATATGCTTTTAGACGCCAGGTGAAGACCTTTTTATTCTCCCAACATTTTAACAATCTATAAATTTTAAATAACATGGTTTTAAATTTGTAATTTTGCATTGCTGCTGTTTTTATCTGGTTGAGCTTTTATATTGTATTTTATATTATGGTTTTATACTGTTGTTTTATACTTTGAATGGTTTTGATTTTTGTGAACCGCCCAGAGAGCTCCGGCTATTGGGCGGTATAGAAATGTAATAAATAAATAAAAATAAATAAATAAAATGAGAGAATAATCTCAGGATGCTTCAAACAACTTTATTGATGAAAGGCCCAATGTGTTTTGCCCTCTTTCTTCCTCAAAGGGTTATAAAAGTGGCTGCAGAGATTCTTATAACAGATTTTCTTGTGCTCAGTCGCCAGTGTTTTCAGTACGCTGAAAGAACAAAGGAACTAGGGCTGTGAACCCCACAATAACTTTTGGGCCACCCCAGATCATGCATCCCCATACCAAGGAGGGGGTCCTCTCATAGTTGGCAATGAATCGCACCTGCCCAAAACTTTTTTTGGGGGAAGTAAGGCCCTGTGAGATGGGTCCACCCATGCCAATGTTAGCAAATATTTGTAGAAAAGGATAAGTCACTCAATGTGTGCATCCCATAATAAGCTTTGGGCCACTCCAAATCTTTCATGCACACATAAAGGAGAACATCTTTTATCAGGTGGCATTGAATTGTGACTGGCAAATTCTGGCAAATTCTGCTAAAAGCACAGGCCCACACCACAATTGTACTTAAAATGTATGGCAAAATATTAGGAACTGGGGATCTCCACCCACAATAAACCTTGCACCCCCTGAAATCAATGATTCAATGCTACTGCACAGAGGACACTCTCCTGAAAATGTGGGTGTATGATTTTAGGCTGCCCAAAGCTTATGGTGGGGTGCACACACCCAGTGCTTTATTTTTTCCATTTATTTATTTATTTATTTATAGTATTTTTATCCCACTGCTCAGCCAAAAAAGGGCTGCCAGAGCAGCTTACAATCAATCAGCAAAGAAGACAGCTCTTGTCCACAGGTGAAGAATCTAAAAAAGATGCAACACACAAGTAAAGATGATTTCTCCCTCCCTCCCTCCCTCCCCAATTCCGCTGCCTCCCCCCTCTCTCCCTCTCTCTCATACCTCCTTCAGTATTTTACTTTGTTTGTGAAGGGATCATTAGCTACAAAAGACAGAAAGGAAGAAAGAAATGCAGGGTGGTGGTGGTAGGCTGGTTCAGAAGGTGAGTCTCCATTGCTCGGCATCATTCCCAATTATAGGAAATGATAAAGATAAAACCTGGCCCAATTCCTTCAGAAAAAGGTTGATGGAGTCATAAACAACTCAATCCTATTAGTTGGAAGAGGTTTATAGCTCTGTCCAGTCAAAAATTCTAGGGCGAGCTACGGTTCGGAGACCCAATGAGTGACCTCAATATGCGTAGCCATGCCTCGTTTTTATCGTTTGTTATTACAGCTTGTGCGCAGCTGAATTTGGAAGGCTGCAAAAGCTGTGTGCTCAGCAGCGAGAAGGACGCTTCGTGCCACCGTCTTCCCTTGTAAATTGGAGCCTTTAACCTTGCTGGCATCAAGAAACTGTATATCAAGGGCAGGCTGGGTGGGTGAGGGTCTTCAGTCCCAGAGCTGTTGACCAGGGCTTCTCCCCCAAAAGAAGCTGGGCCCAATGCAAATCCATTTCTGTGGTTCCTGAGCACTTCCAACCGTCTTTGCAGAATAACACCTGAGAGATCTGGGGAGCCGTTGCTGCCAGTCAGTGTAGCTAATACTGGACTAGATGGGCCAACCCTCTGACCTGGTATAAAACAGTTCCTGATGTTTCTAACTCCAGCAGGTAACCAAATCAGGACTAGAACTCCATGCAACAACTGGTGGTGAAGTTTCCAGTACTCCAAGAAGAGACAACCAATTAGGGAAGCAGATGAGGTTGGTCAGATGGACAGGCAAGGTTCATTGGTGGTGGTGGTGGGAGGAGGTACAAATGGAGAGTCAGAAAAATAAAGATGTCTTGGAGGTTGAAACCTGCAATCCCCCCACTACTCAGGCTTGGGATTTTGATGCAAAGATGGTCTAGATTTCCCCAAGAGGCTTCATAGGTTGCAGGTGGTCAGTGAGCAATGAGGAAACAGCCAGATACATCTTGCCAAGGGACTTTAGCTGGAGCTGAAACAAATTGTACCCCCCAAATAATCTTCAAATAATTTTGGTGGAGAATATTCTCTCAGTGTTCCCTGGTTGTGTGGATGTTCTCAGGATATTTTGGGAAGATTTGATATTCTGCATCAATATGTCAGAAGGTTACATAGTTGCAGTAATCTTTTTTAAAAATCAACTTATTTTTATTATAAAATTTTGACAAAAGAAAGAAAAAGAAAGGGGAAAAAATGGGACAGATTTGAATATACCAATTTCAGTGCATACATATGAAATGTACTAACACGCACGCACACACACACGAAAATACAGGTTTCTATGAACTATACATAAACTACAGCAAAATCAAATCAAATATCCAAAAAAGTATCCATTTGCAGCTGGCATCTGTACACCACCCGGTCAAATATTGAAAGCACTGTAAGGTCTTCAAACCATTGCATTATAGGAAGTGAGCATTCATCCTAAGATCTTTGTAATATCAGTGTTTTAGCTGTCAGAAAGGTGCAGGGAATCCATTTGCACTGGCCATATGTTAACTTCTAGGAAGCAGGTAGATAATTTAAAGGACTGTGCACATCAGTAAATATTAAGGAGTGTTCTAATATGAATGTGTTACATCTTCCACAATCTCCAGTGATTAGCTGACTTAGCCAAACCCTTATTAAAGAGATGTTGTGGCATTCCATAGACATGAAACAAAAGATTTTGCTGAATAAGATGCAACTTGAGATCTGTGCATGCATCAGATACAGACATCAAGGTAGAGATCCATTTGTTAGGCAAAATAGGAGAATCCAGTTCCTCATTCCATTCCTGCTTAAGATCTTGTGTTTAGGGCTGTGCTCTGCTTCAGTTCCGAATCCCAAACCAAAGCGGGGTGATTCAGACCGAATCCGCCTGAATTTGATCGAGTCCAGATCATTTCGAAGCTGGTCAGATTGAGTCCAAAGTGCTTCGCACTGATCTGGATGATGGTGAGTTGCCATGGAGCGCAACGGTTAGATATGTGAAAATGCAGAGCCCGTCTTCCAGAAAAATGGCGGCTTGCAAGGAGGCTGGCTGGCTGCCAGGTGTGAGTGGACGCATCCTCTAAATCCCAGCTACTCATGCAGTTTGGGCAGATGGGTGAAGAAGCCTGCCTTGCCCACCTTCAAAATAAAGCCAATTTCCAAGGCAGGACCAAATGTCAGGATGGATTGCTTCATCCGGAGGGATTAGACATATGTCAAGGAGCAGAGCTATGGTTCCCTTTCTCTCTTTCCCGCCCTGGTTGATATGCTATATATTCCCCCTTTTTTCTTCGCCTTTCTGACAAGGTCTTCATCTTTACTCGTCCTGCCTAAGCTGCATGATAAATTGGAAGGCTGATGCCACAGCCTGTCTCCTATCAGCCTCAAGGATGTCTCCTATATAAAGCAAGAAGCTGCCGGTGGTATAACAAGGTGGACGGTGACTCTGTTTGGGCTTCAGAACAATCAAGGGAGGTGATTTACGGGCGCCTCTCAGCTGCCTCTGCTCTGTGCATGGTGCGCACAGATTTATGGTGTTGCTGCATTTGGAACGTCCATCTCCAAAAGGGTATGGCAGGGCTGGAAAGGGGCAGGAAAGGGCAAACAAAATGATCCCAGAGGTGGCGCATCTACCCGAAGGGGAAAGGCTGAAGCCCTGCTGTGGTTAATAATGCTAGAGGGCTCAGTGGGGCTGGTAGGCCTGGAGCTCAGGGCAAAGGCACAGGGCTCTACAGCCCCCCCCCCCCAAACCCAACAGTTTTATAGTCAGGGGAGAAGCTTGTACATGGGCTACAGATGCTCATTTTGTTATTTCAACTCTTTCAACAGATCTACAACAAAATGGTGCATATTGCCAAATAAAAGTATCGTTTAGCATTAAGGCAGCAGAACCAAGCGCCATTTTATTCCTGTCATAATACCAGTGGAACCGAGGAAGCTGCTTTATACGGAGCGAGGCTCTTAGCCCATCTAGCCCAGCACTGTCAACACTGACTGGCAGCAGCCATGGTTCTCCAGGGTTTCAGGCGGGATTCCTTTCTTCGCCCTTCCTGGAGATGTCAGGGGTCCCACAGGGCCTCTACCACATTGAACTTTGGCAGAGTCAGTATGCCAAGATTGAGGTGCGTTTAAAATGTGAAACTGCGCATGCTTAGAGTAGTCCTTTTATATCAATCAACCAGGGTTGGCAAACGGAGCTAACGTATCAAGAACGTAGAAGCACCTGTAAAGCATGGAATGGCAGTGGTAGGTTGGGTGGGCAGAAAGAGACATGTAAATGGTGGGCCGCACGACTGAAGTAACATGCATGGCCCTCCATGAGGCCATTATGTCCAGGGTCTGGAATTGCCTAGCAATGCCACACCTTTGTGTGGAGCAGAAGGCCTTCTGACCCAGTTGCATGGCGACTCCACCCGCCCCCCCCCGCCCCCAGCAGCTGAGCATCAATAGCTCGCACATGAGATAATTTCCCAGTGGGTTGTGCCCACCCCATGGCTCAGGTTAAGCTGTCTGCTTCAAACTTTAATGGTGCCCATGCTGTGAAAGTCTGCTTCTTGTTCTCGGTATTCCTTTATTCCTTTTTATTCATTCATTTATTTATACCCCACTTCCCCACATATGTACCAAAGCAGAGAACAAATATCCAAACACTAAGATCAGCATATAAAAACAGTAAAAGTCACTCAAAAGAAATGCAACAAAAAGCAGCGAGTAAACTAAATGCAGCAGAAAACAGTTTAAAAGCATAAAAAACCCAAATGCTAAATGTTGTATGAGAAAAGATTGCAGAACCCTCCTAAGAGCAGGAATAGATGGAACCTGTCAGAGATCTCCAGGGTAATTCCATACCTGTGGTGCCACCATGGAGCAGACCCTGTCCCAAATTTCCAGTACGGATGGGCCAGTGGTGAGGGCCTCTGAAGCCAGCCTTAATGCTTGAGCAGGTTCATATGGGCAAAGGTTCTGTTTACCATTGCAGGCTGTTTGTGCACCTGTTTCTCAGTCTGGATCTACTACTGCTGCTTTGTCAGGGGGAGGTGGGGACACACAGTGGATCATTCCTGGCTGGGGCCACAAAAAGCAGAAAAAATGTATCATCTTTCAAGCAAGTACGCTGCTTGTTTGATTGTCTTCCTGTCCTTCGTGTGAACTGCACCCAAATTTTGTGGCACACTGAATTCTCATAGCTTGTACGGACTAGAGGCTGTTGAAGTTTTTATGAATGTGAATGTTCAGGATATCTAGCAGCCTGCTTTGGTCATGGAACAGACGAGGGGAGGCAACCCTGGACTTAATCCTAAATAATGCTGCCCAGGACCTAATAAAGGATGTAAATATGGTTGAACCAATCAGTAACTGTGACCACAGTGCTATCAGATTCAATAGATACTTAAGTGGGAAATTGCCCAGGAAATCCAACACATTCACACTTGACTTCAAAAGACGAAACTTCTCTAAAGTGAGGGAATTGGTGAAAAGGAAGTTGAAAGGGGGAATCAAGAGGGTTAAATCCTTGGAAAATGCATGGAGCTGACTCAAAAGTACAATAATAGAAGCCCAACTAAAATGTATTCCACAGGTTAGGGAAGGTAGCACCAAGTCCAAGAGGTCACCAGCATGGATAACAAATAGTGTCAAAGAAGCTATAGTAGAAAAGAGGGCTTCCTTCAAAAATAAATAAATGGAAGTCTTGCCCAAGTGAGGAAAATAAAAGGGAGCACAAATTTGCACAAAGGAGATGCAAGCAAACAATAAGAGATGCAAAAAAGCATTTTGAAGAGCACATTGCTAAGAATAGCAAGGCCAACAATAAAGAATTCTTTAAATATATCAGAAGCAGGAAACCAGCCAGGGCCATTGGATGACAGTGGAGCTAAGGGAGGACTAAAAGAGGACAGGGAAATGGCAGATAAGCTGAATGAATTCTTTTCATCGGTGTTCACTGCAGAGGATACAGGACAGATGCCTGTGCCTGAACTGATGTTTTCAGGAAGGGAGTCTGAGGAACTGAGGCAAATAGTGGTGACAAAAGATGAAGTTCTCAACCTTATTGACAAATTGAAAGCAAATAAATCACCAAGCCCAGGTGGTATCCATCATAAAACTCTCAAAAAACTCAAATATGAAATTGTGGACCTCCTCACAAAACAATGCAACATGTCCCTAAGCTCAGCCTCTGTACCAGAGGACTGGAAGATGTCCAACGTTACACCAATTTTCAAAAAGGGATCCAGGGGGCATCTGGGAATTTAAAGGCCAGTTAGCTTGACATCCATTCCAGATAAATTGGTTGAAAGCATTGTTAAAGACAAAATTACTAAGAATATAGAAGGACATGTCCTTCTGAAAAAGAATCCACATGGCTTCCACAAAAGTAAGTCCCATATTACTAATCTTTTAGAGTTCTTTGAGAATGTCAATAGACATGTAGACAGAGGAGACGCGGTGGACATTGTTTACTTGGACTTCCAAAAGGCTTTTGATAAAGTCTCCGGCCAAAGACTCCTGAGCAAACTTAGCAGCCATGGAATAAGGAGAGAGGTCCTTTTATGGATCAGTAACTGCTTAAAGAACAAAAGTAGAGAGTAGGAATAAATGGCATATTCTTCCAATGAAGGGAAGTAAATAGTGGTGTCCCACAGAGATCTATATTGGGACCAGTTCTTTTCAACTTGTTCATAAACGATCTGGAATTAGGAGTGAGCAGTGAAGTGGCCAAGTTTGCTGACGACACCAAATTATTTAAGGTTGTTAAAACACAAAGTGATTGTGAACAGCTCCAAAGGGATCTCTCCAAGCTGGGAGAGTGGGTGTCCAAATGGCAGAAGTGGGTTTAATGTAAGGTGATGCACATTGGGGCAAAAAAACCCAACTTCAGGTATAACCTAATGGGTTCTGAGCTGGCAGTGACTGAACAAGAAAGAGATCTTGGGATTGTGGTGGGCAACTCGATAAAAATGTCCACCCAGTGTGCGGCCGCTGTCAAGAAGGCAAACTCCAAGTTAGGCATTATAAGAACATGAACTGAGAATAAAACAGCCAGTAACATACTGCCCTTATACAAATCTATGGTGCGACCACACTTACTGTGTACAGTTCTGGTCACCACACCTAGAAAAGGATATTATAGAGCTGGAAAAAGTGCAGAAATTGGCAACTAAAATGATTAAGGGGCTGGAGCATCTCCCCTATGAGGGAAGGTTACATCATCTGGGATTATTTAGCTTCGAAAAAAGGAGGCTGAGGGGAGACATACAGAGGTGTACAAAATTATGCATAGTATGGAGAATGTGGCGAGGGAGACCTCTTTCTCCCTCTCTCAAAATACTAGAACCCGGGGTCATCCCATGAAGCAGATTGGTGGGAGATCTAGGACAAATAAAAGTACTTCTTCACACAGCGCATAGTTAAATTATGGAACTCACTACCACAATATGTAGTGATGGCCACCTGGCTTTAAAAGGGGGTTGGATAAATTCCTGGAGGCAAAGGCTATCCATGGCTACTAGCTATCCATGTACTATCTCCAGTATCTGAGGCAGTAAGCCTGTGTGCACCTGTTGCTGGGGAACATGGTTGGGAGGGTGGTGTTGCACCATGTCCTGCTTGTTCATCCCTGGCAAATGGCTGGTTGGCCTTTGTGTGAACAGAGTGCTGGACTAGATGGGCCCTTGGTCTGATCCAGCATCAGGGTTTCTTCTGATGTTCTGATGTTTTTTGTATTCTGGCTGCAAGCCAGGATATTCCATTGTTGCTCAGCTCTCTTCACACCAGTGAAGAAGCACGACTTGTTCCCCCAGATAATAATGTCCATCTCTCTCGCTTCTGCTGTGATCAGGCTGAACTCTCTGTAGGTGAAGATTTCAGGGGCTCGTCTATCACTTTTACACCTGGATATGGGACTGTCATTCATGGGGGCAGGCTGGGAGACCTCTGCCCCCCAAAAGGACACATATAGGAAATGGAAGGAAGGCCAGGCTACAAATGAAGAAGAGTACAGACAGGTGGCACGGAAGTACAGCAATGGCATCAGGAAGGCAAAAGCTGAGAATGAGCTGAGGTTAGGGAAGGATGCTAAAAGCAACAAAAGATGTGATGGTTTGACTACTCAGGACGGCAAAAAGATAACAGATGAAGCAAAAGCAAAAGTGCTGAATTCCTGCTTTGGCTCAGCCTTCTCATGACACCACCCATCCCTGGCTGAAGGGGCAGGACTGCAGTTTGAGATGGATAAACAAACGGTCAAGGGACACCTAATTCCTTTGAAAGTGTTCAAATCTCCAGAGTATTTTTAAAGCAAATTTTCGAACTGCACAAATGCCCTGTTAGACACCTCCCCCCAACCCCTGCCCAAGCCAAACACATTATTTCTCTTTCACGACTGGACAGATTATCAACCACACTAGTAATACCTTAAACTTAAAGCGAGATTGACAGGGCCATACGGATACAGACCAAGAGATGTACACCACTGGTTGTCACCTACAGGCCCCAATTGAAACCACTGCAACGGATCATCAGTGAACTCCAACCCATTGGCAGCACAGACACGTCTCCCACACAAGTCTTGGGGGGCAGACCAGTCCTGGCCTACAGACAACCTCCCAACGTGAAGCAGATGCTGACCAGCAATAGTACACAGGGCAGAGACACCGACAGAGGGCCCAGACCATGCAATAGATCCAAGTGCCAACTCTGCCCCCACATCTATTCAGAAAACACTGTCACAGGACCCAACAACATCAGTCACACCATCAAGGGCTCTTTCACCTGCATCCTTATATAATCTGTGTCACATGCCATCCCTGACTTTGTCTATTGTTAAGTTCTTAATAAACACATACACATAACACGTCTCATTTTTTCACCTCTTTTTCAACTGCACATTTCCCCCGAAATGCACATTTTCTGTCCAACTGCACTCTAAACCACCCCCCTGCAAATCTCCAGGGCCGATGAACTGCATCCTAGAGTAATGAAGGAGCTAGCAGAAGAACTCTCAGAACCACTGTGTATTATCTTTGAGAAATCATGGAAGACGGGTGCCAGATGACTGGAGGGGGGCTAATGTTGTTGCTATCTTTAAAAAGGGAAATAATGAGGAACCTGGGACCTACAGACCAGTCAGTCTGACATCCATCACTGGGAAAATTCTGGAGCAGATTATAAAGAAGTCAGTCTGTAAGCACCTTCAAAACAATGCAGTGATTACTAGAAGCCAGCATGGATTTGTCAAGAACAAATCCTGTCAGACTAATCTGATCTCATTTTTGGTTGGGTAACCTCCTTTGTGGACTGTGGGAATGCTGTGGACGTCATATATCTTGACTTCAGCAAAACTTTTGACAAAGTGCCCCATGGCATTCTGATTAGCAAACTAGCTAAAAGTGGGCTAGGTGGAACAACTATTAGGTGGATTCACAGTTGGCTACAGAATTGGACTCAAAGAGTGCTTATCAATGGTACCTCATCAAACTGAGGGGAGGTAATGAGCAGGGTACCACAGGGCCCAACATTTTATTAATGACTTGTATGAGGAGGTGCAGGGAATGCTTATCAAATTTGCAGCTGACACAAAATTGGGTGACCCTGATGGGCTAGAGCACTGGGTTGAAAATAACAGATTAAAATTTAATAATGATAAATGCCAAGTCCTACACCTAGGAAAAAGAAATCAAATGCACAGTTACAAGATGGGGGATACTTGGCTCAGCAATACTACAAACAAGAAGGATCTTGGAATTGTTGTAGATCACAAGCTGAATAGGAGCCAACAGTGTGATGTGGCTGCAAAAAAAAGCAAATGCTATTTGGGGCTGCATTAATAAAAGTATAGCTTCCAAATCATGCGAGGTACTGGTTCCTCTCTATTCAGCACTGGTTAGGCTTCATCTTGAGTACTGCATCCAGTTCTGGGCTCCACAATTCAAGAAGGATGCAGGCCAACCTTTCTGGGTTGTTGTAAACATTACTGAGATACAATGCAAGTGAAGTATTGAGTGCTGTCATGTTAAAAGCTATTATGAATGCGTGCACACATATAGATCCCATTAAAACAAAAACAGCTTTTCCCAAGTGGTATGTGTGTGTTAAATGTAATGCCATGGATGTTTGTAGAGGAGGAACAATTTGCTAGAATCTTAACTCCACGTAGCCCTTCTTTGAAGCAAGCCCCGCTATTTAACGGCAACATATTCCTTTTGTTGAACCCTCCTAATAATTCCCCTCTATAATCAAACTCTCCAGAGCTTTAAATCAGTGTTATAATCATCTTGTTATACCCGAATGAGGAATCTCTGTTATAAGTAATTGGGTTCAGGTATGAATACTAAGCGTGTTGGCATATTTCATAGGGGAAGGATAATGGGGAAACTGTCTGTTGCTTGTCTTGCTAAAGCACAGGAAAATCCTGGCCATCATAGATCAATTGCATCCAACACTTTTTCTCATATTCCTAGCCGCATGGGGGGAGGGGGGGAGAAGAAGAAGAAGAAGAAGAAGAAGAAGAAGAAGAAGAAGAAGAAGAAGAAGAAGAAGAAGAAGAAGAAGAAGAAGAAGAAGACGACCAGAGCCAGATCCAGGAAATGTACTGTTAAAAAATAAAATAAAATGGAAGGAGTGGGCAATAATCAGAATTGTGTTTTCTATTCAGCGTAAAAAGTCTCTGATAGAGTTGAAAGTCACCTCAAAGGTCATCTAGTCCTCCCACCCCCACCCCACCCAGGCAGGAAACCAAGGTAATCAAAATCCTGAAACCCCACAACTTGTATTTTTCTTAGTTTGTGTAATTGTTTTCTTTTGTAAATGGGGAGGGGCATGAGCTATGCATGATACCCCAGTTCCATCCTTAACCACTGGAAATAATATTTAGCTGCCACTTTGGCTTCTGACATATCTGCACATCCTGCCCAACCACTTTCAAGTGTATCTCTGCAGTCATAAAGCTGGGATTCTTAAGAGGTTGAGTCCTGTGCAGCCAGCATCACAACTGGTGCTTTTTCTATGCTTCTGTGGAATTATTATTTTTTATTTATTTATTTATTACATTTATATACCACCCCATAGCCGAAGCTCTCTGGGCGGTTTACAAAAGTTAAAACAGTAAACAAAAAAGTATACAAAATTTAAGAATCAACAGAAACATAAAAACAACAATATAAAAACAACAGTATCCGTTTAAAAACAACAGTTCTGGGGGCTGTTAGAAAACAAACCTAGCATTGTTAAATGGTGTTAAATGCCTGGGAGAAGAGAAAAGTCTTGACCTGGCGCCGAAAAGATAACAATGTTGGCGCCAGGAGAGCTTCGTCGGGGAGATCATTCCACAATTGGGGGGCCACCACTGAAAAGGCCCTCTCCCTTGTTGCCATCCTCCGAGCTTCCCTCAGAGTAGGCACTCAGAGGACGACCTTAGATGTTGAGCGCAGTGTACGGGTAGGTTCATGTCGGGTATTAGGTTCTTTCTATGTTTCACACAATATGACTGATAACAATGTTATTTTAAGAATAAACAACAAATTTTAAACATTTATTCTTAAACACACACACACACAGTGCAAATACTCAAAGCTGAATTTTCAAGTATCAGAGCTCAAACTCTGAAGTCATTTATACATTTGGGCAAATTTGCATTTCCATTCCAGTAGCTGCTTCAATAATGGCTTGCTTTCAAATATCTAGATTGCTGAAATTGCATTGGGCAGAGAAGCCATTGCCTCTTCACCTTTTCAGACAACACTGCGGCTTTTCCAAAAGCATCAAATACGCAAAGCTAAATTCTTCTACCAGTTCATGAATCTATATGAACCATAAGTGCAGAGTGGAGTCAACATAACTACATATGCTTGTAAACCACTTAAAAGCATATGATCTGCCTTGCTGGATCAGACCCAAAATCCACTTATCCAGTCCATCATTTTGTTTTCAGCTGTGGCCACCGAAATGCCTGAACTAGATCAGAGCTCTTTAGGATGTTCTCCAGGAAGGCCCCAGAGATGCTCCCATTGCCATGTTTGGATTCTGAGGACTCTAGCTTTGAGGATATCACCACCCCACAGCCACTTCTGTGTTCATTACTTCTTTAAGGGAAAAGGCCTCAGTCAATAAGGGGTGGGGCTAACCAGTGTAAAGAAAGCAAAAACCATACTTAAGGCTCATTCACTACCTGCTACTTGTTGGAGCAACATCTATTTGACCTTCTAGGACAACACTGTCTATTCCTCTCTAACTGGCAGTCATTTTCCAGGGTCTCAGACAGAGAAAGGTCTTATCATCTGCTGACTGATCCTTTAAAACAAAACAACCCCCCTGGAAATGCCAAGGATTGAACCCAGGACTTTCTGATGCAAGCTATGGGTTTGCTGAATCTCTCCTTTTGTCTGCAGCCAGAGCCACATGTAATGTGCATTAAAGAAAGTTGAATCTTTGCACCAATTTAATCCAAATTCTGCATTAAAAAGCTCAATACTGTGATATGCACAAATTATGCAAATTTGATCTGCATAGTTCCTTCTGCCCCCCCCCGCCCCAACATGCACACAGCCAGCAAAACCAAAACAAATTGTGCAGAAGGAGATAGGCAGGTCGCTCTCAACCACTTATTTAGAAACTCCTCTGGCTTTAAGCATATCACCAAGTATTTCCCACATACTTTCAAGTATACTCAACCTTAAGGGCTACAAACTTGCTCTTAAAAAAAGAACAACAACAATATTGAAGCTGAATTCTGAACTTAGCATGGTCTTCTGTAGGTTTCTGTGCTCCTGGGGAACCATGGCAGCTACTTAAATTCATGAGACTTTCAGGTTATTTACATATGGATGAAGTATTTAAGCAGAAAGGAGGGCGCTATGAAAAAGATCACTCAGGCGCCAGCATCAGTGATAAAAGGCTGGTCGTGCATTTTCATTGTAATGCCACATGCCACCAAAGAGGAGATGCTTTGTGCTGCTTCCCATGCACCTGATATCCATCACCAGAATACATTACCACCTTGATGAGCCATTTGTACAGAAGTGTGGGCCTGTGTTGCAAAGCTGCAGAAATGCTCCCTCTCATGCCCCAATTAGAATGTGTCAGGTGGGGTGTGGGGTTATTTATACCTGGAGCTACAGAGCATACATCTGCTCCACCTTTGTTCACTTTGGGCTCTTTTGCAGTTCCATGGTGTACACAGGGTTGCTCACCACTCCTTCCTCTCCCCTCATTAATTTTCTGTGATCCATGGCAGTTTCCACTAGTCAAAGCCTGCCCGGACTCCCCCAAAGTATTGGTAACTTCACTTAAATGTTCCTTCCATGTTTGTATGAAGAGGTTTGGGTGGTTGACCGGATAGACCATTCAGTATTCTTGACCCAACTTGGCTATCAGGCATCTTGTTCCATAAACCAGGTCTTGTGGATTGGGCAAACATTAATAAAGATTCCATCCCCTGATCTGTTAGACCTGCTGACATATCAAAAATCGCCTGGCTCCACTGACTGACCAACCCAAAACAGTTCTGGCTCCACCAACGGGTTGACTCAGTATTTCTCAAATCATGATTTGAGACCCTAGGAGGAACCAATGGTCTCAGGGTCTGTGCAAAACAAAACAAACAAAGCAAAACGCTTCCCTCCCCACTGCAATCCTGAAAAATGAAGTCACTTCCCTCCACTATCCTGTTGGGATGCCATCGTCCCTACAAGAGCTCCAATGAGGGTGGGAGGGCGGCTGAAGTGGTTCAGGCCCCTGGATGGAACTGCAGGTGGGGGGCTCAGGGACTGCAGGTTGAGCTTCAGGACCACCAGCTACCCTATTTCTTCGATTCTAAGACGCACTTTTCCCCCCATATAAACATCTCTAAAAACGGGGTGCGTCTTAGAATCGCGGGTGTGCCTTCGTTTTTTGTTACTGTTGGTGGTACTGAAATTAGCGTGTGTCTTACAATCGAAGAAATATGGTAAATAAGAAAAAATCGCCCCAGCACTGGCTTGGAGCAAGTGACAGGATTTTCTAGCCAGGCCGGGAGGGGCTACTTGGGGAATGCTCCACACACAGACTCCCGGTTCACTGGAGGCATTAGAGATGCCTCCAGGAGATTGAGCGCACTGGGTGTGGGACCTGAGGTGGAGGACCCTCCTTGTGAAGACCTGGGAACTGGTTCTAACTCCCCTTTGGAGTTACTGCCACTAGAAACCTCAGCCTCAGAGGACTCTTGGTGGGAATCTACACTGATGTTATTCTAACGTTTTGAATGGGTTACTGTGACGCATAGCGTCACGTGACCCTGGGTCTCCAGCGTTGCAAATGAGTTGTACTTACAGGTTCTATTTCTTAGTTCCAGCGTGGCTACAGATTCATGTGCCTCGTCCTACCGGTAATTCTCCTCTCTTTTTCTCAGAGCTGCTGGGTTTGCTCCGCCCACTTCCTGTTCTCCTTCCTTCGCCCCGTTTGCTATCTTATCTGCTACAGCGGATAAATCACACCAGCGTTATACTGTGCAATCACTGACAATTGCATGCAAAGGACTCAGAAGTTTTCCACCTTAGAATCTGCTTTGATTGTGAAGTAGTCCCATGCATCCGGCCTTAATTGTGCTCCTTTTGCAAAAGATTCGCCCGAGCCGCTGCTGTGGGCGCAGGAGCAGGATTTTAAACAAATGCTTACATCTGCGTAAGCTTTATAGATAAAGACACCAAAATTGGCACAGTAATTCAAATTCCAAATTTGAATCAAATTGGGTCATCGGTTGATTTTTTATGTTTTTTTTTTTAACATTTCCCCCCTCTTTGCAAAGGAGCTGAGGAGCGCTCAAAGGATCGCTGTAGCTCCCTGCAGGAAAATTAACAAGGGTCTCTGCTCCCAGTCCAAAACTCATGACCAGCAGGGCTTAAATGGGGCTGCTGCTAAAACTTTTCAATTTAGTCTCCCATCCAAACTCTGACCAGACCCAGCCCTGCTTAGCTTCAGCAAAGTGGATAGCTTCTACACATCCAGGCAATTCCCTGGGACTTGTGTTAAGATGTTTTGGAAGAGGGTTTGTGTGTGCTTATGACTATTACCCGTCCGGCTAGGAATGAGGCAGGCAGTGGGCGGAGCAAACCCAGCAGCTCTCACAGAAGAGGGAGAACAATGGAAGGATTGAACAATGTGCCCTGAAGTTCCGTTGCAGAGAAACATAAGTCACGCTAGTGTGTCCCGTGGTACAGAGAACCGATACAGAGAACCACGTTAGAAAGGGACACTAGCAATGTTATAAGTCTAGTGTAGATCCGGCCTTGGTCCCGGGCATGGCCAATCAAGAGACCCTGCTAACCTCAGCCTCCTCCCCAGTCGGCTTTGCCCAGCCTCCCTTTTCCATGGCCCTGCTTCCACTCACTCCATGGCCCTCGAAACCCTAACTGCTGTCCCCACTTCCCAGGTCGCCTCCTCCTTCATATTTCTTTCCAGAGAACACCCTGCTGGTTGTTGTTCATCTCTGCTTGTCCATGTTCATTCCTGGGCATCATGCTTCGACTACTTACACATGTCTTTCTTGCCTCTTTCCTTTGTATAGAGTGAGTTAATTGCTAGTCATGCAAATAAGTCTGAGATGAGCCTCAGGCTTGGTGTCATGGGTTGCTGGTGTTAAGGCAGTGATACAGGATCATACAGACACAGAGTTGGAAGGGTCTTGGAGGCCATCTAGTCTAACCCCATGAGGGAAGGTTACAACAGCAGGGATTGTTTAGCTTGGGGAAAAAAGAGGGTAAGGGGAGATATGATAGAAGTGTACAGAATTATGCATGGTGCGGAGAATGTGGATAGGGAGACATTTTTCTCCCTCTCTCAGAACCCAATGGGGTCATCCCATGAAGCTGATTGGTGGGAGATTCAGGATAGACAAAAGAAAATATTTTTTCGCACAACGCATTTATTTATTTATTACATTTCTATACCGCCCAATAGCCGGAGCTCTCTGGGCGGTTCACAAAAATTAAAACCATTCAAAGTATAAAACAACAGTATAAAACCATAATATAAAATACAATATAAAAGCTCAACCAGATAAAAACAGCAGCAATGCAAAATTACAAATTTAAAACCATGTTATTTAAAATTTATAAATTGTTAAAATGTTGGGAGAATAAAAAGGTCTTCACCTGGCGTCTAAAAGCATATAATGTAGGTGCCAAGCGAACCTCCTTAGGGAGCTCATTCCATAGCCGGGGTGCCACAGCAGAGAAGGCCCCCCTCCTGGTAGCCACCTGCCTCACTTCCTTTGGCAGGGGCTCACAGAGAAGGACCCCTGAAGATGACCTTAGGGTCTGGGCAGGTACATATGGGAGGAGGCGTTCCTTCAGATAACCTGGCCCCAAGCCATTTAGGGCTTTAAATGTTAATACCAGCACTTTGAATCGGGCCCGGATCTGGACTGGCAGCCAATGAAGTTGGAAAATGACTGGCGTAATGTGGTCTCATCGGCCAGTCCCTGTTAGTAAGCGTGCTGCCCTGTTTTGCACCAGTTGAAGTTTCCGGACTGTTTTCAAAGGCAGCCCCACGTATAACGCATTGCAGTAATCCAAACGAGAGGTTATCAGAGCATGGATAACTGTAGCTAGGCTATCTCTGTCCAGATAAGGGCGCAGTTAGGGTTTATCAGCCTAAGCTGATAAAAGGTGCTCTTTGCCACTGAGTTCACCTGTGCCTCAAGTGACAGTTCTGGATCCAAGAGCACCCCCAAACTACGGACCCGATCCTTTAGGGGGAGTGCAACCCCGTCCGGGACAGGGCAAACATCACCTCGCCGGACAGAAGAACCACCCGCTAACAGTACCTCCGTCTTGTCTGGATTGAGTTTCAGTTTATTAGCCCTCATCCAGTCCATTACCGTGCCCAGGCACTGGTTCAGAACAGCCACTGCCTCACCTGGGTTTGATGAAAAGGAAAGGTAGAGCTGGGTATCATCTGCATATTGATGACACCTCAGTCCACATCTCCGGATAACCTCCCCCAGCGGCTTCATGTATATGTTAAACAGCATAGGGGATAAAATAGAGCCCTGTGGAACCCGATGGCTTAGGTGCCACGGCACAGAGCAATAATCCCCCAGCACCACCTTCTGGAATCGGCCATCCAAGTAGGAGCGGAACCACTGCAACGCAGTACCTCCAACTCCCAGCTCAGACAACCTATCCAGAAGGATACCATGGTCGATGGTATCGAAGGCCGCTGAGAGGTCTAGGAGAACCAACAGGGTCGCACTCCCCCTGTCTCTCTCCCGACAGAGGTCATCCCACATGGCGACCAAGGCAGTTTCCGTTCCAAAACCAGGCCTGAAACTACCATGCATAGTTTACGCATGGTAAACTATGAAATTCACTTCCCCAAGATGGAGTGATAGCTACCAATTTGGATGGTTTTAAAAGGGGGTTGGATTAATTCCTGGAGGAGAAGGCCATCAATGGAGGAAAGGCCATCAATGGCTACCGGTACTGATGGCTATGTGCTACCTCCAGTATCCCAGGCACTAATCCTAGGTACACTGATTGCTGGGGAACATGGATGGAAGGGTGATGTTGCACTTGTGACCTGCTTATGGGTCAACAGCTGGTTGGTCACAGAGTGCTGGACTAGGTGGACCCTTGATCTGATCCAGCTTCAGGGCTCCCCTTATGTTCTTATGTTCATTACAGGAATCCAAAGCTAGACCATCCCAGAGAGATGCCTGTCCAGAACTTGAGCTCACCACCCTCTAGGTCACTGGTTTCTTTGTTGAACTGCTCCAACCATTACAAATGTACCTCTAATATTATAGCCTATCTATGAGTTGCAGGGTGACACCTGCTCAGCCTAATTCTTTTTTTAGTGGCTCCTCTTCCAGTCCCACACATTGTTTGTCTGCAACAAGAAGCAGATATTTATTGACATGTTTTGAAATGATCCTCTGGATCTATTGACCTGAGAGGCAAATATTGACAGCAAATCCCTCTGCCTGTCCAGGCGCAGAATCAATTTGCATATTATTTTTCTCATTTGTTTTCGTTTGAGATCAGTGAAGACTGATTTGGCTTTGGGCTTTAAAAAGTGCTCTTCCCCCCCCCCCCATGAAGTTTAGAGAACAGAAAAGAAGAGGCCAATTTTATGGCATTCATAGATTTAAGAAAAGCAAGTACCCTGCGGGGTTTTATTCAGAGATGTTTGTCAGACTCAGCAGGATCTATTGTTATTATTAGCTTCATTATTTTACCAATCTGCCCCAATTTGCAATGGAAACTGCTTTCTTACTGATATCTCCAAGTGCTCTCCATAGGAGTGGTGATCACACCAAAGCGTGACAGGAGTCAGGATACTGAGGGATGTGACTATTCAACACACACACACACACTCATTATGCATCAATATATCTGTGTTTATGGGCACATTTTAATGTTTTATTGTCATTTTATGTTACCCAGGGAACTTGATTATTGGGTGGCATATAAATGTTGCTAATAAATAAAGAATAAATAGATAAACTATGGCAATCAAAATCCCGAGCTTAGAAAAGCTTAACCTGAAGAATTAGGGAAATTCTGCAGCCTTGGTTATTTTGTGTGATTTGCAGCAAAAGCCTCTTCATGACAGAAGTAAGTCTACTTAGTAAGTCTACCCATGTTAACTCAGGAGAAGTAAGAACATGGAGGGTGCTGTTGCACACATGTCCTACTTGTAGGCTTCCTGTGGGCAGCTGCTTGGTCCCTTTGTGAACAGAATGCTAGACAGGATGGACCCTTGGTGTGGTCCAGAATAGTTTATCTCATGTCCTTCAATCCCAGTGCATTCGGTGGACTTACTCCCAGGAAGGCGTGTATAGGATCAGTGGAGGCTGGAGGCTACAAGGTGAGTGGGGTGGTGAATCTGTTCCAGGTTTCAGTCAGAACCCTAAAGGTCCATATTGAAGGTCCAAAGTCCAAGCTATCCAAAGTTGCATCTTAGAATCATAGAATCATTGAATCATAGAATAGCAGAGTTGGAAGGGGCCTACAAGGCCATTGAGTCCAACCCTCTGCTCAATGCAGGAATCCACCCTAAAGCATCCCTGACAGATGGCTGTCCAGCTGCCTCTTGGAGGCCTCTAGTGTGGGAGAGCCCACAACCTCCCTAGGTAACTGTTTCCATTGTCGTACTGCTCTAACAGTCAGGAAGTTTTTCCTGATATCCAGCCGGAATCTGGCTTCCTTTAACTTGAGCCCATTATTCCATGTCCTGCACTCTGGGAGGATCGAGAAGAGATCCTGGCCCTCCTCTGTGGGACAACCTTTTAAGTATCTGAAGAGTGCTCTCATGTCTCCCCTCAATCTTCTCTTCTCCCTTAGAATAGCTCCCTTAGAGTTCTGACTGGTTCTGACTGAAATCTGGAGCAGATTTACTTTTCCACTGACATTGGAGCCATCCGCCTCCATTGTGTAGGATTCCGGCCTTTGCTCCTCAGCACCTTGACACCATTAAGTTGGCCCACATAATCCCCTCGCGACTTTGAAAGAATGCGTGAGGAGTGCCTTACCCAGACACCTGTGGCAAAAATGCTTACACCAGTTTAAAAATCTTTTCACTGGCTGCCAATTAGTTTCCGGGCAAAGTATAAAGTGTTAGTTATCACCTTTAAAGCCCTACATGGTTTGGGTCCAAGCTACCTGCGGGATCGCCTTCTCCCATACAATCCGCCCCACACACTCAGGTCCTCTGGGAAGAATCTTCTTCAGCCTGCCAAAATTAGGCTGTCAGGTATTACGCAGAGGACTATCTCTTCTGCTGCTCCCAGACTGTGGAATGGCCTGCCGTAGGAGACTCGTAAGCTTGACAATCTTTTAGCATTCAAGAAAGCTATCAAGACTGATCTCTTCCGGCAGGCCTATCGAATGGAATTTTAGGATGTTTTTAGGATGTTTTAATAATGTATACTATGTTTTAAAATCAGTTTTATGTATTTTTTACTTATTGTTGTTTCCTGCCTCAATCCAAATGGAAAACCAGATAATAATAATAATAATAATAATAATAATAATAATAATCTGCCATCCACGTATACTGACAAATGCACATAAAGCTCAAACACATGAGAAGGGACCCTGGGCCAATTGAGGTCCCAACTCAGAAGGAGGAGCGCTACACATGTCCTCCTGTATGTGTGGGAAGTTCTTTCTAAGCCATCTGCACACACAAAGAATGGGGGAGCATTTACGCTATGGGTGTTGGCTGTTGGGTGTGTGGTTGTGGCTTGTGAACGTAGCAGTGGGGCCAGCCCACATGACCTCCTAACCACCTTGATCATTCATTCCAGATGTGGTTTCATTTGAGCCATTGCCTTAATATTACTTCTTGCTTTGTAGAAGAGCACTGATACCATAGAAAGGGGAGGGGATGAAGACACACATTTCCTGGAAACTGTGACAAAAAGGGATGGTCAAATCTGCCAATTTTGCTTTTCTACTGCAATCAGTTTCTTAAAAAAAATGCAAAAACTCTTTATTAAGGCCATTTAGACCTGTTCGAGTTAAAACACACAGCCAGATAATCAAACACCAGGCTACAGGCTACAATTTATTCAGCTTAGCTAATACAACCAATCAAATGAGCTCTTGTCTGCACGGTGATTAGAAAGGAATTGCCCACTTATTCAGTGACAAAAAGACAATTGATTACCAATCCCTCATCTGGGTGCCCTGGTCAAAAGAAGATAAATTATATGAGCTTTTTTTTTTTTTTTTTTTTAAAAAAAACCCTCAACTTCTTCTCTCAAATATGAAGAACGTTTGCATATTTGGGAAAATTCTTACCAAAAAATTAAATAAAAAATGAACGGAAACAAAATTCTCAGCCATTTGCACTGACCAAAATCAACAGGTAGCGCTCCTCCCAGGATGGAGACGATCATGATGGACCTGCCTGCTATGAAGTGGTTAAAGACGAGGCAGCTGTCAGAAAAAAGGGAGGTGGCAACAGAAATTCAGTGCCACCAACATGGTTAAACTAGGGTGACCATATTTTGGAAACCAAAAAGGAGGACAACATGGTCACCCTCAAGGGGGCGTGTCCAGTACCAAGGGGGCGTGCCCACCCGAACATAGTCTTGGTCACATGTCTGATTTTACAGCACACATTTAGGACAAATCTGTTCTACATAATTTCTTAATGTTAAAATCACTGAAATAAAGAACAAGTGAGAGATTCAATGTATCTGAAATTAACTTCACTCACTCCTACTTTTGTAGGTTTTGCTGTACTTGGAAGCTTTTGCTATACTCTGTGTGTTACATTCTCCCCTTCCCTCAAATATCTTTTCTGACTGCATCTTCACTCATTGCAAGCCGCTGTTGTTGTTAACAGGGTTTGCTACTGGCCCCAGATCTGTTTCAAATTTGGTATGGCTAAAGCTCTACCTAAAAGCTATCATGGTGCCAACTTTCAGCTCTTTATCTTTAAAAATGACAGTTTTAAAAATAATAATTTTAAAACTTCATTTTTAAAAAAATTCCTAAAAAATCAATGTATGAACGGATCTGTTTCAAATTTGGTGTGGCTAAAGCTCTACCTAAATCCTTTCAGGGTGCAAAGTTTCGTCTCTTTATCTTTAAAAATGACAATTTTAAAAATAATAATTTTAAAACCTCAATTTTTAAAAAATTCCTAAAAAATCAATGGATGAACGGATCTGTTTCAAATTTGGTGTGACTAAAGCCCTTCCTAAGAGCTACCATTGTGCCAAGTTTCATGTCTTTATCTTTAAAAGTGATGGAGTTATAAGCATGTTTGTTAATTCCCATTAGAGCTGCTCTTTGGAATGAAATCCGGATTCCCCCTCCCCTCCCGGATTTGCCATCACAAATCCGATCATATGATCACCCTACCCAGGGATTCAAACCCAGGCTTTTAAGAGCAAAACACGCCAAGTCATGGGCCTGGATGGATCTGTCAATTGCAGTTTCTCCCAAAATCCATTTTTGCTGGTCTTGAGTTCTTTTTGACCAGAATATGGAGAACTTTGTGAATTTTGGTAAACTCTCAACTAAACTCCCATACTCCACATTGGGCACTTCTGGTCCAAATTCAATTGTTTAGACCCCATTCATTCTCTCTCTCTCTCTCTCTTTCACACACACACACACACACACACACACACACACACACACACACACACACACACACCCACCCCTCCACTGTTATCATGTTTTGAAAAAGCCTCCATTGCTAGGAATGGGGCCTTCATTTCAAAGCCTGATTGCAGCAGAGGATGGGTGATTTGGGGGTGGGTGGGTTGAAGGGTTGGGGAGGGTTGGCCCTCCCCAGCAGTGAATCTCCCAAACTACCCCCACCCCATAACTGGGCTTCAAAAAGCTTCCATGGTCATCAATGGAGGCTTTGAATAAGCCTCACTGGCAGTGTGGGAGGGGGAGGGGGATATCCCTTACCTCCAATCTCTGATTGGGGATCAGCGCTGGGGCCAAATGGGGACCTCCCACAGGTTGGTGCTTCCCATCCCTGGTAGAAGGACCACCAGCTAGATGGACCAACGGTCTGACATACTTTAAGGCTTCCTATATTCCTAAGTTCCTATTGGATGTATTGCGCCAGAGCTGAGTGGGTAGAGACCCTACTTTGCATTCAGAAGTTCCCAGATTTGATCCCCAGCATCCCCAGGAAGGGCCATGAGAACTCATGCCTGAACCCCTGGGGAGTCCATGTGGACAGGGAGACATTTTTCTCCCTCTCTCAAAATACTAGAACTCAATGTCATCCCATGAAGCTAATTGGTGAGAGATTCAGGACAAATAAAGGGAAGGACTTCATCACACAGCGCATAGTTAAATTATGGAATTCACTACCACACGACCACCAATTTGGATGGCTTTAAAGGTGCGTTGGATAAATTCCTGGAGGAGAAGGCTATCAATGGCGACTAGTCTTGATGGTTATGTGCTACCTCCAGTATCCGAAGCAGTAAGCCTTGCTGGGGAACATGGGTGGGACAGTGCTTTTGCACCATGTCCTGCTTTGTTGGTCCATGGCCACACTGTGTGAACAGAGTGCTGGACCAGATGGACCTTCGTTGTGATCCAGCATGGCACTTCTTACGTTCTTATGTTCTTATTCAGAATCCTGTCTGGGGTGGGGGCAGGCAGGAGACAGATGGAGGGGGGTTGCAGAGGAAATAGGTCTTCTCCCATATGTGGTTTCCTGGGTTTTAAGGACTAAGTAAAGAGTTTAAGATCAAATTTTAATATCAGGCAATGGTGTCCTCTTATTATCCTGCACGGCGACTCCTTCATGTTTCTGACTTCAGCCTGCTCTCAAACTTTTTGTGGATTTTTGTCCCTTGCTCTATTCAAGGACTGCATTTTCACCTGACTATAGCAGGACAGCTAGGACGGAGCAGGGCTTTTACAGTGAGGGCCCCTTCAACTCTGGAACTCTAGATCTGTGTGATTAGAGCAGTTAGGAAGGTAGTAAAATTATTCATATTCAGCAGCATTTTTAGGCTACCGGCTGCTGAGAACTGTTAGTCATTTATCTTTTGCTTCCATTATATTCCATCCATTGACTTAATTATGCTTTTATTCTATATTGGAATATGGCTTTTAGGATTCCGTGAATCACCTTGAGCATCTTGTTTGATTTTTTTTTAAAAAATAAAGAAATAATTAGGGAAAATACATTACTAAAAGCAGTGGGGGAGGGGGAAAGAGGAGAGTAAAGGTTTAAGCCCCTGTGCCTCCCCCCACCCCCAATCTCAACTTCAGATTGCACCAACCCTTCTGCTACTTTGTGGTTGTCCAATGGGGACCCAGATCCTGAGGCCCAGATCCCTGCTGAATCCTGCACAGAGAGTGTAATTGGACGTGTCATGAAAGAAGACATGAGTCCAGTGGAG
The DNA here is from genome assembly GCF_023053635.1 of Elgaria multicarinata webbii. Taxonomy (NCBI): domain Eukaryota; kingdom Metazoa; phylum Chordata; class Lepidosauria; order Squamata; family Anguidae; genus Elgaria; species Elgaria multicarinata. The sequence continues at coordinate 24,885,030 of NC_086188.1, forward strand.
GAGTTCTCTGTAATCCAGATGCACGGCCATGAAAAGAAGGCCTGTTTAATGGCACTGAATTCTAAGAAGGGAGAGCGAGCAAGATGAGAGTGAGAGGAACAGTTACTATCAGAGATCATTTCAGCACAAATGGCAGAGAAGAAAGAGAAGGTGGTGCATTGTGAGAAGCCTTTGTGCTCCTGCCAGGCTCTCCAGCTTCATGGAACTAAAAATGAGGCTGCATTGAAAAAGAGAGGGAGCAAGATGATAGTCTCTTCTCCTTCTCCTTTTTCTTCTCCTTTTTCTTCTCCTCTTTGCCTACTAAAATATCAGGTTGCTTTCCTTTAATTCTTCCCTTGGAGGATTCGTTGCCTCCAATCTCTCTCCCTGAAACTTTTTGATCCCAGTGGGAATGAAAGATTCAGAAGGTATTCTGCACATCGTCAGGCAGAAGGGAGAGGCTCTTTCCCAACTGATATAACAACTGGACAAAGCGGAAGACCTGGGGAATCCACAGAGCTGCCTTCTCCAAATTGGTGTTGTCCAGAAGTGTTGGGCCACAGTCCCATCACACCCAACAAGTGCAGCCACCTGGGTGACACAATTGGCTGGGAAAGGCTGCAACAGCGATTAGCTCCAACCAAGAAAAGAAAGAGGCCGTGGTGGGACCGTTCCACTTGGTGCTGTCTCGTTTGAAGGGCAAAGACCACTCCTGCCTGCTGCACATAGCTGGAGTTGCTCATGGCTGAATGGGTGACTGGAGTTCAGAGGAGGGCAACGAGGATGATCAGGGGTCTGGAAACAAGGTTGTGTCAGTTAGGTAGAATCCAGTCAAGGGAAGCATGGGTGGCTAAGCAAAGGCAGAAACTCTCTTGTGTAAAGGGCAGCTGTTACAGGACCATGGATAGCTCAGAGTGAGGCTTTCTGGCAGAAGCACTCTCTGAAACATAGGAGGAGGATGTCTCAGCAGCAAGCTAGAGCCAACTAAAGCATTATGTGGTCAGCCATGATCTGTGTGGTCAGTTCCACCCCCTCTAGAGGAGCTGGCTGGGCCGTTAAAGGGCCTTCACCTGATTTTGTAGCCTAAAACTTCTGCAAGGCCAAATGACATGTCACCTCACTCCCTTGGTTGTCCTTGAATTTGTCCAAAGCAAATTGTGTGTGTGTGTGTGTGTGTGTGCGTGTGCGCGTATGTGAGTCCTCTTCAGATGAAATGTCTGAGATGTTTCAAGAAATGTCAAAAAAGTTACAAAGGCATGTGCAAACTTCTTCAGTTTTTTTTTAAAAAACATATCTCTCTGTCCTAGTCTATTTTGATTCTTTCCCAAGTTTGATTCCTTGCCTTCACCTCGAGCCTTGATTTTTGATCCCTTCCCCCAATCTGCCTAGATCACTACTATCCCTGCCCACTGAATCATAGAATAGTAGAGTTGGAAGGGGCCTATAAGGCCAGTGAGTCCAATCCCATGCTCAGTGCAGGAATCCACCTTAAAGCATCCCTGACAGAGGGTTGTCCAGCTGCCTCTTGAATGCCTCTAGGGTGGGAGAGCCTACAACCTCCCTAGGCAATTGATTCCATTGTCATACTGCTCTAACATTCAGGACATTTTTTCTGATGTCCAGCTGGAATCCTGTAACTTGAGCCCATTATTCCATGTTCTGCACTCAGGGATGATCGAGTAGAGGTCTTGGCCCTTCTCTGTGACAACCTTTCAAGTATTTGAAGTATCTCCCCTCAATCTTCTCTTATGCAGGCTAAACATGAACCAAATACACACCATGGTGTTCATGAACAAATGTGTGCTCAGACCTTTGGATCTCTGGGCCAATTCCATGAAAGGGCCACCCTTGGCCAGAACCCTTCCAGAGATCTCATCTACCCCTGACATTAAATGATTACAGTTTTTCAGCAAAAGCTTCCCTAATTTCTCTGCTGTGGAGCAAAGCAGCGGGCAAATTCAAGGAGGAAAAGCATGAAACATGAGCTCCCTGGCTTTGTGGTTCGGAGGAAATGTACCCACACTCCCCAAGGGCTTTTCCATTTAATCTTGGCCAGTCAAGGGGAAGAATGGAGGCTGGGAGATGCATTTACCGGTTGGACTAGCAGCAGCGGATGAATATTCATGACCAAACTTCCTGCCTGAATAATGATGGCATTTTTAGTCTGATTAAGTGAATCATGCAGATACATTTGTTAGCCATTTTTGTGGTAACACTGAGGTTGGCACAGGGCACATTAAGTATTCCAGGGATCATGTAAGGGAAGCAGTAATTAAGTCATGATATGCAACTGGGCTGTTAGAGAACAAATACAGGAAAGAGTCAATTCCAGAGACAAGAGCCAGCATTTTTCATTTGCTGGTCTTTGCTAGACTTTCTAGTTTGGGCGACATTATAGATAAAGGGGCAGAGAATGGGTGTGTGTGTCTTGAATTAATAGGGGCCGCATCCTGTTGTGAACAAGGGGTGATCTGAAATCACCTGGGGCAGAGAGCCCTCGCAGCACTGCACCAAATTTGAGGTGGAGCTGACTGGCACCAGTAAGCTGGAGATGACTGGTCTCAGTAAGCAGATACCTGGTAATCGATAGCAGGCTCTAGACAGGGATTTTTCTTTTGTGGGGTGTATGTGAGGTGGGAAATAGGGTATACACAGTATACACATGTATTCCATAGATCTATATTTTATTTGTTTGTTTAATTTCATTTCTGTCCATCCCTACCCAGAAGTGTGGGATGGATTTGGAGATGGACAGAGGAGCTGGCTGATGGAATAGATTTAAAGAAACAAAACCTCCATCGATCTGCAGAGTCTTCTGTAATGACACAATGAAACAGCCTTTTTTATTTCCAGAAAAACGTGATTTCTAATTCGCTTGGCTTGCTCACCGTCCTGGTAGGAACCACTTGTTCACTTAATGTGAAACATGAACTGGGCTTCCTCTGACAAATCCTGCAGGCTGCTCTGCCACTGAAGCAGCCAAGCCTAGAAGTCTCAGAAATGTTGTGCATTTCTTCCTATCCTTCCCAGAACCACGATACACACAAAATGGAGCCAGCACATCACAGCTTGCTGCCTGAAAGTATATTGTCTGAGCAGGCAGGTGAGTTGCGGCTCTTAAATATTTAATACTGGAGAGGAGCAGGGAGCTTTGAAAATAAATTTCATGAGGGATGCTTTGGTTGGCCTTGGATTTTTTTGGAGATCCTGATCACCTCCTGCAAACGAGAGTCACAGATGTTTTGGCATATTCTCCATGGTCTCTTTGGCAAATTGTGGTTGAAACAAGAGGAGAGAAATATATATATAACCAAAGCTTGGGGAAAATTAGGAATGGTAGGGAAAAGCATCCAGTTCTATAGTGGTGTATGTATGGCCCTGTTCAGAAGACAGCTTAAACCACGGCTTTAACCATAGTAAATAAAGCAAAAAGCCTTATTCAGCGTGGTTAAAGCCATGGTTTAAGGTGTCTTCTAAACGGGCCCAGTGTGTATGTGTGGGTGAGAGAGAAAAATATATTGGATAGGGGGAATTGTACAATGCCCCCACTAATGTCTCACACCATATGTGAAAATTCCTCAGGAATACCTAGATTATTTTTTTTATCCAACTCAGTGGTTTTACACAGCAAGCAAACATTCCTGGAAAACCATGAAACAGGCCAGTGTATTGGACATGTGTACCAAAAAGCACGGGTCTCTTTGTTTACCAAAAGAAAGGTCCGCGTGTAACACTTTGATCTTTCATCACATTGCTACAAGAAATGTAATAAAAAAGTAGCCACTACAGATACTCTAAACCAGTGGTTCCCAAACTTTTTCGGGTCACCACCCCCTTGGTTCCACAAACTCATGCCCAGTGCCCCCCTACTCTACACTATAAAAATCATTATTCAGAATAGCGGTTTTCAACGACCCACTAAGGAAGATAATAACAATAAAATTCAAAACAGTAACAGTTAATTTAATATTTATTCAAAATCCAAAGCACCCGCCGTAGGCTTGCCGAGGGAGGGAGGGAAAAGAGAGCGAACACCTCTGTTTTGCAGCCAGCGTGGCGGGGCACACCAAGCAGGGTATGTCTCTTCATTAGCGTTTTGGTGCTTTTGAAACACTTCAATTCACCATTAAAAGGACTCTTCTTAAACGGTATCAATACATGTGTGGATTCTTCCCCTATATGGCTTGGGACCAAACTACCTTCTCCCATAAAAATGTCCCTGGGTTTTAAGACCTTCTGGAGAGCAGCTGCTCGGAAAAGACCACCTCGCGCGCGCCCCTTCCACCCCCTTGCCTCTTAGCACCCCCCTATGCAATCCCACCGCCCCCAAGGGGGCAGTACCACCCACTTTGGGAACCACTGCTCTAAACGCACCAGGTTTTGTAATTTTTTTTTTTTTTGCTGCAATTCAGTATTGAAAATATCCTTATGCTCCAATGGTCTCTATCGCTCATGGTTGGTCTCTATTTCTGGGGTAAGGAAGACCCTCGTCAGCAGTGCCGGCTCCAGGTTTTTGAGGGGCCTTGAACGGACGGTCCCCCTCCTCCCTCCGTGAGTATCCATTCTCCCCACCATTTTCTCCAGGTGCTCTGGATCCTCTTTCATCTCCTTGCTACCACTTGCAGAGAGCCGGGGAGCAAGGAGGCCGCGGCATCTCCTGCTCCCCCTTCCCTCCACCACCACCACTGTGGCCTGGGCCAGAGCGGAAGGTAGGTGAAGAAGCAGGATGCAATGTGGATGAAGAAGAGGAGCAACTCCAGGAGCTCTTGTCAGCGGGCTCTTAGTGGGGTGTGTGGACCCCTGGCGGGGGCCCAGCCATGAAGCTGACTTGATTTTGTGCTAGCATCTTAGGTCCCATACTCCCCAGTGGGCACTTCTGGCACATAGCCCAAATTCAGTTGTCCAGACCCCATTCATTCATTCTCTCTCTCTCTCACACCCACCCACACATGTAAACATCTCCACTGTTATCAGGTTTTGAAAAAGCCTCCATCGCTAGGAATGGGGCCTTCATTTCAAAGCCTGATTGCAGCAGAGGATGGGTGATTTGGAGGTGGGAGGGTTGAAGGGTTGGGGAGGGTTGGCCCTCCCCATCAGTGAATCTCCCAAATTACCCCCACCCCATAACTGGGCTTCAAAAAGCTTCCATGGTCATCAATGGAGGCTTTGAATAAGCCTCACTGGCAGTGTGGGAGGGGGAGGGGGATATCCCTTACCACCAATCTCTGATTGGGGATCAGCGCTGGGGCCAAATGGGGACCTCCCACAGGTTGGTGCTTCCCATCCCTGGTAGAAGGACCACCAGCTAGATGGACCAATGGTCTGACATACTTTAAGGCTTCCTATGTTCCTATGTTCCTATTGGATGTATTGCACCAGAGCTCAGTGGGTAGAGACCCAGGTTTGCATGCAGAAGTTCCCAGATCTGATCCACAGGAGCATGAGAACCCCTGCCTGAAGCCCTGGGGAGCCTGTGTGGACAGGGAGACATTTTTCTCCCTCTCTCAAAATACTAGAACCCAATGGGGTCATCCCATAAAGCTGATGGGTGGGAGATTCAGAACAAATAAAAGGAAGGACTTCTTCACACAGCGCAGAGTTAAACTATGGAATTCACTACCACAAGGTGTGGTGATGGCCACCAACTGGAATGACTAAAAAGGGGGTTGCAGCCTCAGGGCTCTTCTTAGGTTCTTATGTGCTTATGACAATATATCTGACTTGGAATAATAAGAAGCTTCCTATGTCCTTCAGATAGTAGATGTGGCTGCCTGTGCTTTGGGTTTCAGTAGTCCCATGCGAACTCCAACCAGACTAAGCATTCTAACAAACTAAGTCACCCCAGGGCAGGTCTGTGGCAAGACCAATGACAATAGAAGGAGAAAGCAGAGGAGCCCTTTGCAGAAGGAGGCCTTGCATTCAGGCAACAATTCCTTGTGAGGGAATCAGAGGACAGTGGAGATGGGTGGCTCTGATCACAGGGGTGGTGGTGAAACTGCTCCGGGTTTCAGTCCAAATCAGTCCAAAGTCTAAAGATTTGATTTGATTTATTACATTTATATACCGCCCCATAGCCAAAGCTTTCTGGACGGTTTACAAAAGTTAAAAATAGTGAATATTAAAAAGTATGCAAAATTTAAAAGCTTCAGAAACATAAACAGTATAAAAACAACAGTATCCATTTAAAAACAACAGTTCGGGGGTCCGTTAAAAACAAACAAAAACTTAGCGTTGTTAAATGCTAAGTTAGAGTGTTCAGAGGAGGGCAACCAGGATGATCAGGGGTCTGGAAACAAAGCCCTATGAGGAGAGACTGAAAGAACTGGGCATGTTTAGCCTGGAGAAGAGAAGATTGAGGGGAGACATTCTTCAAATACTTGAAAGGTTTTCACACAGAGGAGGGCCAGGATCTCTTCTCGATCCTCCCAGAGTGCAGGACACAGAATAACGGGCTCAAGTTAAAGGAAGCCAGATCCCAGCTGGACATCAGGAAAATCTTCCTGACTGTTAGAGCAGTACGACAATGGAACCAGTTACCTAGGGAGGTTGTGGGCTCTCCCACACTAGAGGCCTTCAAGAGGCAGCTGGACAAGCATCTGTCGGGGATGCTTTAGGGTGGATTCCTGCCTTGAGCAGGGGGTTGGACTCCATGGCCTTGTTGGCCCCTTCCAACTCTGCTATTCTATGATTCTATGAAATGCTGTTAAATGCCTGGGAAAAGAGAGTTCTTCAGTGTGCGGAAACACCTTGGAGAACTCCTTCAGAATTTTGACTGGTTAGGATTGAAACCCGGAATGGATTCACCACTCTCCTGTCATCGGAGCCATGAGCCTCCACTGTCAGAGTGTTGTACGCACACAAGGGTGTACAATATTTTAATCTGGAAGGGGATATATAGCCCAAGGCAGGCTTTTAGACCCGGCAGGGGTTCAAATATTCCTCCATCCCTCTCCATCGTATGCTGGCATCTGAAATGGCCATCCTGCAGCCTTAGTCAACTGTCTTGCCACCCGCTGCCTTAAATGAGCCCATATCTATTTCAGACATGACACAAACCCGCTCTGCTTGACGTTGTGTGTGGAGGAAGAGTCACAGTGCTGTAGTAGTACACATGCTTTGCTCCAAAATCCCCCAGGTTCAGCCCAGGACATCATGCCAAGTAAAGAGGATGCAGGAGGAGGGCAGGTTGGAGACCTCAAAGAATGCTGGACTTGATGGACCCTTGGGCTGTTCCAGCAGGGCTCAAGAGTGACCTTATACAAAAGAGGGCAGGGTTCCTGCAGGAGCTGCATGCATACAAATGACACCTGCTGAAATTCCCTTTTCTATGCAACTGTTAATGATAAACGGCTTGGGGCCAGGCTATCTGAAGGAATGCCTCCTCCCATATGTACCTACCCGGACCCTAAGGTCATCCTCAGGGGTCCTTCTCCGCAAGCCCCTGCCAAAGGAAGTGAGGCAGGTGGCTACCAGGAGGAGCAGGGCCTACATTATATGCTTTTAGACGCCAGGTGAAGACCTTTTTATTCTCCCAGTATTTTAACTGTCTATAAATAAATTTTAACTTGGTGTTTTAAATTTGTAATTTTGCATTGCTGCTGTTTTTATCTGGTTGAGCTTTTACATTGTATTTTATATTATGGTTTTATACTGTTGTTTTACACTTTGAATGTTTTTAATTTTTGTGAACCGCCCAGAGAGCTCCGGCTATTGGGCAGTATAGAAATGTAATAAATAAATAAATAAATAAATAAATAAATAAATAAATAAATAAATAAGATACAGGGTCCCTGTCCTCCTTTCCATATGGTCACCCTAGCACGTCTCCTGCATGTGGTGCAGTGGGCTCTTGTTTGGAAAAACTTCTGACATAATAAAGGTGCTTTGTGGCTTTTGCTGCATCAGAGTAACAGAGCCCCTCCCCTTCCAGCCCTCCGGAACCTGGATTGGGTGCGATTGGATCATTCCATTAGAATCACTTGTCCCAACTATGTAATGAATGCATTTTTCATGGCACCCTTCTGGCCCTTCCCTTAGGTCCTGTTAGTGTACGTTGGCAAAAGGCTTGGGTGACTTGGCAAATCTGTCTTTCCTCGCATGCAGGCACAGCCTGGGCTGATCCGATCTGACAGAAGCTGAGCCGAGATTACATTCTGACTGGAGGTTAGCGTGATTTATTATTCCCAAGCACCTTTAACACAGCAGAGTTTGTAAGATCAGCGCCGCAAACGGCCTGCAGTTCACCGCGTGTATAAATCATTTTATGGCACAGGAATGCAAGAATTGAAAACGTTAGTATAGAATAAGAATTCCCAGGTTTCTCACTGGTAACCACTAAGACAAGATAATCAATTTCTGTAAGATGAAGTACCAATGTTAAAAAAAGAGAGAACAGAAATAAAAACAACGCAGCAAAACAAATCAAGATACACGGATCCCCCCTCCTCTCCTCTCCCAAATTTACTGTAAAAATGCCTCCTCGTTGGCTTGGCTGTCAGAAATGAGGAGTAGTTCTAAAAGGCAGGTCAAGAAACAACTCAAGAGGGAGCCAAGGATGGATCTAGCAGGACCAACAGTCAAAAAGATGATAAATTTTCTACCAAAGTGATTTGAATCCGGCAAAATTTCTTTTTCACAGCCCAAACTTCTTAGCATTAATTCAAACCTGCATTTATTTATTTATTTATTTATTTATTTATTTATTTGTAACATTTATATACCACTGAATCTAATAGAATCTCTCAGCAATTCATGATGTTAAAATATAGCATTAAAACATGTCCAACTATAATAAAGGAGCAATAAAATGAAGTGGCCTAATTAATTAACTTGCAAGCCTGGGTGAATAAGTGAGTCTTCAAGAGGCGTTTAAAAGATGCCACATCTTCTGCCTCCACCTGAATGCCATTTTATTGATTTATTTGATATGGTAGAGCTTCTTCCCTTCCAGCTAAATTCTTCCTAGGGATGGGTGGAATCCTCAGACATCCACCTGTCTCATCGGTCAAGGATCGAAGGGGCATCAAATGGTGAGGAAGGAAGAGACATGAAGGACAGAAATTGGCAGGTTTTAGCTCCGAGCGAATGGCCGCTTGTCATGTGGGGAGGGAGGAGTTACTCCTTGTAGAGTTGAACAAGGAGGTGTGTGGGAGGAGCTGGGGCTTTGGGGACCCTTGGGTGTGCACAGTACTTTTGTCACCATTCATTCTCATCCTTAAATCTTCCATTTGTTTTATTTCTCATTTGCTGGAGTGCCGTTTCTTTCAACCCAGACGTCACCTGTTTTTGTGATTCCCACGGGCTCTGGTCCCCTGAGATTTCAGCAGGAGAGCCCGCCCTTCTTCTACTCCCTGTAACACCTGTGTTTTCATCACATTAGCATGAGGTTTGCACACATTCGGCTATTCCTTCCAGACATCACACCTGGCAAATTTCAGAATAATAAGGAAAAGGTAGACTTGGGGATTTAAAAAGCACTACACAGCTCAAGTTCTGGTTAAAAGAAAAAGCTCAGCATCATAGAATCATAAAATCTTAGAATAGCAGAGTTGGAAGGGGCCTACAAGGCCATCGAGTCCAATGTCCTACTCAATGCAGGAATCCACCCTAAAGCATCCCTGACAGATGGCTGTCCAGCTGCCTCTTGAAGGCCTCTAGTGTGGGAGATCCCACAACCTCCCTAGGTCACTGGTTCCATTGTCATACTGCTCTAACAGTCAGGAGGTTTTTCCTGATGTCCAGCTGGAATCTGGCTTCCTTTAACTTGAGCCCGTTATTCCGTGTCCTCCACTCTGGGAGGATTGAGAAGAGATCCTGGCCCTCCTCTGTGTGACAGCCTTTTAAGTATTTTAAGAGTGCTCTCATGTCTCCCCTTAATCTTCTCTTCTCAAGGCTAAACATGCCCGGTTCTTTCAGTTTCTCCTCACAGGGCTTGGTTTCCAGACCCCTGATTATCCTGGTTGCCCTCTGAACACGCTCCAGATTGTTGTGCATCCTTCTTGAATCGTGGAGCCCAGAACTGGTCACAATACTCTAGATGAGGCCTAACCAGGGCCGAATAGAGACGAACCAGTACCTCACGTGATTTGGACGCTATACTTCTATTAATGCAGCTCAAAATAGCATTTGCCTTTCTTGCAGCCATATTGCACTGTTGGCTCATATTCAGCTTGCGATCTACAACAATCCAAGATCCTTCTCGTTTGTAGTATTGCTGAGCCAAGTATCCCCCATCTTGTAATTGTGCCTTTGGTTTCTATTTCCTAGATGTAGAACTAGGCATTTATCCCTATTAAATTTCATTCTGTTGTTTTCAGCCCAGCACTCCAGCCTATCAAGATCATTTTGAAGTTTGTTTCTGTCTTCCAGGGTATTCGCTATCCCACCCAATTTTGTGTCATCTGCAAATTTGATCAGCGTTCCCTGCACCTCCTTGTCCAAATCATTAATAGAAATGTTGAAGAGCACTGGGCCCAGGACTGAGCCCTGCGGCACCCCACTCGTTGCCTCTCCCCAGTTTGAGAAGGTGCCGTTGATAAGCACTCTTGGAGTCTGATTCAGGCACACTGAGGTGCCAAAGCAAACAACAACAACACATTTTTTTGGGGTTCCTTGGAGGCAAAAAGGTGGAATATATAAATGTAATAAATAAAATAAATAAAAATACAATATACAAAATTTTAACAACAAAAACAAACAGACAGTATACACGGAGATGACGTAAATCTACAAACCCTGGGATGCTGCCCCCGAAAACTTCTCCCAAAGGGAATTTGGGCTCTTGGATTGAAAGACAATCTCTAGTACCCCTTCCTAGAGATGTTAAAGCCTTGAAAATAACTGGGGGAAACCCACAAACATTAGGGGGGGGTCTGTTTTCTCCATTTCCCCCTACAAAAGTCCCTGGAGAAAAAAAAGGTTTTATTTTACTTTTTATTTCCACTGGTTCTTTCCCTCTGAATGGTTCTCAATGGCTTTGCTTTCCTGTTCCCAATATTCTGTTTTTCATGCACCTGTGTGGTCTCTTGAATCCCTTTTTCTGTTCTTCTCTGTGGGAAGATGAATGGAGGGAGAGGTTTTACAGCTGTGGGATAAGCAGGAAACTTTGTCATCGACTTGCCCTGCAGGTAACGTGTTGTTTGTGGCAAGCCTTCAGCGCTGCACAGACAATAAAGTCTTGATGTTGCTCTTGCTTTCTAAAGCATCCCAAGGTCAAGACGTATGACCGACCGGCCATGGCCACAGGCTTGCAATCTAATCCAGGAGAGAACAGCTGCTGCATGTCAGATGCCCTTCACATCCTGCCAAATATTGACTGCTCAGGACTGGTCACTGCTGCATGTCAGATACTGTTGGAAGTTGACTGTTTGACATGAAATAACAAATAGCCAATGAGTATTCATTGAATATTTGCAAATCCTGGGGACATTCATCACTGAAGTTTGGGAAGGAGAATGGGTGAAGAAGAAAAGCAAACAGTGTGTTTGATCTTGGGAGGCATTTCTCTTCCAGAGCTGAGCATCAGCATTTCAAAACATATCCAGAATTGGGCCCTGGTGAGACCCGAGGCCAGAATTAAGGCTAGGCTAAGATGTATGGGTCCACATTTGTTTGTGGTAATGGGTCTGTTTCTGTCATCCTGGTAAACTGCTGTGTGCACTGAGCAGCCCATTAACACCCGCTGCTCCTGAGCCACACTTTGCACGTGTTTCCGTGTCTCAGCTCTTTTCCTTTCTCAATCCATGGGTTTCCCCAGCAGGATCTACCCACCCCCCTGCTCAGCAGCAGAGAGCATTAATGAGGCACTAATGAGGCAAAGGCAACTTCTCAGCTATTCTCCCGGACATCCCAGGGGTAGAGAGAAACGTCTTTTTCATTGCTAACACATTAAAATAAAATCTTTTCCTCAAGACGTTTTTCTGGGAGACTCAAGAAACCCAGGGCACAGCACTACACAATTAAACTGGCTTAAACATGGCAGCTTTCCTCCAAGGAACCTTGGAACTCGTGGTATTGTGAGTCCCATACAATGTCCTGGACATTCTGGAAACTGTATATGCTTTTATAATGTTGTGTTATTCCCTCCAAGTGGTAAGGGACATTTCCAGGAGCAGAGCTGCGCGGTTGGGACTGTGGCCCCATTAGGTGGAAGTTGTCTTCAGCCGAGGAAGGCAGCCTCATGTCCTTCTGATGTTTTGGACTACAAATCCCATATTCTTTGACCATTGCTTTTGCTGGCTGGGGTTTATGGCAGCTGTAGTACAACAATCTGGAGGTCACCAGGCTTCTTAACCCTGGGACCTTCCCGTGACCTTCAGCACCTCTCCTGGGTTTCAGGCGGGTTCTTTCTCAGGCCTCTGCAGAGATGCAGGAATTGAACCTGGGACCTTCTTCACCTGCAGTTTCCCTTAATGGCTGCCATAGGGAGCCCTTTACAGAGTATTTTTCCTTGTATGGAGAGTGTAGTGGAGTCTTAACCGTCACTCATTTACAAATACACACCTTCAGCAGAAGAGCAGCAGTTAATCTGCAAAGCAACCTCAGTTCACCTCGAAGTAGCCATGCTAGCTCCTAAGTCAACTTTCTCCTTGGCTGACTACATTCCAATTGCCAAACTGGTTCCTTCAAGCTCCCCCTCAAGCAGGTGGGCTGAGCCCAGCAGCTAGAAGCCACTAGCCTAAAGCAGCTAGCATTCGGCATTATTAAAAAAAGAATTGAGAATAGAACTGCCAGTACCGTACTGCCTTTATGCAAATCTACAGTGCGACCACACTTAGAATGCGGTGTACAGTTCTGGTCACCATGTCGGGGGGGGGGAGATATTGTAGAGCTGGGGAAAGTGCAGAAAGGGGCAAAGGTTACAGCAGCTGGAATTGTTTAGCTCGGGGAAATGATTGTTTAGCAGGAGACATGAGAGAGGTGTGAAAAAATATGCCTGGTGTGGTGTGGAGACATTTTTTCTTCCCCTCACATAATACTAGAACCCAGTGGGGTCCTCCCATGGAGCTGAGTGGTGGGAGATTCAGGCCAGGCCAGGATCTCTTCTCGATCCTCCCAGAGCACAGGACACGGAATAATGGGCTCAAGTTACAGGAAGCCAGATTCTGGCTGGACATCAGGAAAAACTTCCTGACTGTTAGAGCAGTACAACAATGGAATCAGTCACCTAGGGAGGTTGTGGGCTCTCCCACACTAGAGACCTTCAAGAGGCAGCTGGACAACCATCTGTCAGGGATGCTTTAGGGTGGATTCCTGCATTGAGCAGGGGGTTGGACTCGATGGCCTTGTAGGCCCCTTCCAACTCTGCTATTCTATGATTCTATGACAGATCAAAGGAAGGACTTCTTCACACACCTCATAGTTAAACTATGGAATCTGCTACCACAAGATGTAGTGATGGCCACCAATTTGGATGGCTTTAAATGGGGTGGGGGTGGGGTCAGGGTGGATAAATTCCTGGAGGAGAAGGCTATCCATGGCAACTAGCCCTGATGGCTATTTGCTACCTCCAGCAGCAGAGGCAGTATGTCTATGTACACCAGTTGCTGGGGACATGGGTGGGAGGATGCTGTTACACCATGTCCTGCTTGTGGGTCCCTGGTTGGCAGCTGGTTGGCCACCATGTGAAGAGAATGCTGGACACGACAGAACCTTGGTCTGATCCAGCATCAGGGCTCTTATGTGCTTAGAAGCCTCTAGCCTAAAGTAGAACTTCCTTCCCCAACCTGGTGCCATCTAGGAGCATTGGACCACCATTCCTATCCTTCCCAGGCTGGCTGGAGTTTGAATACAATGCATCTTGAGGGTCCCAGGTTGAAGAAGGCTGCTACAGAATGCCTAAAAGCAATGAGCTACTGATAGTCCCGGTCATTTCCATGAATTTCAAAGCCATCTAAACTTAGTGGTTTTGGCCACATCTTGTGCCAGTAAATTCCAGGAATCGATTCTGCATTGCCTGAAGAAGTGCATCCTTTTGTCAGTCCTGAACTGGCTGCCAATCCTGCCTGGATGGTCCTGATGAGAGAGGGAGAAGAACGGCCCATTGAATCTGTTGTGGAAACTGGATATATTGTGAACTGCTGAGAGATTTTGTTATATTTAGCAGTATATAAATGTGATATACAACACCAACATCTTCTTCCGGAGGCCTCTCAACATCTCACAGCTTCTATATTCTAGCAATCTTTTTCCCCCCTCACTGCCCAGGATGCCTTTAGTGTCAAGTCTGTCTGCCTTTACAGTTGGGCCTTCCAGTCTGAATTTTATAACACCAGAGAGGGGTTTCCCCTGCCCCTTTAGGATTGATAGATGTGTCTTAGACCATTTTTGGATTGATAGATGTGTCTTAGTCCCCAACCATTTTGGCACCAGGGACCAGTTTTGTGGAAGACAATTTTTCCATGGACCAGTGGGCGGGTTTGAGGGGATGGTTTTGGGAAGCCCCCCCCATCCACCCCCACTCCAGCGTCCTGAAGCCAGGACGCTGAGGCGGACGGCTTCGGAATGGCGCGCCCGGAAGTCGCTCTCCCAGAGTGGTTTCCGTCCGGGCGCACCGTTCTGAAGCCGCCCCACCCCACTCCAGCATCTTGGCTTCGCTTCGGCTGGGCAGGCAAGATGGCGCCCTGTGCCCAGGTATGCTGGGGTGGTGGTGGTGTGTGTGGGGGTGAAAGCAGCTCACCTGCACGGCCTGGTTCCTAACAGGCCATGGACCGGACCGGTCCATGGACTGGGGGCTGGAGACCCCTGTATTAGACCACAATCCTATGCATGTTTAGGCAGAAAACATTCCTGCAACTCTCCGCATTCCCCAGCCAGCCAATGCTGAGAGTTGTAGGACGGCTCGCTGTCTAAACATGCATAGAAACGCGTCCTGAATCATTCCAAGTAATGTTTCAATTCCATTTGGTCCTCACCCTTACACAACTATTATGCATTTTAAGAAACTTGTCGTTGTTTCTCCAAGTGCTCCTTGGATCGGCAGGAAGTGAAGAATGTGTGTGTTGGAGAGAAAAAAGGTGAGGAGGTCTGTCAATTTGGTGTTGAATTTCACCCATTTATTTGAAATAGCCACTCAGTGATATAATTCCATTTGAGTTCCATTATTGTTTTACAATAACAACTATCATAAGAACAAAAACACAAAAAAGAAGAATCTGAACACAAGGAACAGAATTGAATAAAAATACTGAAATGGTGGGTTCTGTAAGGAACAGAGTTCTATATAAATTGTAGAGATAACTGGGCTACTCTGTTACAGCAGAGAGACTTGTGGTACCTTAAAGACCAACACATATACCGTGGCATAAGCTTTCACAGAGCATCATCACACAGGGGAAAATCGGGTTTGCTTACTATCACTTCTCCACCCGCACGTTTGTCTCTCATTACTTCCTCTTTTGAAAGAGGAAGTAAACAACATGCCTGTAGCCCATTCAGTGGGCTGTTTTGATCCCACTGCTTCTCCTGCCCACAGCAGGAGAGAGCGGCAACTTCTGGCTTTAAAAATAAGTCGGACTTACTGAGGTGTTTTTCTGTTGTGCGAAGAAGGCTAGAAGGGGTGGGAGGCGTGTGGGAGGCAGACAAAGTTGTGAGAGGGACCCACGAAAATCCGTGAGTCCACTTCATCCTCTGTTAGTTGGCAGATATATATACAGATGGGTGTATGGGGAAGAACAAAAGGCGAAGCAGCAGAATTAAATGAGAATGAAATGCAAAATGCACAGTCAGTGACAATTCAATTAGAGCTTAAATGTATGCAAAATAAGCACAGTGACTGCTCACGATTATTGTAATTGGTGATAACGCAATCATTTTAGCATTGCAAAACAAATTAACACCTGTATTGGGACAGGGAGCCATTATTTCCATTCAAGTCCAAATGAACAAAATCAAACTTCTTTATCAATTCTAGTTTGGCTGTTTCATGCTGGAGTCTAACGGAATGAATTGGAATGCAATGTAGGTTAATCATATGCAACATAGATTTAATAATTCTGCAGAAATGGAGATGCAAGAAGATGAACAATGCCATAACTAGTTATTTCTGTGCCAGGGGTAACATGCAATTCTATCTTTCTGGGAAAAAACTGCCATCTATTGATTTCTTTAGAGAACGGTTGGGGAGAATCACATCTCTGATTTTCTCTTTCCCCACTATTCACTGCCTGAATGCACATTATGGTCCCATTCTCTGATCACGTGAGGCTTGCAAGAAGAAGCTGGTAGCATCTGATGGAGTCAAATCAAAGCAGGTAAACAGTCAAGGTAGGGCAAAGTCAATTTAGGATAGGCGAGGTCAAAAGAGGTCCAGTCAAAGGTGAAGTGAAGTCACAACAGCCGATGTCTAGTCAAAAGGCCTCATATGAAGAGGGCAGATAAAAACGGATTTTTCCAAGTGAGCTAAGCTGGCTGATGCTATCTGCTCCTCAAATAGCTATAGGAGAACATTGTCTTAGCAGGCAGTTAAGATCTGTAGTGTGGTTGGCTCCATTTCGATGGAGGAACTGGCTACAGGGTCTTTGCCTGATTTTATAGTCTTGGCTTTGCCAGACTGGGGGTATGAAGGTTCTGCTGAGAACTCATCTTCTGAATTCAAGGATAATGGCAGTGCTGTTTCCTCTGGCCAAGAGGGCCCTGAATAATGTACCAATGGTCCTTCCCCTGAGGAAGTGGCTGGAGTCTCCCTGAAGGTCTTGAGGGTCATGTTATTTATTGTGTTACTCTGCAGCCACAGGAACTGCAATGGAGTCACTCTGCCTGACCTGCTGCTCCCCACAAGCCCCCCAGGGAGTTGATATCTGGATTTTCACCTACCACTTTGAAAACAGTAATGATTATTCCAACCAGGAAAGAAAATATAATATTATCTCTTTTAAAAATATTGTCAGTCTATCGTATGGTACTTGACATTCAGGGAGGGTCATAGTTCAGTGGTAAAGCACCTGTTTTGCATGCAGGTTCCCAGGTTCAAACCTCAGTTTCTCCAGGAAGGGCAAGGAAAGAATCCTGCCTGAAATCCTGGATTGCTGCTGCCGGTCAGTGTCAGCAATATTGGGTTACATGGACAAAGGGCTTCACTTAGCATGAGGCAGCTTAATACGTATTCATTTTGTGCCAACTCAGTCCTGGTTACTACCAGGACTGATGCTCCTATGTATACCTCCACACAAATGATCTGTGAATTTATTTCTATGGAGAAGGATTGATAAAATTTGGGGACAATCACATCTTTGATCTTCTCTTGCTCTGCTAGCAGAATTTGGTTGCTGAATGTGCTTAACTCTGTTAGGCTATACTTTCGTTATTGCAGGCATAGCCTGGCATGTCTCACTGATGCAGGCGTGAGAAAAGCAGTTGAATCTACCAGAAATCCATCTTGTGCACATAATGGCTAGTGTCCCAAGAGCCCTGCCCTCAGGCCACCTGAATGCTATGTGGGGACATTTTTGGGACACCTCACATGTCCCAGAGATGAGTTGGAGAGGAAATGCAGGGAGGAAAAGAGAGCTGTCAGCAGAAATAATAGAATCATAGAGTAGTAGAGCTCTATGTAGAGCGAGTCCAACCCCCCACTCAATGCAGGAATCCACCTTAAAGCATCCCTGACAGATGGTTGTCCAGCTGCCTCTTGATGACCTCCAGTGTGGGAGAGCCCACCACCTCCCTAGGTCATTCGTTCCATTGTCATACTGCTCTAACAGTCAGGACGTTTTTCCTGATGTCCAGCTAGAATCATGTTATGCTCCTAAGACTAGAGATGCATGCATTTTGTGAAATCCATTCTGTCTGTGTTTCGTGGATTGTCAGGTGCCTCTCATCCCATCATCCGCTCATTGGTGGAATCAGTTCCCCCCCTCCCCAATTTCCTGCAATCGTGCAAACTTGCACTTGCAAAAATCCCCTTAAATGCACAAATTTCCCTTCAAATGTGCTTTTTTATGCTTTAGCCTATGGGGCAAATGCATTCTATCCCCCAGAGTTTTTAAAATTCGTTCCACACATTTTTCTATGACGAAATTAGCATAGTATTCTGGAAAGTCTGGAAGTCCACAGAATCCGCGTGACTTGGGCAAAGCTGGTCTGCTACAGGTTGGATTCATGGAAATCTGAACTCATCATTTCTCAGACATCCCTACCAGAGATGCCTCGAAGCGGGACATGAGGAGCACCAGGGGCTGTGGAGCAGAGGACCAGCCCAACTCAAGCTTCCTGTTGCAGACCCAGCGCCTTTCCTAGCCACCTGCTGTTCCTGTTGGAAAGAGAGATCCCTGAGAAAACGCTGCTTGCTAGGGTTGCTGCAGTCCATTGACGCTCTCACCTTTTTTGCTGCCTTTGTCTTGCCGCTGTATTTTTAGACAGGACAAAAGCAGCAAACCGTTGTGCTGGCTGGGCCCCATTGTCTGCGATTAACAATACTTCCTCCTCTAATTGGCAAACTCTCTCGCTTGCCAAGACAGGCTTTGGCTTCCTGACAGGAGGAGTTGCTCGTGTGTGTGTGTGTGTGTGTGTGTGTGTGTGTGCGTGCGCGTGCGCGCACACCCACACCCACCTTGTTGTGTTGTATTGTGTGGGCATAAGGCTATTTTTTTTAACGTTTCTGATTCAAATGCATCATACATTCTCCTGCTGCCTTCCTTCCCTAGATAAGCACTTCAAAGGACAGAAATCCCCTTGACAGCAGAGGCCCTCTGAGGTGGTGTCATGTTGATCCCCCACCTTCTAATCTCAGGTCATGTTTTATCAGGGGCTCCATTCATTGTGCTTTGGGGGAGGGCAAAGGTGGCAGACGGGATGGATATTCTTCCAGCGCTACCAGGCCTCCCTGTGAAAAAAGGCCACACTTCTGAGCCCCTGCGCATATTCTTCTGAAACTTCGCAGGTTTCTCGCCTGGGGCCCCCTTTTGAGATATGCATCATTTTCAGCTACATTTCCCAAAACACACAGGCAGAAGGAAGCCGGTTTCAGGGGATTCATTACCCGTTGAAGTGTTTCTTCCGTAGAAAGGTTCTTACACTTCTGCAAACCTCCGAGTTCCTCTGAGCGTGCGGCTAACTCCCATCTTGCTTTTCCACGGCCACATTTGGGGTTCCGTCTTGCTGCCTCTCAGCCACCTGAGCCCTGTGTGGGGCGGCTTAGGGGGCTCCCGACGTGGGCACCTTGCTTTGCCAGGTTGGCCTGTTCTGGGCTTTGCAGCCTCCCCGGCTTGCTTGTGCTTCCTCTGCTGCTCGCTATTGAGTGCCCGAAAGCTGAGCCACACATTTTTGGATTTGTTTTGTTGTTGTTAAAAATCCTTTTAGCAAGAAGAAAGAGAACAACGGCCCTTTCTATACCTACGGGTGTAGAGAGAGCGAGAGGGGGCGATCCCGGACTTCTTTCGGGATCGTCACCCTCAGTCTAAACGAGCTGCACGACATCACAGGCATCATGGCTGTTGCAGCCGCCATTTTTTTTTAAAGGGCCAGAGCTGGAGTGCACTTGCGCTCCAGGGAAAATTAAAAGGTAAGGGGGAAAAGGCCCACTCCTGCTCCCCACCTCACTCCCAAGGGCCCTGGATTCCCCCCCGTCCCAGCTCTTTCTTTCTGATGACTCCCACTACTCACGGAGAAGAGGGAAGAAGCCGGGATGGGCGCCCACACTGCTCATGGTCCTCAGGCTTGTCCCGGGACCGCAGGTAAAAACGGCATAACTGAGGTCTCAGTTATCCTGGGGAAAAGGAGGGATCATCCCTCCCTGATCCCAGGATCCCCTTTGGACACACAGGGATGATCCCAGGATGATCCCTCCTAAAAATGATGGTGTAGAAAGGGCCAATGACATCAAAAACAGCCCCTCATTCCAAAATCTCTCCAAAGTTCTCAACATCGCTGCAAAAGATCCAAAAAACCAACTGCCCCTTTCTCAGGGTAATGAAGAGCTTACAAAATGGCAGGCAGGGCACACCACCAGTATGTTTAGTCTGCAGAAGAGAAGATTAAGGGGACATAACATGGCAGTAGTTTCCCAATATCGGAAGGCTGCCAGACGATGGAGGAGACTGGTTTTTGGTTGTTCCAGAGGCTAGGATTAGAACCAATGGGTTAGGGTTATGGTTATGGTTAGGAAAGCCGATTTTGCCTAAGCAGGAGGAGAAATTTTCTATTTTGCTTCAGGGCCAGATTAAGACATGCTAAGGCGTTAAACCATATTAAGATTCAGAGGCCCCAGACCATAAAAATATTTATTTATTTATTTATTTCATTTATATCCCACCTTTTTTCCTCCAAGGAACTCAAGGCGGCATACATAATCCTCCTCTCCATTTTATCCTCACAGCAACAACCACCCTGTGAGGTAGGCTGGGCTGAGAGTCTGTGACTGGCCCAAAGTCACTCAGTCAGCTTCCATGGCTGAGTGGGGACTAGAAGCTGGATCTAGCAGCCCAGCACTCTTTTGTAAACCACCCAGAGAGCTTCGGCTATGGGGGTGGTATATAAATTTAATAAATAAATAAAGAGAAAAGTGAATTACCATACAATAGGAAGAAAGGGTACCACCCAGCGTTAGGGGGGTGTTTGTAATCAAACAGTGTTAGATAGCTTTCTCTGATGATGGGTATAAAAGGACTAATAAAGTCCTTTTGAACTTTTTTGAAACTGGCTATATTTCACACTTATTGCCTCCAATCTTAAAAGCTGCATTGCCATGCTTTCTCTGTATAAGGCAACTCTGCTGTATTTCACACCAAACCTTCTGACATGTTTAAGCCAAAGCGATTTCATCTTAGTTACTTTACATATTAGTAATTTCCAGCATATTTAAAGCCCCCTTGTAATATTAGGCCATAAGCCATGGCTTACTTGGCTTGTTCCTAAATCCAGCACTGATTTGCTAATAGTAAGAAATGTTCACCAGTGGACCATACTGTTCCAGCAGAAGCTGGGCATGTTGTATCCTGCATTGGAACTCCTCAAAGGTCACATACAACTCCACAATTTTAGGATGAGTGACTCCCATCAACGACATTTTAACATGGCATCCCAGAAGGGAAAAATAAGGGCCAAACTGGGATTTTTCAGGGACCCAGATCAGGAAAAAAGGCCTGTCACCGGCAGTAGTGTGGGACAGAAAATTTTCCAGTGCTTAATTTTTCTGCAGAAAATTTCCTGCTTCATAAGTACGTTAATAAAGAAGAATGTATGCCAATTGCAAATACATTATTAGGCAAGTGTGGCAGTTTCCAGTTGTAATTAATGTTTTCCCGGTGATTATGCTTAGCAAGTACGTGAGGGAATGCACGTGTGCCATTTGAAATACATCTATTTCTCAGTGTGAAATGGAACTAAGACGTAGCTGACAGCAAAATTGAAGGTGCCCCCAAAAACATAGTGGAAGAATGTTGAACGCCGCTGAAATAAATGCAGGCTTGTCAACATACAGGCACAGTTCTTTCGGTTGCTAAAATTAATTACTGTGTCAACAGTTTTTGGTAACTCTGTTCCCACCCCCTTAAATTTAAAGAATGCAAGGGAAAGGGATGCTATTGTCTTTAAAATTTTACAAGTATCCCAATTAAAAAAAAACCCAATCAACATATCCTAACATTTAAATCACATTAAGTATGTTTAATTTCCATCCTCAAATATTTCAGGTCCAGTACTTGTTGTATATTTAGACACACACACACACACACACACACACACACACACACACACACACACAAAACGCACACACACCATGGGGTGCTTTTAAGAACTTATTGAACACAAGTAAAAGACAAATTCAAAATTAGATACCTCTGAGGCAGGAGCGGTTATCTTGCAGCCTGTTTTGGCTTACAACTCGGATCAATTTGAGCCAGTGTAGCCACAGTCATGGGGGATTATGGGAGTTGTAAGCCAAACCATCTGGAGGGCCAGAAGTTGCCCACCCGTGATCTACGGCATCAGAACATTTTATGGAAAACCCACGTGACCGGTCCCAGGTAAATATCTATTTGAAACTTTTGAAACTTTAAAATGTTGCCTTCATTTTTGTGAACCACCCAGAGAGCTTTGGTTATTGGCCGGCATAGAAATGCAATAAATAAATCACAAGTAAATAAATAAATCAGGGCAGGTTTCCTCTGTGTGTGTGTATGTGTGTAGGTGTGCAGTGGAGGCTGGTGGATCCAACGTCAGTGGATCAGTGAACCTGCTCCGGGTTTCTGCAACTTGGATCATAGAATCACAGAATAGCAGAGTTGGAAGGGGCCTACAAGGCCATCGAGTCCAACCCCCTGCTCAATACAGGAATCCACCCTAAAGCATCCCTGACAGATGGTTGTCCAGCTGCCTCTAGTGTGGGAGAGCCCACAACCTCCCTAGGTAACTGATTCCATTGTCATACTGCTCTAACAGTCAGGAAGTTTTTCCTGATATCCAGCTGGAGTCTGGCTTCCTTTAACTTGAGCCCGTTATTCCATGTCCTGCACTCTGGGAGGATTGAGAAGAGATCCTCGCCCTCCTCTGTGTGACAACCTTTTAAGTGTTTGAAGAGTGCTCTCATGTCTCCCCTCAATCTTCCAGGCTAAACCTGCCCAGTTCTTTCAGTCTCTCTTCATAGGGCTTTGTTTCCAGACCCCTGATCATCCTGGTTGCAGCTAGAACTCTAAAAGATGTATCCAAGGTGTTCTGACTAGTTCTGACTGAAACCCCAGCAGATCCACTGCCCCACATACATCGGAGCAACCAACCTGCATTGCATGTACTCCCCTTCACCCCCTCCAGAATCACGCGTAAAAGCTGCAACTGGAAGATATGAGACCAGTGAACAATGCTTAAACGTGCACAAAAGCCAATAAAGAAAGTACAATGGAATTGTGCTCAATCCCCACCAAAATGTTTTCTTCATCTCATCAAACCTTTGGGGGTTTACACAAACAGGTTTCATCCGATCATGGAATGGCACATCTGCTTTGAACTGCAGACGGCCGGGAGGGATGCACAATTCATTCCTGAGCCGCTGTCTGGGCCCATCTGTGGCAGCAATTGAAAAACTACCTTTCCCAAAGCAATCCACACGGGCTCTTCTGGGTAGTATTTTAAGGACGCTCCCACGCCTTTGGGAAAGTCTTCATTTCCCCTGCATTTCTCAGCCTCGGCTTCTTTCTTCGGTTCACGCTTCCAGCATCTTCCCCGGAGAGCGTGCTGTGCTATTTTAGCGATTCCTTGCAGCTCGGATTCCTCTAAACATTTGCCAGCTCTGTCTTCTTAGATGCCATTTCTTCAGCTTTCAGATCTTTGCCTCTTCCAGGTCCCCTTGGTCCAGTTTGAATAAGCAGGCTGTCAGCTCAGCATCAGCTTAATGATTCACATCGATCTGGGCAGCTTTTGGATCGTCTTTGTTTTTCAGAATACCTTTGTGCTTCCTGAATGGGGCCATTTGCATCAAGCGCATCATTAAATCCATTTGCAGTATTGTCTACTCAGAAGTAAGTCCTGTTGAGTTTGAGGGTGTAATCCTATGCCTGTTTAGACAGTAAAAAGCTGGCTGGGCAATGCTGGGAGTTGTAGGGTTTTTTTTCTGACTAAGCAGGCATAAGACTGCACCATAAGGAGGCAGAGGCCTTAGCTAGAATCATAGAATCATAGAATAGCAGAGTTGGAAGGGGCCTACAAGGCCATCAAGTCCAACCCCCTGCTCAATGCAGGACTCCACCCTAAAGCATCCCTGACAGATAGTTGTCCAGCTGCCTCTTGAAGGCCTCTAGGGTGGGAGAGCCCACCACCTCCCTAGGTAACTGGTTCCATTGTCGTACTGCTCTAACAGTCAGGAAGTTTTTCCTGATTTCCATCCGGAATCTGGCTTCCTGTAACTTGAGCCCGTTATTCTGTGTCCTGCACTCTCGGAGGATCGAGAAGAGATCCTGGCCCTCCTCTGTGTGACAACTTAGACCTAAGGATTATCCCAGGCAAATGGAGGGGTTGTCCCTGACTGCTCCCGGGATCCCCTGTGTGTCATTTGAATGTACAGGGATGATCCTGGGATACTCCCAGGATTTTGGCCTGGTCTAGCCATGGCCGTACTTGCAGGTATGTATGTATAGAATTGCAGGCTCAGAAAGGCAGATTTACACCCTCCCCACAAAAACTGGTTTGTCCTTCCCCCCCAAATGTGGCTACATTGCCCTGTGTTATGCTAGAAGCACAGGAATTCATTTGAGTCAGGTCTGTGTCCCTGAAATTCATTAGCACAGTGGAGATACAAGAAAACCCGAGGTCTGAGGCCCAAAGCCAAGCAGCAAACATGGGTGACAAATCTGTCTGTTTCAATTTCTCATTTTTTCTAATCTTGAGTTTGGCTTGTCCCAAACATTGTGAATTTAAGTTTGAATGAAGATGATTCGGGTGCATCTGTCTGCCTTTCTCTTGATAGATACATTTTTGTATGCCGTTTAGTCTAATATCCATATTTTTGCAAGTGATTTTCCTAAAATCATGTAGTTTCAAAAGTTATTTTCACTAATAAAAGTACATTTATCGGTGCATTTACCCCTAATACACATACACTTTTGTACACTTTTTTGGATTGGACAACTGCAGTGCAAATTCAGAGAACGGTTAATTTCAAAGGATAACTAAGTTTGGTTCATATGCTGATCTGAAAATGTGAAATGAAGTAAATTTGGATTAAAATGCTAACTGACCAAATTTCTTCCCCCATCCCTAGACTGTGGGTGAACAGGAAGCAAGTAGCAGCATAACATTTAGTGCAAAATGACCACTGTAGGATTTAAACATTTCAAAAAAATAAAACTGGACTATATGCTCAGAATGGAAAATGTGGAGAACAGTTCTTTATTTTTGAAAAGGAAAGTGCAAACGTTCTGGCACATATGGGGAAGCCATAAACTTTAATCCAAAATGTGTGGAGACAGGTTGCAGTTGGGCAAGTGGAA
Source organism: Elgaria multicarinata webbii (assembly GCF_023053635.1). Classification (NCBI taxonomy): domain Eukaryota; kingdom Metazoa; phylum Chordata; class Lepidosauria; order Squamata; family Anguidae; genus Elgaria; species Elgaria multicarinata. The sequence continues at coordinate 24,909,923 of NC_086188.1, forward strand.
TGGGATGCAAAGGGCATGCTATACATGCTCTTATATATTAGAATCATACAATCATAGAATATTAGAGTTGGAAGGGGCCTACAAGGCCATCGAGTCTAACCCCCTGCTCAATGCAGGAATCCACCCTAAAGCATCCCTGACAGGTGGCTGTCCAGCTGCCTCTTGAAGGCCTCTAGTGTGGGAGAGCCCACAACCTCCCTAGGTAACTAGTTCCATTGTCATACCGCTCTAACAGTCAGTATGTTTTTCCTGATGTCCAGCTGGAATCTGGCTTCCTGTCACTTGAGCCCATTATTCTGTGTCACGGTGCTAAATGGATGTTGTTTTGAGGCTGTCACCTTCACAGGTGCATTTGGTGGCAACACAGAAGAGGGCCTTCTTGGTGGCCACTCCGAGGCTGTGGATCTCCCAAGTGAGGGAGGCTAAGGATCGCTTTCCTGTCCTTCTGCTTGTTATTCAAGCAAACCTTTGGCATGTAAGAGGGTCTGTTGGGATGGATGCTGTTTTTATTGAGCTATTGTTGTGTTTTTAATTGTGTTTTAATGAATTTGTTTTATTATTGTTTTAATCAAGTTTTATTTATTATTGTAAGCTGCCTTGAGTGCCATTTTTCTTGGTAGAAATTGGGCTAAAAATCAATCAATCAATCAATCAATCAAAAAATAGTTAAAGGAAGATGAGCTTACAAGACCAAGAGCATTAAGTACCCAGAATAAATCCCACCCACCCCACCTGCTTACCTCATTGAGAAGATCATCTAAGGGCCTTGCTAGACCTACCTGAAAATCCGGTGGTGAGGAGGGGCCAGCCTGCACTAGACGTAGCATGGGCTGTCACTCCTTTCCACACTTCAGACGCGACGGGGTAAAGGAAAGCCCTGTCGTGTCCGCCATTTGTTTAAGCCTTAAAGGGGCCGGGTGTGCAGGAGCACACCAGTGACAAAGGTAGGCGGTTTTTTGTTTTTGTTTTTTAAAAATGGTCCCTGCTCCCCCTGCCCCCGATTATCCCCGCGATCTCCGATTCCCCCTCACGATCCCCGCTTCCCCCTGTGATCTCCCCACCCCCTGATCTCTCCCCCTGCTCCGATGGCCCAGCGCCCTGTCCACCGCTTTTCCTGGTTACTCGCGAGTAATTGCGGTAGCTGGGAAAAGCGGCGGACCTGTCTACACACCCACATGGAAAATACCGGGTCACAAACAGTGCCGGTTATCCCGGGCCAAGGGAAGGTTACCCCTGCCTGAGCCCGGGATCCCCTGTGCGTCATCTGGATGCACAGGGGCAGGCCCGGGGCTCGCTCCCGGTTAACCCCTCGTCTAGCAAGGCCCTAACTCTCCTCCCCACCTGGATGTATATCCAGGTGCACTAAGTAGCACGAAACACTTAAAAAAACTCTTCAGTACAGATCAAGGTACACAAAACAAATGAGATCGTCTCTTCTGCTGCCATTTTTCATGGTGTCAAAAACCACTACCCAAGAATGAGCAAATGGGGATGAATTGGGGAGATTTGGAAGATGAACTCCTTCGGTTTGGAAAGCCCCACCCAATTAGAAGCTGGTCCCCGTCCTCCCTCTCGGAACGTGGATGGAGCTCGTAATACCTTGCCACTGTCCAGCCCTCGCTGCCAATCCCCCGTGCACCCCCCACAAGCCTTTTCCCTTGAGAAGAAGAGGGGTGAGAGCACCACAGGGGAGGCTCTGTAGGGACATGAGACACCTGTTTTCAGCCCTCCTCTTTAAAAGGGAACTAGTACCTTGGGCATGCTGAGGAGTTTCACTTCCCGGGTACATCTTGATGAGAGGAAAGCCCCAGGGTGGACCTGCAGTGTCAGCAGGTCATTTATAGGGTGCAGCCGCCATTGCAGAGCCATCCCAGAGCATTCCCCCTAAGCTCTTCTTTAAAAAAAGTCAGGCACTTAACCCAACTTTTTCCACCGAGCAATGTGCAGACCCGCATTTGCCGTCCATCGCCTTACTCCAGTGTTACAGCGGAGGCGTGGCCGAGGCAATGGCGCCCCCTGAGGGGGCGGTCTAGCGAGCGGAATGGCCTCCAGGGGGACCTTAGGGAGCTTCTCGTCAGTCGATAAGAAAAGAAATACAAATGGACCACGGGCGCCCCGGGAAAGTGGGGAGGTGGCGGTTCATTTCTGCACCTCTCTAAAATTACGCAATTGCACAATTACAAACATTTAAAAAAATATCAACCCGAAAACACCGGTAAAAAAACACACAAAACCTGGGCGAGGAGCCGATTTCCCCCTCCACGACTCCTTTGTTTTCAGATGCTGGGAAGAGGAGGAAGACAGGAACAACGTTGTGCGTGTGCAGGAACAGGGACCTCCAAAACCTGCATTTGTGCTCTGTTCCATGGGTATTACCCTGGAGGACCGCAATTGCAGGGATGTTGGATAATGAGGCGCCAATGTGACCTTGTATAGACACGGCTCCTGTCAGAGAGCAAGGAATTGCAATTTCCCCAGCCTCCTGAATCCATCTGGGAGGCAGGGAAAATGATACGTCCCGTCATCTCATGCTTTCTACTAAGAAAAGATGGTTTTATGGATGCTGGCAAGGCCTCTCCTGTCGCTGTTGATGCCTTCATGCTGTTGGTTACTATCTTCCTCTTTTCATAGGCTTTTTAAGGTTGGGAAGGATGGTATACATCTGTCTGTTTATCCAACTGTCTGCTGATCTATCTATCTAATCTATCATCTAACTATCTCTCTTCCTCTATCCAGAAATTACAGAAGACCTGAATGTATTTGGGTATTTTTCTTTTTTCTTAACATTCATTGGGACAACACAGAAGTATAAGGAATAACAAGTTGAGCAAAGTGTTGTTCAACTCTGCTCCCAAATATGACACTCCCAAATTACCACTTGGTAAACGCTTCTCTGACTTTATTTAGCTTTAGTTTACTTATTAGATTTATTCCACTTTTATATTAAAGTGGAAAATATTGAAGTGACTTAGGATAAATAGAAAAATATATAAAACCATTACAGTAAAACAACGCATCAACAAACAAACAAACCCACCATCAGGAATAAAACATCCAAAAGGTCAGTATTTAAACTTCATCAAGAACTCTGTAAAATGCAAGGTTACTGCTTAAACATTAGCCTAAATAGAAAAGTTTTTGCCATCTGTCAAAACCTGGCAAATCTCTACTAGGATGGAATTCCAGGATTGTGGTGCCACCACTAAAGAGGCCGGGTCTCCTGTCGTCATTCTGAGCTTGCGTATGGATAGAAAAGAATCATAGAATCATAGAATAGCAGACTTGGAAGGGGCCTACAAGGCCATCGAGTCCAACCCCCTGCTCAAGGCAGGAATCCACCCTAAAGCATCCCTGACAGATGGTTGTCCAGCTGCCTCTTGAAGGCCTCTAGTGTGGGAGAGCCCACAACCTCCCTAGGTAACTGGTTCCATTGTCGTACTGCTCTAACAGTCGGGAAGTTTTTCCTGATGTCCAGCTGGAGTCTGGCTTCCTTTAACTTGAGCCCGTTATTCCATGTTCTGCACTCTGGGAGGATCGAGAAGAGGGTGGGGCCTCTGAGGCAGGCAGCTTCTGAGGCCTTAGCTAGACCTAAAGTTTATCCCGGGATCGTGCCGGGGTCATCCCTGTTCATGTAAATGACACACAAGGGATCCCGGGAGCAGGCAGGGATGACCCTGGGATGATCCCGGGATAAACCTTAGGTCTAGTTAAGGCCTAAGTTAGCCTGGTCCCAAGACTTTTAGGGCTGTCAAGTCCAATACCAGAGCTCTGAAATGAGGCTAGAAAGAGAATCAAATAGGCAACCCATGCAGATGAGATCAGGGCTATATGCACTAAGCTTTAGATGCCAGACAGTAGCCCGACAGCAGCATTTTGTACCAACTGAAGTTTCTCAGGGCCAACACAAAATCTCCATGCTGCCCCCTCCCCCCTCCCCTCCCCCCATCTTCTCTCCCCTGCCCTCTCTCCCCATCCCCTGGTGTGTCTCTCCTGCCTCATCCCTCCCTTACCCTTCCATTGCTGCCTCTGCTAGTGCTCTCTGTAGAGACTTGTTGGCCAGAGAAAGTGGCCGGAATGGGTCTTCAGAGAGCCAGCCAGGCATTGTGGGAGGGGTGTCCCAGGATATTTTCCTGAACTGCCACAACCCTCCTTCCAGTGATGATGAAAAATCCCTTCTCTGGTTTCTTACCACGGTTCTTTTCCTTTGGTTGTGCCATTAGGGTGACCCTATGGAAAGGAGGACAGGGCTCCTGTATCTTTAACAGTTGCATAGAAAAGGGAATTTCAGCAGGTATCATTTGTATATATGGAGAACCTGGTGAAATTCCCTCTTCATCACAACAGTTAAAGGTGCAGGAGCTATGCTAGAGTGACTAGATACAAAAGAGGGCAGGGCACCTTCAGCTTTAACTGTTGTGATGAAGAGGGAATTTCACCAGGTTCTCCATATATACAAATATCACCTGCTGAAATTCCCTCTTCAATACAACTGTTAAAGATACAGGAGCCCGGTCCTCCTTTCCATATGGTCACCCTAATGGTACAAGCAAAGGAAAAGAACTGTGGTAAGAAACTCACTTGCTCATGCCCGTGTTTCCTGGTTGACCATTTTGTCATTTTGACCCCTCCCACCACCACTGGAATGCAGCCCCTGAGAGGTTTTCCAAAATGGAACCAAGCCCTCAGGTGAAAGACGTTCCCCACCCTTTTTTAAAAGTGTGTCGGCCCTAGCGAAATGTTTTGGGTCAGGCCAGAGATCACTTTGGCAAAACTCTGACAGTGGGGGGTTTTTGCTTTTTGCTGACTTCTTTGTATCAGGGACAAAGGCTTGAAGGATTTTAGCCCTGGCAAAAGCCAGGTCTCTCTTCCCAAGTCATTGGTCTCAGATCCTGTCCAAGTCCAGGTAAACACCACTCTTCCCTTGACCAAACCAGGAGGGCTTCTACCTGATTTCACCTGATTGTAACAGCAGCCATTCTAAAGCAGAAGAACTCCTTTCTTAGGTTTTTTAAGACAATGAGGACTAGAGGTCCTTAATAAGTTTTAGGTAGGGTGACCCTATGAAAAGGAGGACAGGCCTCCAGTATCTTTAACAGTTGTATTGAAAAGGGAATTTCAGCAGGTGTCATTTGTATGCCTGCAGCACCTGGTGAAATTCCTTCTTCATCCCAGCAGTTAAAATTACAGGAGCCCCGCCCTCTTTTGTATCTGGTCACTCTAGTTTAGCTCCTGCAGCTGTAACTGTTGCGATGAAGAGGGAATTTCACCAGGTGCTGCAGGCATACAAATGACCCCTGCTGAAATTCTCTTTTCTATACAGCTGTTAAAGATACAGTCCCCCTTTTCCTAGGGTCACCTTATTTTAGGCACCCTCTCCTGGCAAAAATTAGAAGAGAAACACTGCCCTTCTTGGAAAGGGGACCTCCCAAAGTAGTAGAGTATCTAACAAGGACTGGGGAGACCCAGTTTCAAATCCCCGTTCATCCAGGAAGCTCACTGGGTCACCTTGGGCATGTGACCAGCCTAGCCAGTCCAGGTCCAGGCCCGATTCAAAGTGCTGGTATTAACATTTAAAGCCCTAAATGGCTTGGGGCCAGGCTATCTGAAGGAACGCCTCCTCCCATATGTACCTGCCCGGACACTAAGGTCATCCTCAGGGGTCCTTCTCCACAAGCCCCTGCCAAAGGAAGTGAGGCAGGTGGCTACCAGGAGGAGCAGGGCCTTCTCTGCAGTGGCACCCCGGCTGTGGAATGAGCTCCCTAAGGAGGTTCGCTTGGCACCTACATTATATGCCTTTAGACGCCAGGTGAAGACCTTTTTATTCTCCCAACATTTTAACAGTCTATAAATAAATTTTAACGTGGTGTTTTAAATTTGTAATTTTGCATTGCTGCTGCTTTTATCTGGATGAGCTTTTATATTGTACTTTATATCATGTTTTTATACTGTTGTTTTATACTCTGAATGTTTTTAATTTTTGTGAACCACCCAGAGAGCTCCGGCTATTGGGCGGTATAGAAATGCAATAAAATAAATAAATAAATAAATATGATTATTGTGATGATAAAAAGAGGAGCAGTGGCTCTCACACATGCCTCATTGAGTTCCTTTGGAAGTAGTGTGGCATGTAACAGCAATTACACGAGTCAGTGTGGTGTAGTGGCTAAGTTGTTGGACTGGGAGTCGGGAGATCTGGGTTCTAGTCCCCACTTGGCCATGCAAACCTACTGGGTGACTTTGGGCCAGTCACAGACCCTCAGCTTAACCTACCTCATAGGGTTGTTGTTTTTGTGAGGATAACATGGACAGGAGGAGGATTATGTATGCTGCCTTGGGTTCCTTGGAGGAAAAAAAGTTGGGATATAAATGCAATAAATAAATAAAGATGGGGATTGAAAAGAAGGTTGCACTGAGGTTAAGATAAATGCAATGTAGCCGTGGAACAAATAAAAGGAAGAGACAGAAAGAGAAAGACAGACACATACGTTTACAAAAACAAATGCAGCTCCCATCCTGCAGGTCACAATTAAAGCTGTATCTCAAGCTGGAAATAATTGGAAGTCTGCAAAGGCACAGGCAGTCTATAACCAGGTAGCCCAAAGGAAATTGGGAGGTGTAACATACAAGTGGTGCCAGTAGAGGGCAGTATTGCACAATGCTGAAGAGCCGCTTTCACTGCACAACCCACAAGGTGCTACGAGTGGCGTGGCAGGTTCTGCAGGAGAGGAGAGAAAGGATCCCCGGACTCATTAAGGAGGGGAAAGGAGCCCCTTTTCTAGGCAGCTCCTCCCACCCACCCCATTCCCCATCTGCGGCACAGCAGCACCGCTGTCCTGAATTTCCCTAATTAATGGTTGCAAGAGTAAGAGGTGGACGCCTCCCTCCTCATCGGCAAACAGACAAGGAGCTGCAGTAGCAAGGTGTAGCTAAGGAAATAATAAGGGGGAGGACCGAGGACCGAGACAGAGGTGGGAAATGGGTTGCTGTCCGAAGACACCAAGAAATACCCAGGGTTGGCCAAAACTAACGGTGCCTTGCTGGCTGTTAGGAGAGGAGAAGCTTTCCCAACCTGACCTCCTTTGAATGTGTTGGATTACAACTCCCATCACCTACACCCATAAGGGCTCTGGTGGTCTGGGATAATGGGAGTTGTAGGGTGATCATATGAAAAGGAGGTCAGGGCTCCTGGTCATTCCGAAACGGATAGAATGTTGCCATGAAGTAGGACGGTGCAGGGACCCTCAATCCACCTCAGAGGCCGGTCCGGAGCCCCAGAAGCAGCCCCAATCCGCCTCAGGGCTGCCTCGGGGGTTCCCGACCCGCCTCGGCACTGAAGCTAAGGCAAAATTCAGGCCCTCCGAGGCGACTTGGGAGTTTTCTGGGTGCTGGCTGCGCTGCCAGCACCCAGAAAAATGTCCCCACTTACCTGGTGCCTCCACCACCCACTGCCGCGTCCTACTTCCTGTCTTATGCGTTGGTGGCAGTGGAAGCCCCCCAACGCAAAGACGGTGGCGGAGCAGGTAAGCCCCCTCCCCCCATTCCCCACTTAGCTGCTCCATAGCCTCTGTCTTTGCGTGTGGCACCTGCCACTGCCGCCAACACATAAGACTGGAAGTAGGCCGCGGAGGGGAGACAGGATAGCCCTCGTCAAGTCCTTGAAAGATTGTCACACGGAGGAGGGCCAGGGCTCCACAATTCAAGAAGCACGCAGACAAGCTGGAGCGTGTTCAGAGGAGGGCAACCAGGGTGATCAGGGGTCTGGAAACAAAGCCCTATGATGAAGAGAGACTGAAAGAACTGGGCAGGTTTAGCCTGGAGAAGAGAAGATTGAGGGGAGACATGAGAGCACTCTTCCAATACTTAAAAGGTTGTCACACAGAGGAGGGCCAGGATCTCTTCTCGATCCTCCCAGAGTGCAGGACACGGAATAACGGGTTCAAGTTAAAGGAAGCCAGATTCCAGTTGGACATCAGGAAAAACTTCCTGACTGTTAGAGCAGTACGACAATGGAACCAGTTACCTAGGGAGGTTGTGGGCTCTCCCACACTAGAGACATTCGAGAAGCAACTGGACAAGCATCTGTCAGGTATGCTTTAGGGTAGATTCCTGCATTGAACAGGGGGTTGGACTCGATGGCCTTGTAGGCCCCTTCCAACTCTGCTATTCTATGGAACCAGTTGCTTAGGGAGGTTGTGGTCTCTCCCGCACTAGAGGCCTTCAAGAGGCAGCTGACAGCTATCTGTCAGGGATGCTTTAAGGTGGATTCCTGCATTCTGCAGGGGGTTGGACTTGATGGCCTCATAGGACCCTTCCAACTCTACTATTCTATGATTCTATATGGTTCTATGCCCCTGTTCAGAGGGAGAATACACTACAAAATGTTGTTCCTGTTCCACTTGTCTATCCCTAATTTTAAAACCCAGGAATTGAATGCTCTTCAAGGTGGGAATGCTTTTTCTGTTATTTATAGCCTCCATGTGGTAACTACTTGTCTCAGGGCTGTAAATAACAGGAACTATGACTGCCTGCAGTATGTGTGAATCCCCGTCCGCTTGCTTCATGCAACAGCAGTTACTGCTGCCTTGTTACTCTTGGTTGCTGGGGAATAATTAGAAAAAATGCTCGTCTGGTGGAGGCTGCATAGCAAAACCGGTCTCTCTTGAAGGTTAACTGTCCTCAGAGCAGCTGTTGACTGCAGCCTTGACTGCTGATTCCGGGTTTCCGGATGGCACCTCATTTAGCCCTACATGTGTTGCCACTTTGCTTTAATAACAGAACAGAGAGCCAAACGATCACGTTTGATGCAATTACAGCAGAAGCGCCTTGTTTTCCAAACACCAAGTGCCTGTTTTATGGCATATACAGGTTGGCGACGAGCCACCCATTATGTCTGGATTAATGCACTGCTAATTAGACAGTGAATAAAATAGCCAAAAAAGAAAAAGAAAAAAGGATCTCTCGAGCAGGTGTCCGGACAGCAGAGAGGAGCAGCACACTTCCCAGGCCCTTGACGGCTCCCGCCCACCAGGTTTTGCTATTTGGGGAGTGAGTTTTGGTAACTGCAAAGCCGCCAATGACTGGAAAGCCAAATGATTCTTCAACTACATTTGAAGGTAATATTTGGAAAACGTACACTCCATATGGAAACAAAGAACCAAACCGATATAGGATATGTCTGCAAACAGTATTTGTGTCTCGTAAGACAGTTTCTGTTTGCTTATTTCAGGGGTGTTGAGCCTCCTTCAGCCCAAGTTTAGAATTCCATTTTTTGAGAAACAGCTTTTGGAGTGTGTGCGGGCCTTCCAGGGGTGGCAATAAGGGTGGGGCCAAAAATACAAAATAAATTAATTAATACTAGCATATTTTAGCTTAACATTCTTACTGCCAGGAACTGAGTCTAAGGGCCTTGCTAGACCCGGTGGAAAATCCGGGGGCGAAGAGGGGAGACCTCGCATTATGAATAACGCGAGATCTCGCCCTTATTCACACGTGAGCTGCGACGAGCTCTGGAGGAGAGCTGTCGGGGCCGCCAGTTTTTTTTAAAGCGACAGCAGCAGCGCAGGAGCCAGGAAAGGTAAGTAGGTTTTTTTTTAAAAAAATTCTCCTTCCCCCCATCCATGATCTTCTCCCCGGCCCCGTTCTCCTTCCCCCCGTCCGCGATCTCCCCCCCAGCCCCATTCTCTTTTCCCCGCCCGCGATGTCCGATCCCCTTGCTGCCCCCCGCCTGCAATGTCCGATCCCCTGCCCGATGTCCCTTGGACCGCGATTCCCCCCCGATCTCCCCGGCCTCCGTTTCCCGCCCCCATGTCCCCCCCATAGCCCTGATGGCCACAGTGCTCCTGTGGAGTGCTGTGGCCCGTCCACCACTTTTCCGGGCTACTCGAGAGTAAATCCGGTAGCCAGGAAAAGCGGCGGACCTGGCTACACGCCTGTGGTTTCAGGCTCAGCCCAAGACCACAGGAAAAACTGGGCCTGAAGTGGTGCCAGTTAACCTGGGCCCAGGGAGGGCTCACCCATGCCTGAGCCTGGCATACCCTGTGCGTTATCTGGATGCACAGGGGTGAACCCGGGGCTCACACCAGGCTAAAGCCCCATCTAGGAAGGCCCTTAGTGTTTCTTTACATTTAACACTCCCCCCACGCTTTCTATGTCCATTTCTGTTCCAGGATTGCAATTGGCTCAATTACATGGGCGGCCAGGGGAGTCACAGGGTTTGGAATGAATACTTCTTATCTCGGAGTCTTCCATTCAAGCCAGTAAAACATCTCCATCTAGTGGTGGAACTATAGCACAACACTACCTTTTCATGGGGTGATTTTGTGGATTGTTGTTTTGTTTTACAAAAGCTGGTTATCTCCATGTTTTCTGACAGCGGGATAAGCGGGGGATAGTGCAGGAGACATCCTGGCTGTTGATGACATCATGTAATCAACCCGCAAATGTCTGTGAGTGGCCAGTCGTGAACGTGCTATAAATCGCTTGTTTAGAGAAACTACCAAGAGAGGCATTTCAGCCTTCTAGAATGGGGGCAAGTAACTGCACCAAAGCTGGAAATCGCCAATTATTTTGAGAACAAAAAGGTGTGTGCGTGGAGAGGAAGCAAGGGAACATTGAGCTCCTTGGAGGAGGGGTGGGAAATAAAAGAAACAAACAAACAAATACGGGAGGGGTCTCCAAACCAAACCCCCATACTCCGCTGTCTGACTTTCATTATTCTGCTGGGGTTTGAAATTAGTCAGCTCTTAAGTTGAAACTAGTGGGAATATATAACATATGGATATGGGGGCCCTGACATCCATCCAATTAACTTTAATATTGTTAAATAATTTGACCACAATTGATTTATATCTTCTGCATTTGGTTGGCATGGTGAAAAAGCCAAAGTGCACCATCGCTTCCTTAGTGCTGGCAACATAGAATCATAGAATAAGTAGAGTTGGAAGGGGCCTATAAGGCCATGGAGTCCAACCCCCTGCTCAATGCAGGAATCCACCAGAAAGCATCCCTGACAGATGGCTGTCCAGCTGCCTCTTGAATAGTGTAGGAGAGCCCACAACCTCCCTAGGTCATGGGTTCCATTGTCATACTGCTCTCAGGAAGTTTTTCCTGATGTCCAGCTGGAATCTGGCTTTCTGTAACTTGAGCCCGTTATTCCGTGTCCTGCACTCTGGGATGATGGAGAAGAGATCTTGGCCCTCCTCTGTGTGACAACCTTTCAAGTATTTGAAGAGTGCTATCACGTCTCCCCTCAGTCTTCTCTTCTCCAGGCTAAACAGGCCCAGTTCTTTCAGTCTCTCCTCATAGGGCTTTGGTTCCAGACCCCTGATCATCCTGGTTGCCCTCCTCTGAACATGCTCCAGCTTGTCTGCATCCTTCTTGAAGTGTAGAGCCCAGAACTGGATGCACTACTCTAGATGAGGCCTAACCAGTACCGAATAGAGGGGAACCAGTACCTCGCACGATACTTCTATTAATGCAGCCCAAAATAGCATTTGCTTTTTCTTTTGCAGCCACATCACACTGTTGGCTCATATTTAGCTTGTGATCTGCAACAATTCCAAGATCCTTCTCGCTTGTAGTATTGCTGAGCCAAGTACCCTGAGACCTCAAGTGAGACCTGAAGCGAGGAGGCAGCTTTCTTGCTGCTTCTGTTTCTGCAGCTGCTGCCTCGGTCTGTGAATCTGTTTTTCTCTACTTTTGCAAACAAAGCACATGGGATTTCAATCCATCACAGAAAAAGTGCATTGTGGTGCATGGCATTGTGATACATGGGACAGAAACAAACCGCACATTTCCAAAGCACACTTTTGCGATGCACTTGTGCAAATTCAAAGATACCTTGAAATCTCATAACTAGAGAACTTTCATCTGAGAGCTTCTCTACGCGAGTGATTTATTGCATGCTTGTGATGGTCGCTCTTGGAAGTTTGCATATCGGCAGGGTGTAATAGCACTCTAAGAGCCACTAGATGGCACTGTTTATTGGACATATTGAGCATTTCTGCAAAAGGAAATTTTCAATTCCAAATCATGTGTTTGCTGTCTACAGGAGCCCATCATACACCAGGAAAGACTCTGGAAGAAGAAAGCCTGGTAAGTGAGCTGGATTTTTGCTTAATATAGAGAAGTCCTGACTTATAACCTTGGATTCATGACTTGATGAGAAATTTATGAATGACAAAGGGCCCATTTTCCCCATCAGTAGTTTGAATATATTTTATCGTGCTGAAATGGAACTCGCTCCTAAAGTATTCTATGAAAACATTTTTTTTGGGGGGAAAGATATGCTGGCCACACTCTGGATGTGTGAATATTTGGCAAGTATTTGTTATTTGATGCTGGCAGTTGACAGATCATTTGCAACAGGAGTCAACACTGAACAGTAGCTGAGGCTGTCAGGCATTTTACAGGCATTTCGGCGCTCAGTGACCAATTCTGCTGGCCTGCCACAACAGCTGGCCTTTGACATCACCTGACAAGAAGACCCTCCTCACTTGACGGGATCTGAGAGACTGATTTGCATCATGGTGCAGTAGATTTATTTATTTATTTATTTAAAACATTTATATTCTGCCCTATATCATTATAAAAACATACAGTATAAAACATACAGATAAAAACATACAGTATAAAACAATAAATATGCACAGTTAAAACAGATTAAACCATGATGCTATAGTATTGATTTCATTTAACCAATAATTAAAGAAACACAGGCAAATTTCATTGGCAAAGTATGATTTTAGCATTCTGGAGAGAAATCTTGATGTTAAAAAAAAGTCTGAAGCTTAAATGTGAAAATTTGGCACATTTCGAAGTTTCAGCTGCAGTGTCTGCCTCTCAGCTTCAGGCCTTTGAATAGACCGTAGCTGTTTTTCTCAAAGCTGTGCCTGCCAGAACTCCCTGATTGTATATTATCTTATTCTGTACTTCAAAATGATCTCGGGTCTGAATATGCCACTCTTATAGGCAAGCTGATGCTGGTACAAAAGAAGGCATCCCTCCTGCCTGTCTCTTCAGTCCAGGCAGAGGAAATCTGCTGGCTGAGTTCCTAAATGAGCTGGATCTAAACAGCATCCCTGAACTTTTTATTTTATTTCATATCTAAAACATTTATTTAGTCTGATGTAGTAGTTAGCTTTCTTCCCTGTTCCGGGTTGCTTACATCTCCTTCTTAACAAGCAGCCCTTTGCCTTAATGGACTCAGGTCAAGTTGAGCAGCTGAACGTTCAAAAGGATGAAGACAAAGCTGAGCAAATAGCAGCAGACAAAGTCTCCCTGGACTGAATTCATTCCTAGAAAGCAGCTTTGATTGGCCCATCAAATTGTCCCAGCTTCTTCCCCAAAAGGCTCAGATGCTCATGTTACACAATGAGCACACACATCTTCATTTGTATTTATCCTCAGTCTCAAAAGGCCGAGGTGTTTTCCCCGTACCCTTTGTGAGCAAGTCTTTGGAGTTGAAATGAAATGAAAGTTCGCATGCTTGGATATATTCTCAAAATAAGCCACATCCATCTTCGAGATGGCTGTTTCCAAGTGCAAGTTGGAAATGTGTGCTCAGACAGGAGTAAGGCTAAGGTGGATTCTGTTAAATGCTTCCACCTGCATTTCACAGTTTGTCAGGTGTCTTTCATTGTCCTCATGGATGGAATTGGATTTTTTTTAAAAACAGAATTTTGTTCTACTCGTGCTAATGCACATTAAATATGGCACATTAGTGTACTAGCACACTTGCACAAGTGTGCATTAGCAGTACTCCACACTTGTGCTAATGAGAATTAGTGCAAATCCCTCCCAAGTGAAAATTGGTGTGCAAATCTGCAGTATCTGTGTGACTCAGAAAAACAAAACAAACTGCTGCACAATCTGAAGGTTGGATTCATAGAAACCTGACCTCATTTGATTCTGTTGCAACTTCTCCAACCTGAGTGATGGCAGAGTCAGGCCCTAATGACTGCTGAGGCTACAGTAGAAACACAGTAGATGGGCCAAGATGGAATTTGGGTCCTGAGGCCAAGCCAACACCACAGGGTCAAGGAACGGAAGTCTCAGCAGGACTAGGGTGACCCTATGGAAAGGAGGACAGGTCTTGAAATTGAAATTGAATTGAAATTCCCCTTTCAATACAGTTGTATTGAAAGGGGAATTTCAGCAGATGCCATTATTATGCATGCAGTGAAATCCCCTCTTCATCACCACAGTTCAAGCTGCAGGAGCTATACTAGAGGGACCAGATACAAAAGAGGGCAGGGCTCCTGCAGCTTTAACTGTGGTGATGAAGAGGGAATTTCACCAGGTGCTGCATGCATAACAATGGCACCTGCTGAAATTCCTTTTTCTATACAACTGTTAAAGATACAGGAGCCTGTCCTCCTTTTCATATGGTCACCCTAAGCAGGATAACATCAGCAACTGAGAAGATGGAAGCCAAGAAGCCCAAAGGGAGAGCCATGTGGCTTTCCTCAATCATGCATTGTTAAGACTGAGGGACAGCAGCAGATCTGGGCACGATATATAACTGCCAATAGCAGGGGGTTGGCTGCTTGGAAGCAGCTGACTCCCAGGAACACAAGAGGCTGCCTTCTACAGACTCAGACCTTGGGTCTGTCTAGCCCAGTATTGTCGACACTGACTGGCAGCCGTGGCTCTCCAGGGTTTCAGGCAGGAGTTTTTCCAGCCCTACCTGGAGATGGCGCAGATCAAACCTGGGACCTCCTGCATGCAATGATGCCCCCTCAAGAGGATCCATCATTTCTATGGGGCTTGTAACTCACTTTCAGCTGCCTGCACTTCCTTCCCCCATCCAGAGGTATGGGAAGCAGGAAATCAATGCTGGACCTCAGGAACCCGCTGAGCTGAACCTTGGCCTGAGGCCCACTGTTCCTGGCACTTAGTGCCAAGCTTTGCAAACTGTGAAGAGTATCGTGTTGCTGAGACAAGCAGGAGAGATCAGAGGGGTGCACGAGGGAGATCCATGTCAAGAAACCTGAAATGGGAGGGATGGGGAAAGCACCTGGCAACGTGGATCAGCACAGCCCCCGCCCCAGGGGGCACTGCTTCCCATTCGTACATTTCCAGCCAGCTGGGCTGTGAAAGATGAGAAGCGGAAGTAGGGCCATTCATTCCAGCAGCCCTGCAGAAGGACTTAGAGCTTCTTTATATGAGTGATTTATTGCACGCTCGCGCCGGGTCACTGGCGGAAGTTTGTGGGTCCTTTTCATGACGTCGTCAACCTCCGATGCCTCTCCTGCCATTTCCAAGCAGGGATCTGTCGTTTTATAAAACCTTGAAAACGCTGCAATAAATTGAAATGGCACAATAAAACAGTGTGAATTTGCTGGAGGTAGAATTGAAACATATGGGAAGGAACTGGCAAAAACAAGGGTGGGGGAGCGCGTGTATTGTGCCGTCGTTAAACCCACAAACACTCCAGAAGACAAAGCCTCAGTAAGACTGCAGGATTTTTGGTAAATGTGGTGAAGCCCTTCTTGTCTTTTTAGATTTTAGGCCTGCAGGCAGGGACTGCATTTTTACTGATTATTTGTAAGCAGTGGGCTAAAAACACTATAAATAAATAAATAACAGCACAGAGCAAGTCTGCCTGTCATTCTTTCCCTAATGTCAGAAGGTGTCAGTTTCCAATAGTCATTGGGTGCCCAGTTTGTGCTACAAATCCAGGAACAAGGGTCAATCCCAGGTACATCTTTGGCTTGTAGAGATGTTTTGACACCAGGTGCAGCTGGTGCCCTAGAATTTCACCTGAAATGAAGTTTTAGGTAGAATACAGTGGTTTGAGAACTCATGGATTTGCTTAGGGCTGTTCCATACATCCCAGTGTGCGACTCATAGAAAACATTAGTACAGTGAGTGAGTCAATCTGTATGGCTGAGATCTCAGGCCTAGTGTACAAACTTTCCTTTCCATAGGCAAAGTTGGAATACTTGGGAGGTGGTGAAGATATGGCAGGTAGTGTTGTGCTCTCTGGTTCTTCTCCTTTGCTGTCCAATAAGTCTCTTCTTTCCTCTGCAGCTCCTAAGCTGTGTCCACTTCCTGCTCCCCTTTATTTTGAGTAGATGTCCTATTTTCCTCTGTCAGGGATCCTTCTATGACCAGCCCCTCCCCAGCAACTCTTTAAGGATCTTTGGCCTCCTCAAGAGTCCCACTTTCCTTCCTTTACCTTCCTCTTCCCAATAATGTGGGGTTTGAGCTGAGACGTGGGATGATTGGCACTCCAGATACTTGTGGCTTAACACAGCATTTACCAGAATATTAAAACAACGGCCCCAAACAAGGAAAGGTATTTAGTCAATAGAGCTGAGTGTTACAAAGGCATTAAAAGAAAATTAAAGTTGCAAAATGCAAGTTCTTTTACCCTAGCTGCCTTTAGGCTTTTACAGCTTCCTCCTCCTCATGCTCTCATCTTTTCCTGCTCTCACTGTTTTATACCCTCTTCCTTCAAAATGAAAAGTACTGTTTCAATCTTGAAGAAATGAATCTTAACCAGAGAAATGGAACCGCACCTCTCAGGGATACCCCCATCCAACAGAAAACTCCCAGGTCTCTAGGCCTGACTTTATTACCTTGTCTCTGTAGTCTCAAACCGTCATATTCTCCTTTCTGCTTCTTCCTTACAACTAGAAATAGCTTCTCAGGCAAACATCCAGGCATCCCCGTTACCTCTGCAAGGAGGCCAACTCCGGAATCCCCTTGCACTGGTATATCTCAGCTACATGGACGTTTCCCTCTTGTGATCACATTGGCTGCACCCCACGCTTCTCCCAGCTCTTCTCCCAGGGTAGGTTTTGCTCCTTCACAAAGGCCTGGGAAGTTGCCAGAAATCATCCCCTAAAATAAAACTGTGAGGCCAATTTGGTAGTTTTGACTCAGGAGAAACATCTGAGTAATTTGCAGGGATGCAAATGGAGTTTCAATAAGACTAGCAAAGCACCTCAGCATCAGGGATGTCTGAACATCCTAATTTGGGGCATCCATGAGCCATCCATCCATGTATATTTTTATTTGGTGGAGACAATTTATTCTGTTCCCTATGTTTTATGCCCTACTTCAAAGTATTCCAGGGGAGAGACACGGCAGCAGGCACTTAGCACCTAAGTGGGCAATAGTTCTCCAATTTAAATCTGAACATGATTGTTTGGTGAATACTTAAGAAGAACAACAGCAGTTCAAGAAATCACGGCCAATTTGTGCACTGCTCCAGAGCAGGAAGAAGAGCTGCATTTGTAATGAACATTATTTCCGAAGGATAGATTTTTAAAAACCCTGTTCAGATGGTTTGCACTTCACCAGAAGGACATTTTAAGATGTTGTGATTGTTACTTTAATATTGTATTGGTTTTATATGCTCTTTTAACTAATTTTATGTATTATATTTTATTTAGCGTTGTACCCCACCTTGATCCAGAGGGAGAGGCGGGTAATAAATAACTAAATTATTATTATTATTATTATTATTATTATTATTATTATTATTTCAACCTCTGCTTCAACTCAAGTTGTGCTTGGAGGAAAAAGCAAGGCCCTGGGGGCTCGTGTTTGGAACACAGGTTGCTTCTGCAAAGGAAATTGGGGCCCCAGTCCACCCAACAAGGTGCCTGTGAAGTTGGATTGGCAGATTAGTAGGAAATTTGTAACCAATTTTCAAAATTTGACATTTGACCTTGAAATTGGTCTCCACGTTCAAAACTGTGATGTGTTGGAAAGTTTCTTGATTGGTTGGTTGGATGGATGGTTTTCTGTCTCTTGAAAGGGCTTCCTTTGAGGGCGTACATTGTAGTTCCTGATCTTACCCTTTGACCTTGTTTTGTGTTTTTAATGGACGGTATAAGCCACCTTCACCCCACACTTCCACCTGAACTCAGGCTCCCTCCCTCCCTTCTGAGGCTCAAGGTCACTTAGTCCGTCTTTAGATAAAATAGAGTTTAAACCCAGAGCTTCCCAATGAAAGTTCAACATCAAAATAAGAAAAATACTTTGCATTTCTATGAAGCACTTTTGAGTGTTCAAAATAGTTTGCACACATCATCCTCTGTCTATTGTATGTTGTTAGCTCCTTGGCAACAGGAGCTCATATCTCTATCTATCTATCTATCTATCTATCTATCTATCTATCTATCTATCTATCTCTTAAGTAGCATTGTAAGGCAACAAATATACCAGAGGTGCACCTTGAAGCCTGCTTGTGGGTCCTGCCATCCCCAGTGTGACCCCACAGCCCTCTACCACCACTGCTAGCGGCCAGCCAAAATTTGCAGCTGCAAAAAACACCAAATTTTCAGTGGCACGCTACTATTGAATGCTACACTGGTTACATTTAGCTTGTTTAGCTTGAAAATCAGCAGCAGATCAGTGCTCCCATATGGGAGTTGGGCAGGGGGTGGGAGAGATATTGAGAACAATGTAACAATAATACATTAAATAAATAACTAAATAACTAAATAAATTCCAAGGGAAGACACATATAGCACATGCCACTCATGGATGATTGAGTGTCAGGTTGTGAGGGATCAAGGCCAGTAAAGTAGGATCACCTCTGCTTAAGTGCTGGCAGGTCCAGTAGAACAGGGTCTCTGTAAGGTTACAAACTGTCAGGACCCCGGAGAGCGCATTGTAGTTGATACTCACTGGAGTGATCCTAGACAGGGAAAGTGGTTTTCCCAGCCAGGAGATGCAGGCAATGGAGGCCTTAAGAAGGCTGGCAGGTTCTGAGGCTCCAGCCACACTGGATGCCACTTGTAGCCCTTAGAGCTGGGCCCACAGTTCTGTAGCTTCATGCTCCTGCGTGGCTGAGGGCCAGGGGAAGCCATCCTTGGAGTCTGAGGTGGAGCGGAGGGCTACATCTTCTGGCCTGGAAGGTCTCTGAGAGGGTGCCAGAAGTTTTCCCTGAAATGCGGCAACCAAAGTTTCGCCCGGTTCTGAGTCCTCCTCTGGAAGCTGCTGGGAGCCTGGGGGTATGACACCAGGTCACACAGAGGAGGGCCAGGATCTCTTCTCGGTCATCCCAGAATGCAGGAGTCAGAATAATGGGCTCAAGTTACAGGAAGCGAGATTCCGGCTGTGCATCAGAATCATAGAATCAAAGAATAGCAGAGTTGGAAGGGGCCTAAAAGGCCATCGAGTCCAACCCCCTGCTCAATGCAGGAATCCACCCTAAAGCATCTCTGACAGATGCTTGTCCAGCTGCCTCTTGAAGGCCTCTAGTGTGGGAGAGCCCACAACCTCCCTAGGTAGCTGATTCCATTGTCGCACTGCTCTAACAGTCAGGAAGTTTTTCCTGATGTCCAGCCGGAATCTGGCTTCCTTTAACTTGAGCCCGTTATTCCGTGTCCTGCACTCTGGGAGGATCGAGAAGAGATCCTGGCCCTCCTCTGTGTGACAACCTTTTAAGGATTTGAAGAGTGCTATCATGTCTCCCCTCAATCTTCTCTTCTCCAGGCTAAACATGCCCAGTTCTTTCAGTCTCTCTTCATAGGGCTTTGTTTCTAGACCTCTGATCATCCTGGTTGCCCTCTTCTGAACACGCTCCAGCTTGTCTGCGTCCTTCTTGAATTGTGGAGCCCAGAACTGGACGCAATACTCTAGATGAGGCCTAACCAGGGCCGAATAGAGAGGAACCAGTACCTCACGTGATTTGGAAGCTATACTTCTATTAATGCAGCCCAAAATAGCATTTGCCTTTCTTGCAGCCATATCGCACTGTTGGCTCATATTCAGCTTGTGATCTACAACAATTCCAAGATCTTTCTCATTTGTAGTATTGCTGAGCCAAGTGTCCCCCATCTTGTAACTGTGCATTTGGTTTCTATTCCCTAAATGTAGAACTTGGCATTTATCCCTATTAAATTTCATTCTGTTGTTTTCAGCCCAGCACTCCAGCCTATCAAGATCACTTTGAAGTTTGTTTCTGTCTTCCAGGGTATTAGCTATCCCACCCAATTTTGTGTCATCTGCAAATTTGATCAGCATTCCCTGCACCTCCTTGTCCAAATCATTAATAAAAATGTTGAAGAGCACTGGGTCCAGGACTGATCCCTGCGGCACCCCACTCGTTGCCTCTCCCCAGTTTGAGAAGGTTCCATTGATAAGTACTCTTTGAGTCCGATTCTGTAGCCAACTGTGGATCCACCTAATAGTTGTTCCATCTAGCCCACTTTTAGCTAGTTTGTTAATCAGAATGTCGTGTGGTACTTTGTCAAAAGCTTTGCTGAAGTCAGGATATATGACGTCCACAGCATTCCCACAGTCCACAAGGGAGGTTGTCCTATCAAAAAATGAGATCAAATTAGTCTGACAGGATTTGTTCCTGACAAATCCATGTTGGCTTCTAGTAATCACTGCATTGATTTCAAGGTGTTTACAGATTGACTTCTTTATAATCTGCTCCAGAATTTTCCCAGGGATGGATGTCAGACTGACTGGTCTGTAGTTCCCAGGTTCCTCCTTTTTGCCCTTTTTGAAGATAGGGACAACGTTAGCCCTCCTCCAGTCGTCCGGCACCTCACCCGTCTTCCATGATTTTGCAAAGATAATAGACAAAGGTTCTGAGAGTTCTTCCGCTAGCTCCTTCATTACTCTTGGATGCAGTTCATCGGGCCCTGGAGATTTGAACTCATTCAAGGAAATTAGGTGTTCTTTGACCATTTGTTTATCAATCTCAAACTGCAATCCTGCCCCCTCAACTTCTGCTTCACTTTTTCCAGGGGGGTCATAGACCCGCTTTTGGGAGAAGACCGAGGCAAAGTAGGAATTGAGCACTTCAGCCTTTTCTTTGTCATCTGTTATCAATTTGCCATCCTCATTAAGCAGTTGAACCACCATTTCTTTCCTCTGTCTTTTACTACTCACGTATCTGAAGAAAGCCTTTTTATTGCTTTTAGCATCCCTCGCTAATCTCAGCTCATTCACAGCTTTAGCCTTCCTGACGCCATTTCGGCACTTCTGCGCCACTTGTCTGTACTCTTCTTTTGTAGCCTGGCCTTCCTTCCACTTCCTATATGTATCCCTTTTTGTTTTCAGTTCATCAATGAGCTTTTTGTGGAGCCACATTGGTTTCCTCTGTTGTCTTCTATCTTTTCTCCTTGTTGGAATTGTTTGTAACTGTGCCTTTAAAATTTCATTTTTTAGATACTCCCACCCATCCTGCACTCCTTTTCTCTTTAGGCTCCCTTGCCACGGGACCTTACTTATTATAGTTCTGAGTTTATTAAAATCAGCTTTCCTAAAATCCAGAGTACGTGTATGGCTATGCTCGACTTTTGTCTCCTTCATAATCAAGAATTCAAGTATGACGTGGTCACTTTCCCCCAGAGTTCCCGTAACTGCCACTTTATCCACTAAGTCGTCCCTATTGGTCAATAACAAGTCAAGGATTGCCGATCCTTTAGTTCCTTCCACCACTTTCTGTAGGAGAAAGTTATCACCCATACATGTCAGGAATTTCTTGGAAGGGCCGCTTTTGGCAGTAATGGTCTCCCAACAGATATCAGGGTAATTGAAGTCCCCCATCACTACTACATCACACTTCCTTGAAACACTGGTAATTTGTTTCTCAAAAGTTTCGTCCTCGTCTTCTCCTTGATTGGGTGGTCGATAGTAGACTCCGATTATCATATTCTTTTTATTCCTAGCCCCATTTATTTTAATCCAGACACTCTCGACGGGGCTCCCAATCTCATCCGCCTGTATTTCTGTGCAGGGATAGGTATTTTTAACATATAGTGCAACTCCACCTCCCTTTCTATTTCTTCTGTTCTTTTTGAACAAGTTATATCCTTCAATTGCTATATTCCAGTCATGGGAGTCATCCCACCAAGTTTCAGTTATACCTATCAAGTCGTATTTGCCTTCATGTAATAGGAGTTCAAGTTCATTCTGTTTGTTTCCCATGCTCTGGGCATTAGTATATAGACATCGAAGACCATGTGTTTTATAGTCTGGCTTTGTTCCTACCTTGTTGCAGACACTATTTTGGGACACTGTTGGAGCTGTTCTCTGTACTGTGGTGCATTGGCCTTCATCCATTGGTGCCTCAAAATTTACGTCTCCCGCCCCCGTTAGATTCAGTTTAAAGCCCTCCTGATCAAGTTCTTCATGCTGTGGCCGAACTCATTCTTTCCAGCCCTTGTGAGGTGCAACCCATCCCTTGCCAGCAGTCCATGTTCCAAGTAGCATAGCCCGTGGTCCCAGAATCCAAAACTCTCACGACGGCACCACCTTCGAAGCCAGTCGTTCATCCGGAGTATTTTTCTTTCCCTTTCTAATCCTCTTCCAAGAACCGGGAGGATGGATGAGAAAACTACCTGGGCCCCAAAGTTCTTCAGTTTCCTTCCCAGAACTTCAAAGTCTGAAATGATTTCTTCGTAGCTCTGCTTGGCGACATCATTTGTTCCCACATGGATGAGAAGAAAGGGGTATGTGTCCGTGGGCTTTATGAGCTTCGGTAACCTTTCAGTCACATCTCTAATCTGTGCTCCAGGGAGACAGCACACCTGGCGAGTCCATGGGTCTTCACGACATACTTGGGTTTCAATCCCACGCAGCAGGGAGTCTCCCACAACGACTACTCTTC
Source organism: Elgaria multicarinata webbii (assembly GCF_023053635.1). NCBI lineage: Eukaryota > Metazoa > Chordata > Lepidosauria > Squamata > Anguidae > Elgaria > Elgaria multicarinata. Next base: position 24,932,511 of record NC_086188.1, read on the forward strand.
TCTTCTTCTTGGTTGACCTACCTTCTGTCCCTTGGTCACTGTTGCATGGTGTCTCCTGTACTTCCTCCTCTGCAAACTGTCCTTCAGTCTCATTCTCCAGAAGCTGTAAGCGGTTGCTTAACTCCAATGGCCCCACCGGTGCAGAACGCCCTCTAATTCCTCCTCTCCTAACTGTCACTCTTTTCCAAGGAGTTTCCTCTTCATTGGCTTTCCTCCCCTCAGCATACTCCACTTATGCTTCAGCTGGCTGTTGTTCTTCAATCTCATGTGCTTCTTGTTGCTGTTGCAGTTCCACCGTTCGGTCTAAGAACTCCTCGACTTCTCTTATTCCTTGGAGGGTGAACACTCGCTGCTCAAGTCCCCTCACTTTTTCTTCCAAAAGTGCCACCAGCTTGCACTTGTTGCAGGTATACGCCATGTTGAGCTCAGGCAGAAACACGAACATTGCACACCCTTTGCAGGTCACCACCTCTAGGGACTCCTTTCCATCCATATTGTCGATTTCTGCTTTGGTTTTTTTCCTTTTTGATTATAGTAGAATTGCCTTTGCTTTGTTGTGTCCTCTCTGAAGGTACACAACTATATGAGGATGTCTTAAGGGAAAGTAATCTTTTGGGTTTTTTTTGCTTTTGTTTGGTGGTGGTTTTGTGGGGTTTTTTCTCTTTATGTTTTTCTTTTTTTCCCCCCACCTCTTTTTTATTTTTATTTTTTATTATTTTTTTATTATTTTATTTATTTTTTAAGAGGCCTCCCCCTTGACCTCCCCTGCCGAACTCCCCCTGTCAAACTCCTGTTTGCTCTTCCTGTTAGCTCGCTCCCTGTTCGCTCGCTCCCTGGGAATCTGGCTTACTTTTATAGCTCCTACTTGAGCTGGGCCAGCTGCTCTTCCCTGCTTCTGCTTAGCTCCAAGTCAGGAACCAGAATGTTTGCTCTTCCTGTTAGCTTGCTCCCTGTTCGCTCGCTCCCTGGGAATCTGGCTTACTTTTATAGCTCCTACTTGAGCTGGGCCAGCTGCTCTTCCCTGCTTCTGCTTAGCTCCAAGTCAGGAACCAGTCAGGAAAAACTACTCAACTGTTAGAGCAGTATGAAAATGGAACCAATGACCTAGGGAGGTAGTGGGCTCTCACACTTCAAGAGGCATCTGGACAGCCATCTGTAAGGGATGCTTTAAGGCGGATTCCTTCATTGAGCGGGGGGTTGGATTCGATGGCTTTATTGCCCCCCTCCAGCTCTATGATTCAGTATTATCACCCCCATACATCCTCATATGGGACTGAGGTGGAGAGATATTGGCTTGCCTGCCCGAAGTCTGGGTCTCTTGAAACTTTCAGCATGGGGGAAGGTGGAGCTGTTGGTGGTTCTCAGAATGATCTTCCTGCATTTTCTAAATGCATCTGTTATTTCCAGTGGACGCTGATGGCTCTGATTTCAGTGGGGCAGTTAATCCACTCTGGGTTTCAGTCAGAATTTTAAAGGAGCTAGCCAAGGTGCAGAGCACAGAGAGACAGATACACCAGATACACCCGCCCTGCACCTTGGATTGCTCCTTTAGAGTTCTGACTCAATCCTAGAGTAGATTTACCAACTCCAATGACATTTGTAACCAGTGGAGTCCACTGGTTATTTCTGCACGGACAGCACCCACCTCTCAGTCACTTTCTCCCACAGCAAGACAGAGCATGGTGAGATTGGGAAAGGTGGGTGACTTAAAGTCCTGCCTGAGGGAGGGGCTGGGGCTGGGGGGGGGCTTGAAAAGAATCTACTCTTCAGATTCTAAAACTCATATTATTAATCTTTCTCTGTCCTCTGGTTCATTTCCTTCTGATTTTAAACATGCTACAGTCTCTCCCATTCTCAAGAAACCTACTCTTTATAGGCTATCTCTGTCTAACTACCGACCTGTCTCTTTGTTGCCGTTTGTTTCAAAGATCCTGGGGCGTGCGGTCTACTCTCGCTGTCTTGACTTTCTTTCTAGTAACTCTGCTTTGGATCCTTTTCAATCTGGATTCCGCCCTCTGCATTCCACCGAAACAGCCCTTACTAAGATCACCAATGATCTCCTTACTGCCAAGTCTAAAGGCCATTATTCCGTTCTTATTCTCCTTGATCTAACTGCTGCCTTTGACACGGTTGATCATGATCTTCTCTTAGATTCCTTTCATGACCTTGGATTTTGTGGCTCTGTCTATAACTGGTTTGCCTCCTATCTAGCGGGTCGCTCTTTCAGCGTGTTGGCTAATGGCAGCTCGTCTTCCTCCTTTCCCCTTTCAGTAGGGGTTCCGCAAGGCTCAGTGCTTGGCCCGTTGTTGTTTTCCTTATACATGTTGCCCTTGGGCAAGCTTATTCAATCTCATGGCCTCCAATATCATCTGTACGCCAATGATACACAACTATATCTGTCATCTCCGGAACTTTCTCCTGATGTTCACGATCGTATCTCGGCATGTCTTTCAGATATCTCAGCTTGGCTGCTTCATTGTCGTTTGAAACTTAATATGGCAAAGACTGAATTGTTTGTTTTTCCTCCTAAACCTTCTCCTCATCTCTCATTCTCTCTTACTGTCAATGATGTTACGCTTACTCCGGTCAAGGAAGCTCGTAGCCTTGGCTTTATATTTGACTCCTCGCTCTCCTTTATTCCTCATATTGAGGCAGTAGCTAAATCTTGTCGTTTTTTCCTGTATAATATTGCCAGGATTCGATCATTCTTGTCTGTCTCTTCTGCCAAGACGCTTGTTCATGCGCTGGTTATTTCACGGTTGGACTACTGCAACCTTCTTCTCTCTGGCCTTCCTTCTTCTCACATCAGTCCGTTGGTTTCTGTTCACCACTCTGCCGCAAAGATCATCTTCTTGGCTCGCCGCTCTGACCATGTTACTCCGCTTCTGAAATCTCTTCATTGGCTTCCAATTCACTTCAGAATCCAATATAAACTTCTCCTGCTAACCTTCAAAGCTTTTCACGGTCTAGCTCCTTCCTATCTCTCCTCTCTCATCTCACACTATTGCCCCGCTCGTGCTCTTCGCTCCTCTGATGCCATGTTTCTCGCCTGCCCAAGGGCCTCTACTTCCCTTGCTCGGCTTCGTCCATTTTCTTCTGCTGCCCCTTATGCCTGGAACGCTCTTCCAGAACATTTGAGAACTGCAAGTTCAATCGCAGCTTTTAAAACTCAACTAAAAACTTTTCTTTTTCCTAAAGCTTTTAAAACTTTATGTTGTGCGGACTTTATACTGTTAGTTTTACCCTACCCTGTGCCTGCTTACCCTACCCTGTGCCTGTTGGCATTCTCTTCCCCTCCTTATTGTTTTACTATGATTTTATTAGATTGTAAGCCTATGCGGCAGGGCCTTGCTATTTACTGTTTTACTCTGTACAGCACCATGTACATTGATGGTGCTATATAAATAATAATAATAATAATAATAATAATAATAATAATAACCTTCAGAGTATCACAAAATGTTTCACGGCAAAGGTGGATCCAAACCAGGGATGCCTCGATGCTCAGTACAGGCTCTTAGACATTATGCTGCCCCCATCTCTCCTTTATGGTGTACACAGGACAAGGAAGACAGATGAAGAGATCACAGGACTTGGGCTTATGATGTCTTTCCCATAGTTGCAATCTATGCTGCCATAAATGAGTGATACTGATGTGCAGTCCACACAGTACATTTTGGCTTCCGAGGCTGTGGAGGGGAGGCTGGCCCCCCTCCCCCTGCGCATCAGTCTCTGCGTATCCAAGCGGACCCTGGGAGGAAGTGACAGGTTGCACTAATGGCACCCGACGCTGTTGACTCTCCTTACTCCAGGGCCTGTCAATTCCTGTGCCAGTCAGCAAAACAGAGCGAGGATGCAACAGGCGGAGTGCATAAACCTGCCAAGCTCATGTGGCTCAACCCACCCTGCTATGCTCTCAGGGAAGGAAAATGCGATGGGTAAAGCCAGATTCGTACTCCAAGAAACATATGTCGGCATCTCTTCTCAGGGTCAGATTGCCTAGCTCCCATGACAGGCTGTTAACCAGCTACCAGGCATCCAGAGACATATGGCCTCAGTCACAGCCGTCCTGTGCGGTGTGATTCACACAGCAGCCTGCGAACCACATAGGAAGATGCCTTCCCTGAGTAAGTCCATCTACTCCAATATTGAGCTCCATCAGATGAGCATTTTATTGCACACGTGTTATTGGGCACTCACGGATTTTCGCGGGTCCCTCTCATGATGTCGTCTGCCTCCCGCGCACCTCCCACCCCTTCTAGCCTTCTCTGCGCAACAAAAACACACACCAGTAAGTCTGACTTATTTTTAAAGACGGAACTTGCCCCTAATTCCTGCTGTGTGCAGGAGAAGCAGCGGGATCAAAACAGCCCACTGAATGGACCACGTGCATGTTGTTGACTTCCTCTTTCAAAAGAGGAAGTAATGAGGGACAAACGTGCGGGCGAAGAAGCGACGGTAAGCAAATGTGATTTTCCTCTGTGTGATGATGCTCATTGCCAACATTGGGCCTGTTCGGATAACATGCAAAGCCATGGTTAGTCCGCTAAACCTTTTGCAGATTAGTGAGTGTGTTTAAATCAGTTTTGACCTCTAGGTTCCTCTGGGAATCGCTTCCATGGTTGGGGGCTTTCAAAATCAGATGCCTCCAGACTTCCGGCTTCCGGTGCTATGAGTTGCAGCTTGTGCTCTGCAAGCTCTGCAAGAACGCTAAACTTTTAACTTCAAAATCCTTATCTACCAAGCTTTGCAAACACCGAACACCAAACAGTAAGATTGTTTGAGTATGCTTATTTTATTTTATTAACTTATTTTCTCTCGGGTTAAAAGCTCAAAAGAGCATATTCTCGAGAATGAATCAGCTTTAATTACACAACAAACTTCAGCTGAAGTAAACCGATCTGTAACTGTTCCAACAAAGAATTTAGAAGACAAACTAACAAACCAACAACCTCCTTGAAGCTTCAGCTTACCAGCGGTCTCTTTTAATAGTTTATCAGTATGTCTGTACTGTCGACTCATTTTGGCAAGTCCTGGTGGAACTGTTTGGAAAACAAATGCGAGCAGCAATTCTGGAAGCATGAAAGAGCTAGTTTGAAACAATTTATGCTGCCGCTACAAGCTTGCCTTGACAATTCTGATTAAGTTTTAAGTGATATTTTAAATATAACAGTTTTATTACGGTGACCTTTTATTATTAGTTTTTATTTTTTGTGCCATGGTTTTCACCAGAGAACGCTACAAACAGTTGGGCCTGGAGCCTGTGACCGAGGATGTCAGGTCCTTTGTTAAGGCGCACAAGCAATTTAAAATTACTGATTTTTTCTGCCCTTCTGCAGAGGAATTAGAAGAGTCAGAATGTAAATCAAACCCAGCTGCTGGAGGTGCTGTAGGGGCTGAAGGGGTTTTAGACTGGTCCATGGATCTGAAATGCCCGCTGATGTTTATGGAACTAGGAACTCAGATGGGTGGCAGGGACAGTCTAGCTGCAGAATTGGCATCTGCAGGGGCCGCCCATTACAGTCCAAGATTTTCACCTCATCATCCAGAAAGCACTGGCCCGAGCCCTAAAAGTATCAACATTTTGACCCCACCACGTAACTCTATAAACAGGAATGGCTCTGCATCAGTAGAGCAATCTGCTTTTCACAGGCCGAATGCCACTATTACAACAGATGAATGTTATTCTGAAAAGCAGCTGTTTATCTACCAGCAAGACCTGCTTAGAAGACTTTTCTCCTACTGGTCAGAAGACTTATCCCTGATAAAGACATTCTTAACTGCGTGTAAGGAACTTCTGTCCACTTTAGTGAACTTTGTGCTGGTTAATTTAAAAGGAGGGGGAATACCCTCTCATAATGTGAGCTACACACAGGCGTCAGGCAATAAGTCTAAGTTAAACGATGACGGCACAATCAAATCTCCTTCTCGAGTGTCCTATAACAGGAAGGATGGAAAGATTCTGTGCAGGAGAGATAAGGATAAAAAGAACAAAATTACACTGCTGAGAAACAAGACACACAGATTCAAAGTTGCCAAAGCTACAGATAAATGCAAAAAGGAATCAAAAATCAAGGAAGCCTCAGCAAACATCGAGAGCCCAAACAAAACGGAATATAATTCTCTAGTTGAGCTCTTGGAGGCATTGACCATGATCATGAAGGCGAATCATTTGAATCATTTGAATCTCAATCACCCAGCGAGCATAGCCTATCCTGCAAGGGCAGAAGGAAAAATGGAACCAACTACAGGCAAAACTGAGGGTGTACAATCTAATAACAAACGATCCGTCTTCCCTCAATTCCCTCAGCCTTCAACTACCACAGTTCATGACAAGGGACCCACCTCATTTTTGACGCCTCCCTCGAAAGAACACGGGGTGACTCCGTTTATGGCAAATAACTCTTGGCAGCTACAACTTATAAAGCAAAACCTGGTCTTCTCCAATTACCCTAAGCCCAAGGGTCAGCTGACTCAGCTGGAACGCACAAATCATTTTGTGCAGCTCATATACGATCTCTTAGAGATCAAGATCGACTCTGATTCTATTCAGAAGGTTGAATACCTTTTTTTATAACTACACCAATGCCCGAGCTGTAGTAACCTTCGATTCCTGTGTCACTGCTGCAAAAATCTTAAGTGCCAGAGAAGCGTTACTTAATAAGAATATAATTGTAAACAGACAATTTGTCAACACAATCCCGGCCTCCTATGTACGAGACCCGAGAGGAGGTACTAATCTTGTTAACGCACGTAGCGCAGAACCACCTGTTGGAGACCTAATTGAGCTCAGCACGTCCTCAGATCCTCTTGTTAATTTCCTCCCCCAGTTTTCTAAGGACACTCTAAATCACGGAACGCTCCACACATTTACAACCATTGAGAATCCACCAATATTCAACACCAATGCCCTTCTTGGTGAGGAGAGATCACTGATTGAGAGCTTTGGAGCCCTTCCGGCGATGGAACAGAATGCGATCATGTCCAGACTATCAGCTCTGACAACTTTATTATCGAACAGCCTTCAACAGGGCCATGAGCACACTCAACCCAACAACTGTCATTCCACCACCAATCCCTCAAAAGAGAAGCAAAATATCTGGGCCAAGATGGGGTGCACAATCTGTGCAGAAAATTCCTTAGACAACCATCAGAGGAACCTCAAGGGGACCTTAGTTCTAAATCCTGAGATCATAGTTAAACCTCCAACAAAGACTGGTCAGTTGTCCGCTCCTTCTAACCCTGAAGGGTGCGGGCTTCCGTCCACCACATCTGGGAACACTTTTACAGAAGCAGGACCTTCTCCCTCAAAGCAGAAATGCTCTAGCCACAACACCCTGGACTGGATTGCCATGCAGTCTCTGGACCTTAAAGAGATTGGTTCGCCAAAGACCAAAAATTCTGCTAGGCAAATTGCCTCATCCTCCAACAGCCATGCTTTTACATCCAACTGTTGTGTTCTGGGAGATCAGAAGGAAGGGTTGGACACAATTTTTGAACTAGATTGACTATGCTTAGGGCACGTCAACAGCCCACTCTAAATCCTGTCCTGGAACATTGCTGGCTGGAAATCCAAAAGTAGAGACCCAGATTTCCTAACATACCTTAACAACTTTGACATTGTCTTGTTTCACGAGACTTGGTGTGATGACCATATCTACGTAAACGGTTTTGTGTCCTATTGCCTCCCCGCACTGCCAAACAAGGGCAAGGGCAGAGCCAGAGAGGGTTTAAGTATCCTGGTGTCTTCTTCCCTTGACACCAGGATAAGAGAACTCCCTAAATACTCCTCATCCATCCAGGCTCTGGTCTTGGAATTGGGAGATGTTGGGCTGACTTTGCTAATATTTAATGTTTACTTTTCTCCGACAGCATGTAAAGAGACTGTACAGGCCAGATGGCTTCAAGCTGAAGGCTTTTTCTTAGAGCAGTCAGCTAAATTCCCTTCAGCCTATTCCATAATTGCAGGTGATTTTAATGCAAGAACTGGGACTCATCTCCTGGACACTTCCAGGAGCGGTAGTCTTTACACGCTGGGCAACAACAAACTCAGAGCTGGCCAGCGTAACTCCAAAGACTCCTTTGTCAATTCTGCTGGAGTCTGTTTGCTTCAGTTTGTCTCCAGAAACAACTTATGTATCCTGAATGGTTCCAGTGCTGATGACGTCAGGGGTGAATTTACCTACATTTCTTCTAGGGGAGCAAGCACAGTGGACTACATTTTAGTACACCCACAGCTTAAATCATGGGGATGTAATCTAAAAGTAGCAGTCCGTTCTGACAGTGATCACCTCCCACTGGAGCTTTCTCTTGACAACTTAGGCTCCTCAAAACTGTCCATTCATCCCTATCCTTCCCCTGGTTCTCTAAAAGTAAATTCTAACAGGATTAAATGGTCTCATAAAACCGGTATGGTTTTTAATAGGCTAATCAAATCTCCCTGTCTTTTGGATGCTATTGATTTAATTTCCATAACCGCCCCTCCTAAACAGGGCATTCTAGCTTTTGAAAAGGTCATACAGGTTTTGAGTTCCTCCCTTCAAAATTCTGTCACCACAGTGACACGCCCAAGAACCAGTAGGAATAATTGGTTCGACCGGGAGTGTATTAATCTCCGGAGTTGTATTCAAGCAGCTTACTCTGCTTATCGCATGAGTAATGATGGCCAACTCCCACACTCGTATTTTGTGCTTAGGAGAGAGTATAAGAAACTGTTACACCGCAAAAAGAGTGAAGCAACCCGAGAGGCATGGCAAATGTTGTTGGCTGCTTCTGTAACCCGTAGCTGTAAAACCTTTTGGCAGCTTGTATCGGGCGCCCTAAGTAACAGAGGTGATAGTCCAGAATGTTACATTCCAGCTAGTATCTGGGAAAACCACTTTCGTACTGTTTTTAGTGACAGCAGTGATACATTACCCCACCCCTATCTATCTTCCGCTGCCCCGGAATGGCCCCCAGTTGACTTTGCCACTGTGGAAGACTTAATCCATCAGCTTAAGCCTGGTAAGGCTCCTGGCCCTGATGGTATACCATCGGAGCTGATTCAAAATAACATCAGCTGGTAGGCCCCCTTGTTGGCCTCTTTATTCTCTTTAATTAACCAATCAGGCATTATTCCTGCTGTTTGGCTGAAAGCTTTTATAATTCCAATATATAAAAAAGGCCGCAAAGATGATCCATCTAATTATCGCCCTATTAGTTTGTTATCGATAGTGGGGAAGATCTATGCCAGTTATTTAGGCCTCAAACTAAAGGCATGGACCATTGAGCATGACATACTGGGTGTTGAGCAGATCGGTTTTAAACCCGGCTGCTCAACCCTTGACCACTGTTTGGTCTTGACTCACCTGGCCCACAAATATTCTGCCCCTAAAGGCAGCAAACTTTTTGCAGCCTTCATTGATTTAAAATCGGCTTTTGATTCTATATCACGCCCGCGTCTGTGGAACAAATTGGAACAGCTTTCTATGGATAAGAGACTCCTGTATTTGATTCAATCTCTTTACTATAACACCACTGCTCAGGTTCGGTGCAGCCCATCAGGTCACTACACAAAAGAGATTGCTGCTTCATGTGGGGTTAGACAAGGCTGTGTGCTCACACCTCTATTATTTAATCTGTATTTGTCAGACCTCCGCCACGCATTGGAGCCCTTCCTGTCCCACCCACCTAAGATACTTAACACTAAAGTTTCTCTGCTTCTGTATGCAGACGATGCAGTTCTGATCTCTCAGACTAGGGTGGGCCTCAAGAGATTGCTGTGCGGCTTTGTAAACTATTGCTCAGAAAACTTGCTTTCTATTAATTATACTAAATCTAAGGTTTTGGTGTTTTCCAAACGCAAGGTTAGATTTTCTTGGGCCATGGAGAATTCCACGATTGAGCAAGTGGGCTCCTATAAATACTTGGGTATATGGTTCCATGAAACCATCTCTTGGAAAGAACAGGGAAAACTCTCTAAGACTAAAGCTGAACGACACCTAGGTGCAATTACTCGCTTCTTTTTTACAAGGGGCGGGCAATTCATTCCGGCAGCTGTCCAGGTTTTCAAAGCCAAAATCATCCCTCAGATTTTATATGGGGCTCCAATTTGGTTCCCATGCTTTAAATCCTCCCTTGAGGGTATTCAGTCTTCTTTTCTTAGAATGTTATTTGGTGTTCCCAAGTGTGTTTCTGGAGCTGCTCTTAAACTAGAAGTCGGTCTGAATTCTGTTAATTGCCTGGCCTGGATTCATGTTATCCATTTTTGGCTTCGCTGTAACATGGCACCTCCATCTAATTCTCTAGTATCTAAGATTCTGTTAGACCATTTTGAATCCCCTTGGGCAAAGGCCATGACTAGTAAAATCAAGTCAGTAGGCCTATCCCCCGAAAAGCTACTATCAAGGGATTTAGCAAGTGCCAAATCAGTAGTGAAACAGAGACTGCTTGATATAGATATGCAAGTCCTTCAGAGTGCTGCACGGGGCCCATGCTCCCCCCTGTCCCTAGGACTACCAGCCTCCTTTTGTAAAGATGGGATGCTCAAAATGCTTAACCACCGTGGCTTCGCATGTTATCTGAACAGGGTCGTTGCCTGGCAGTGGCAGCCCATGGTTTCAGGCAGGAAAGTCTCCAGTCCTACGAGGACCCTGGAGAAGCTCGGACTTGAACTCAGGACCTTCTGCATGCAAAGTGCTACCACTGAGCCATGGCCATTCCCAATCCACCAATAAAATATCAAGCACACCCAACCTGGTGCTACACTCCTCCCCAAAGCCCTGTGATTGGAAGTAAAAGGAGCTGTTAAAACCACCTCCTGATTGGAAGCTAGAGCTGTTAGTCACAGAATTGCACCGTCTGCTCTGTCTTACCCCTCCTCTCTGCTTGGGGTTTGGATTTATAGAGAACTTGAGGGGCATTCCAAATATGTATTTCCCCCCAAAACCAAAGAACAGCCTCCCCCCAAATGGTGCCCTCCAGGTGTTTTGGACTACAGCTCCCAGCATTCCTAAAGATTGGTTATGCTGGTACAGGGCTGATGGGAGCTGTCCAAATCATCCAGACGAGGCTGCCTTAGAAGCTCTCCTGAGACTTGGTGGCAGTTCTGAAACTTCAGAACTAGTGAGCTTTGTGTTGGAGCCCATGAGATTTGAGCTATCTTAGACTTCACAGTGGCCCATATATTTCCAAGGTGGAGATGCTTCATCTGAGGCAAATGTCCTGCACTACTGCAATCTAAAGGGGGGGGGCTCCTGCTAGTGTGTGTGTGGGTGGGTGGGTGGGGGAAGAAAAAGACAATTGCATCCCCCCAGTGTTGCATTTTGTAAAAGAAGTGCAGATGTTGGGGATGAACCCTATATGGCGGCTCAGTTCAGACAACACATTTCTCAATGGTGGTTTTAGAATTCCACGGTGGAGTTTTTACAACACCATTGAGAAATATGTTGTCTGGTGGGGGAACACTCCATGCTGAATATCCACGCTGTGCAGAGGAGAGTTCTTGCATGACCATTGTGTTGCAGTTGTGTGGAGGGCTCTGTGGAATTTTCCATTGCATTGAGTTGACTTTTCTCATTGGCTACAGTGTTCCCTGGCAAGAGCAGCAAAAGGAGCAAGTGCCACTCTAGGAGAGCCACAATGGCTGATGGGATACCATCAGGAGGACCAGGGGAGGACAGAGGGTGGAGGACTTGTCAATCAAACATTGCAATGGATTTTACTCAATGCCACAGTAGCCCACAGCCACACAATGGTGGAGTTAGAACATGTTGTGTGGGGCGCACCCCTTAAAAACTCAACTGTTGAGTGGAGTTTTCACACTGCATTGACTAATGTGTTGTCTGAATGGAGCCAGCATGTCCTTTCCCCTAAGACCACCTTTGAACAGGTTTGGAAGTCCCCAGTCCAGTTTCATATGGGGCAATTCATCATCACCTAGGTGAGTCAGAGAAAAAACCAAAAGGCCCCGTGGAGAGAAATTTCACTTTTCCATTTGCTCTATGTGATTTTCTGTTATTGCCAACACATAAATTTGCAATGCCTGGCATTACAGAGGCTCACAGGCAGCCAGAAAAGAGTGCGCGCATGGGGGGGGGGGAGTCTGTGACAGATGGACTGACAACTGTAATCCCAGAGAGAGGGAGAGAAAGAAGATTGCTGTTGTACTAGTGTTAGAGCTGTAAATATATAAACCTTGCAGTCAAGAAGAAAGAAAAAAGCATATGAACAGAAGATGTGCCTTCAAGAATCTCAAACATATTACACGGAAAGCCAGAAGAAAGCCAGGCCTCTGAGCTCCAAGGGTATATCTATACAACAAATGTAAATCTGTTTCATACTAGTTTAACTGTCATGGTTTCCCTCATGTAGTTTGCAGGAATTGTAGTTTGATGAGGGTCTTGGAAATTCTGGAGTAAAACTCTGTAAAACTAAACTCTTTGTAAAACAACTGTTTCCAAAGTTCCAGAGAGAGAGAGAGGGGGGGGGAGGCTTCATTCAGTCAACACAATAACCGATAGTGGTTTAAGTAGTCAACCGTTAGTTGAATAGTCAACTGTTGGTTAGCGTGTTTTATTTATTGATTGATTGCATTTTTATACCTTCCAATAGCTGAAGCTCTCTGGGCGGTTTACAAAAATTAAAACCATAAAAACCATTCAAAATATAAAACAAACAGTATAAAAGAATAATATAAAATAAAATATAAAAACACAACCAGGATGAAATTGAACAGCAATGCAAAAAATAATACAGATTTAAAATACAAATTTAAAACAGCAAAGTTAAAATTAATCTGTTAGACTGTTAAAATGCTGGGGAAATAAAAAAGTCTAAAAGAGTATAGTGTAGGTGCCAGGCAAACCTCTTTAGGGAGCTCATTCCACAGCTGGGATGCCACAGCAGAGAAGGCCCTGCTCCTGGTAGCCGCCTGCCTCACTTCCTTTGGCAGGGGCTCACGGAGAAGGTCTGGGCATGTACATATGGGAGGAGGCGTTCCTTCAGATAGCCTGGCCCCAAGCTGTTTAGGGTTTTGAATTTTAATACCAGCACTTTGAATTGGGCCCAGACCTGGACTGGCAGCCAATGAAGCTGGAACAGGACTGGCATGATATGGTGTCCTTGGCCAGTCCCTGTTAGCAAATGTGCTGCCCTGTTTTGTACCAGCTGAAGTTTCTGGACCATTTTCAAAGGCAGCCCCATGTATAACACATTGCAGTAATCCAGACGAGAAGTTATCAGAGCATGGATAACTGTAGCTAGGCTATCTCTGTCCAGATAAGGGCGTAGTTGGTATATCAACCTAAGCTGATAAAAGGTGCTTTTTGCCACTGAGTTCACCTGTGCCTCAAGTGACAGTTCTGGATCCAAGAGCTCCCCCAAACTACGGACCCGATCCTTTAGGGAGAGTGCAACCCTGTCCAGAACAGGGCGAACATCACCTAGCCAGACAGGCAAACCACCCATCTTGTCTGTCAGGCTCTGTGATGTTTCATTGTTTTATGCCATTTATTTGTTACGTAAATGTTGTTTAGACTTAGTATAATAAGGCTGGTAAGTAGTTAATTCTGTTGGGAGGGGGAGTGAGTGAATGGAATGTTGGAGTGAATGCTGATTGGCTGTTGGATTTGCCTGTGTGAGGGGAATGATAGTTGGAGTCAGTTGGGAGTTGACAAGAGAGTCAGTGTTAGTCTGCTGTAGAGGATAGATCAGTGTAGGGTCTGCGTTTTATTGTTTTGGGAATAAGAGGGAGCAGGAGGAATAAGATTAGAACTTTAGGGGGTAGAGTAGGCAAGGATAGAAGAAATCTTTATTGTAACAACTAAGTACTGAAACAAATGAAACCATAAGCTTGATAAAATGCTTGAACTTACTTCTTGTTAAATAAAAGTTATTTTGTTTCTCCCTGGATTGGATTCTTTAAGTACCTGAGGTAAGGTGCTGTTTTATATGGTGGCAGCAGTAAAGTAGAAGTTTAATAAGTGCTAAACTGGTTGCTGTGTGACCAAAAAGGGGTCGGTGAATCACAGAACCAGTGGGAGAGTAAAAGGCGATGCCCAGACATGGTCACAGAAAGGAAAAATAATCCACAGAGTGGACAGCCATATTCCGACGGTGTTCATGGTTGGTATCCTTTAAAGAGAAAGGTAAAAAGGAGTCTCAATGTGAGCAGGTTGTGACAGGCTCCGTGGACTATTTAGTCCCATTGAGTCCTATTTCAGCTGCCTACAGAGTCCTCTGGCAAGAGTGACCAAAGCAGCTGCCGCTGCTCTAGTCCAACTGGCAGAACTTGCAATGGCTGATGGGATACCAGCAGGAGGGCTGGGGTGGAGAGAGGGCACAAGATCTGTCAATCAAACACACAGTTGACTAATAGTCAACTTGACCCTGAGGTTAATCCACTCCACAGTTGATTATAATTGTGTCATGTGGGGTGAAATCAACCCTGGAGTTGACTATTAACCCACCATTGAATATTGTGTTGTCCAAATGCAGCCAGTGAGAGGGAGGGAAGGAATAAGTGTTAAACCAATTTATGTTTGTTGCAGCATAGATGTACCCAGCATGTTTAGACAATGGATTACTAAGATTATGCCTGCAGAGATTTGTGTTCTGTGTTGTGCCAGTCCATCAAGGTTGCGATTTTATTTTAATTTTTTAATTTTTTAAAAGCAATGTCAAGTTTCTCAGCCCCACGTATTGGGGGAAAACCTGGGCAAGTGCTTGATAACGTCTTCAAAAATGAGAGGGGAGCAGAACTGACTTTTTGGTCAATATGTCCCTAGGAAGATTTCCCCATTGAATTCTAGAGTTGGCGGAGGGTGGTGCAGGAACATAAGAACATCAGAAGAGCCCTGAGGATGGATCAGACCACAGGTCCATCTAGTCCAGCACTCTGTTCACACAGTAGCCAACCAGCTGTCAGCCAGGGACCAACAAAGCAGGTCATGGTGCAACAGCACCCTCCCGCCCATGTTCCCAACAACTGGTGTATAATGCTGTTGCTAATTTGTAGAACTGACAGTGTTTGAGGATAAGCTGTAATTTCCTGTGCGCTTGCTTGCTTCCTACCAGCTCAACCTGTATGTCCATGAAGAAACAGATATCACAAAAATGCTCTGGGTTTTCTTACGCCCTTCCCTTCGTAAGGCTCTGTAATCTGTCCCTGGAACATCCTACTTGTTGGTGAAACATGTGCATGTGGAGAGCATGACAAATGCTCCCACTCACCTGCCTCGTGATTAATAATGGGGGTAACCTCTATCTGGGCTATATGGAAGCAACGACCCACAAAATCTCAAGTGTTCTGGGGTACCGCAGGGATCAGTCCTGGGTCCAGTGCTCTTCAACATTTTTATTAATGATTTGGACGAGGAGGTGCAGGGAACGCTTATCAAATTTGCAGATGACACAAAATTGGGTGGGATAGCTAATACCCTGGAAGACAGAAGCAAACTTCAGAGTGATCTTGATAGGCTGGAGTGCTGGGCTGAAAACAACAGAATGAAATTTAATAGGGATAAATGCCAAGTTCTACATTTAGGAAATAGAAACCAAAGGCACAGTTACAAGATGGGGATACTTGGCTCAGCAATACTACAAACGAGAAGGATCTTGGAATTGTTGTAGATCGCAAGCGGAATAGGAGCCAATAGTGCGATATGGCTGCAAGAAAGGCAAATGCTATTTTGCGCTGCATTAATAGAAGTATAGCTTCCAAATCATGTGAGGTACTGGTTCCTCTCTATTCGGCCCTGGTTAGGCCTCATCTAGAGTATTGCGTCCAGTTCTGGGCTCCACAATTCAAGAAGGATGCAGACAAGCTGGAGCGTGTTCAGAAGAGGGCAACCAGGATGATCAGGGGTCTGGAAACAAAGCCCTATGAAGAGAGACTGAAAGAACTGGGCATGTTTAGCCTGGAGAAGAGAAGATTGAGGGGAGACATGATAGCACTCTTCAAATCCTTAAAAGGTTGTCACACAGAGGAGGGCCAGGATCTCTTTTCGATCATCCCAGAGTGCAGGACACAGAATAACGGGCTCAAGTTAAAGGAAGCCAGATTCCAGCTGGACATCAGGAAAAACTTCCTGACTGTTAGAGCAGTATGACAATGGAATCAGTTGCCTGGTGAGGTTGTGGCCTCTCCCACAGTAGAGGCCTTCAAGAGGCAGCTGGACAACCATCTGTCAGGGATGCTTTAGGGTGGATTCCTGCATTGAGCAGGGGGTTGGACTCAATGGCCTTGTAGGCCCCTTCCAACTCTGCTATTCTATGATTCTATGATCATGGCGATGCATTAAAAAAAAGAATTCAGATGTGTTCCACCTGGCCCAACTTTGATGACCCAAGTTCTTGTGACACAGGGCGATATCCTGCTGCTTTAATTTTTTTTAAAAAAAGCAGCTGCAGCAACCCCCACCCCCACCCCCAAATGTGATCTGGATGGTGGTCCTGGGGATCATTTACTCTTCATCCTGGGCTTCATCCTGGGCTTCTAGTCTGTTTTCGGGCACAATTCAAAGTGCTGGTTATGACCTATAAAGCCCTATATGGCTCAGGTCCAGGAGGGGATCTACACTAGTATATGAAACGTTGTTTTTACAGTCATTGAACGTTTTGTTTTTGAACAATTTAAAACGTAGCAGTTTTTAAAACGCTTACTTACTTTTCTCTTTCTGTGGGAATGCATTCCTTTTGGCCAGACTAAGAAAATAAATCCGTTTGTAATTCCCCTCCCACTTCCTCTTCTCTCTGAGACAATCCTCCACCAGCCAGCAACCTCCCAAAACTGAAACTGGAAGTGGCTTGAAAGAAGAGGCTTGAAAGAAAAAAAACGGCTCCAACTTTGCGTGCGGAAATTACATACCCAGGAATGTGATTGGCTAATTAAGAACTACAGGAAACCCATTTAATATGATGAAATCGGCCACATCATACCAAATAGAACGACTTATTTCAGAGAAGTTCAAAATAAAAACCGGAGAACAGACAACAATAAAACGTCACAAACTGAACGTCATGCGGCGAAATACTACCAAACGCGCACTTCAAAACGGTAAGACACGTTCTAACTTGACTAGTGTAGATCTCCTCCAGGTTATCTAAAAGACTGTATTCTCTCTTATGAGGCTGCCCGTGCTTTGAGATCTTCTGGAGAAGCCCTTCTTTCAGTCCTACCAACTTCACAGGCGCGCTTGGTGGGAACATGGGAGAGGGCCTTCTCGGTGGCTGCTCCGGTGCTCTGGAACTCTCTTCCCGGGGAAGCTAGGCTGGCTCCCTCCTTGATGGGCTTTCGGAAGCAGGCTAAAACTTTTTTGTTCCAGCAGGCCTTTGGAGTATAATCTGGTCCTCCATCTATGTTAAGGACTTGTAAAATTGTTTATGTTTTAATATTGTAATTTATTTTATACATTTCTTTTCCTAGGATTAAAATGTATATGTTTTTAAATTTTGTAAGGCTGCCTTGAGGCCCAGTATTGGGCAAAAGGCGGGATACTACTACTACTACTACTACTACTACTAATTTCCCCACTGAAAGTCATATCCCAGTTTTCTGTTAAGTTTAAACCCAAACAGCAGGAGAGCAGCATCACAGATCTTTCTGTGCCAGGTTTAGTTGAATCTTCCCTGGCCACATGACCCTCTGATGGGACACCAACCCACCCCTTTGAAAGCTCTCTCTGCTACCCAAGTCCTGGTGCTCACCTTCCTTTGCTTTCAATCCAGCCTCCCCTTCCCCTGCCAGTGACAGAGATGGTCCTTTTCCTGCAAATCCACCCAGTACAGCCAGAGGCAAAGGCTCTGAGCCAGCCTGAATTCCTTCTCTGTCAGCAACAAAGATAAAAGGAGTTAGAAAAAAACAAAGGTGGGAGGGAGAAGAATAAGAACAAAATGGGAGGGGGAGGAGAGGGAGTGAGAGAAGAGGGGATTTGCCGAGGTGGCATTGATCTGTGCCGAAGCTGCCAGGAGCGTCGTGTGCCCTGGAAAATCCAAAGGCTTTGGGAGCAAAGCTCTTCTCTCCCCAATTGCAGTGAGAGGCACACTGAAGGTACAATGCTGTTATTCCCCATGGGAAGAATGTTGGAATTGGGCCAGGGGGACTTGGGTTGACCATTGCTGTTTTCTCCAATATCCGTACCGTGACCTCATGGTGCAGCACGTGGTCAGGGACTAGAGCCTTCCTTTTCCTGGGCTGATTATCGTCATCAAGTCTAGGGGCTGAGTCACTCCAAACACACTCTTTAAATAGTCCCAGCTAAGTCCCACTCAGCCTCAGTTTCCCATCCGTTACCACAGAGACAAGACCACATCTTCCCGTAGATGCTGTTTAGATGACATGCTAAGCCATGGTTAGGTTGCTAACCCTTTTGCAGCAAATGGTTAATGAGCATGTTTAAACCATGGTTATGAAGCCACCATGATTAGGAATGGTTCACATGACATGCTAAGACATAAGGTTTAGCTCAAAATGGCTTAGCATGTTGTCTGAACAGGGTCATCGTCTCTGTATGATCTTTTCTATTTGCAGAGGGTGCTTTCTCTGCAAGTCAGGGTTTCATGGCTCACCTGTAAGTCCACATGGAGCTTTGTCTTACTCTCTGGCTCACGGGGGAGAGATACTGGCCTGCTTCCATGACTTCACTGCAAACAGGCAGCAAGTGCAGTAGTGCAGTGATCAGGTGACAAACAAACAAGGAGGTTCTACCTAGTCTAATAAAGCTGCTGGCTTTGGCCGGGCTCCTCATTCCGAGCAACTTATTTACTTATTTCATACATTTATATCCTGCCATTCTTCCAGCATGGGACCCAAGGTGGCCCATGCCATGGTTCTCAAATGGTGTTTACTTCAGAAGTCTTACTTCTGAGTAAACACATATAGAACAATGCCCATACACATGCAGATCATGGAAGGGGGGAGGGAGGTTTTCGGACAGCATGAATGGAGGGGGAGTTGTCCAACTTACAACAACCAATAAACTCTCTGTGTGTGTGTGTGTGTGTGTGTGTGTGTACAAAGGAGATCAATGCGCGATGCCATGGTGAAAACAACAAGGTGTGAGAGTGAACCTCAGTGGGGTAATGGCAATGCGCTACAGGAGAGTGTAAGTTTGCAAGTTTTCATACGGTATAGAAGCACTATATAAACAAAGTGGGATAATTCGAGGGAGAACCACAATAAAAGAATACATGGGATGAAGGCTTTATTTAGGCAGCATGTCAAGAAATACTTTTGTAAGCCGCCATGAGAGCCTTTTTTGGCTGAATGGCGGCATAAAAATACTTAAATAAATAAATAAATAATAAATTTTTGTCATTTTGTTGCTGCTATTGTTGCACTGGGAGACAGAAAGCCCTGACAATCTCCTGCAAACCACCCAGAGATCTTTTAGCTGATCCAGATCTGACAGTACCCCCCCCACCCCAAGAAAAGCATGGTTCGTCTCTCTCTTGGGTGCCCCCCACCCACTCCAGTCGTTCTTCCCAGCCCAACCTGGTGAAATATTAGGTGAGGTGTTTTTTGGGGTGGGGGGAGAAGGGGGGAGGGACCATCTGGATCTGAGTGGGCTGAATTTGACTCCCTCCTCCTGGAGGCTTTCTTCTGGGGTCCCACATGGCTCAGTCAGCCTGCCTTTGACCCCCCCTCCTCTCCATCCCAGGTCAGAAGTGCACCAGGTCTTCTAAAATCACGACAACAACCCTGCATGCGGAATTCATCTCTCAGAAAGCTCCTTCTGTCTCTGTCCCCCCTCCCCCCTGCAAGGTTCAAGCAGCTGCTGCCTCCAACTGCACCACCATCATCATGCTTTGTGGGAGTGAAGGAGAATGTGGGTAGCTTGATAATGAAGCAATAAAAAGGGTTTTAGTGGAGGAGCAGGAAATAAATCAAATGTTTCTGCTCCGTCCGTGACTTGCTGCTTTGGAATTTGTGCCAACTGCTGCTGCTTCTCTTTCCCAGCAATTTGCCACAAGAGGAAGTATCTCAGGGCTCATTCACACTTGCCACACTCATCACCTGTGTTTCAATACTGCATGCTTCACAAGTGACAAGTGACTGTATGTATTGACTCCAGGGAAGTCAATACCTTGTTTTCAGAGAAAAGATGAGAGTTCTGCATTTTAGGATTGCATGTCGGATGGCCCCAAACGTTTGGCTCAAAAATGTGTGTGTGTGTGTGTGTGTGTGTGTGTGTGTGTGTGTGTGTGTGAGAGAGAGAGAGAGAGAGAGAGAGAGAGAGAGAGAGAGAGAGAGAGAGAGAGAGAGAAGGTGGGGCTTTTCTACGTGAGGTTTTTAAGCCTCCATGTTACTGGGGTTTCTGTTTCTAGATTCTTTGCAGGATTACTGTTTGCCATGGCCTCTTTTACCTTTACATGCATTTCCCCCCCTGGAGTTCCCCCCCTTCCTTTCCTTATGTTTTTTTTTATACAAGCATCGGGTGGCATGTGGTATAGCAGAGTTGCACAATTACACTAGGTTTTATCTTGCCATTCACAAATAATACCAGTTTCCTCATTAGAACAACCCCCCAAATGGCAATCCCAAACCTCTCCACTGCCCCCAAATTGCTGAAATCCACCCCCAGCAACATTTCTTGACTACAAAAAGCATGGTGAAGGGGGCAGGAGTTTTTCAGCAGCATTGATTGGGGATAGAAATCATACACTGTCCTCTACAGCCAGTGTTGAAGAATCTGAGAGCTGGAAAGGACCTCAAAGACCATCTAGACCAACTGCCGCCAGTGGCGGAGATCCACTAATTCAGCATCCCTCATAGGTGGCCATCCAGCCCCTGAATAAACCCCTCTAATGAAGGAGAGGCACCCTCTGAGGCACTCTGGTTCACTGTCAAACAGCTGGGCCACCAGGAAGTTCTTAACATTTAGTGCAAATTCTTTCCCTTGTAATTTGAAGTCATTGGTTTGGGCCCTGCACTTTCATATTGTAATTGCCTTTGCTAGGGTGATCATATGAAAACGAGGACAGGGCTTCTGTATCTTTAATGTGTAGAAAAGGGAATTTCAGCAAGTGTCCTTTGCATGCATGCAGCATCTGGTGAAATTCCCTCTTCATCGCAGCAGTTAAAGCTGCAGGAGCTATGCTAGAGTGACCAGATTTAAAAGAGGGCAGGTCACAACAGTTAAAGCTGCAGGAGCCCTGCCTCTTTTGTATCTGGTCCCTCTAGTATAGCTCCTGCAGCTTTAACTGTGGTGATGAAGAGGGAATTTCACCAGGTGCTGCATGCATACAAAGGACACCTGCTGAAATTGTCCCTTCAGTACAACTGTTAAAGATACAGGAGCCCTGTCGTCCTTTCCATACGGTCACCCTACCTTTGCTACCAGTGTTAACCCTTAGATAACTTGGTAGAATCCCTTAGGATATTGTTTATTTATTTCAGCTTCTATTGAGCCTTTCCCCAAGGGCTCAGGGTGGGTAGCAAATGTTTAAATGCACACCAAAATGCACACAGCTAAAACTGAAAGACTGAGCTCAGTAACCAAGCGGCTGAGACCCACTGCTATACTACCCTGGCAGAGTGGCTGCCTTGTGAGCTTGCAAGCCCCTGCTTCATCAGAATTTGCCTCATTATAAACTCTCTGGCTGGCCATAATCTATGAGAAATTCGTTTCAGTTCATTTATGATTCGAATGTACCCTGTCCACACTTCCTGAACTCAAATGTGAGTGGATTCCGCACTCAGAACTCATACATTCCTGAGTTTGCAATTTTGTTCATAGAGGGAAAAATGTGTTCATTAGAAAAGTATACATGTAACAATGCATACTTTTCAAAAAGTGCACACAAGCACACGTTAACCAATAGAAGATCGTGTACTTTTGAAGGTGCACCCAGGAGTTCCCTGATTTTGATGTGGAAAGAAGAAGGGGGGAAAAAAGCTCACAGTTTGACACATGTCAGACTGAGCTTCAAGTTGGAACTCACAGAACCCCAGTGAGATCACGTTCTGCAGCTTTCCATATTCCTACATAATTAGGATGACAACATGAAAAGGAGGACAGGGCTCCTGCATCTTTAACAGTTGCATAGAAAAGAGAATCTCAGCAGGTGTCATTTGAATGCATGCAACACCTGGTAAAATTCCCTCATCACAACAGTGAAAGCTGCAGGAGCCCTGTCCTCTTGACCAGATCCAGAAAATTTGTTGGCAGTGCTAATGCATCACTTAAACTGAATCTCCAACTTTGCTAATATAAAATACTACATTGGGAATATATACAGGTCTACTCACAAGCCAACCCCACTCAATTAGATGGGATTTCTTCCCAGGGAAGTAGGACTGCAGCCTCAGTCTCCCTCCAAGCCTCCATCTTAGACTATGCCCCTTTGTACACCATCCAATTTTTTTGGAGGGATCATCCCTGTGCAACCAAACGACACACAGGGGATCCCGGGAACAGGAAGGGATAATCCCTCCATTTCCCCGGGATAACTGAGACCTCAGTTATCCTGGTTTTGCCTGTGGTCCTGGGATGATCCTGAGGACTGTGGGTGGTGTGGGCGCCCATCCCGGCTACTTCCTTCTTTCCCGTGAGTAGCAGGGTATCATCAGAGGGAAGGAGCCAGGACAGGGGGAGTCCAGGGACATTGGGGTGGGGAGCAGGGTCAAGATTTTTTTTTGGCCTTAATTTTCACTGGAGCACAAGTGCGATGTGTTCTGAAGGACGCAATGGCTTGTTCTCTACTGAGTGACATTTTGGTTAGTCCTCTATGAAAGCTGGTAATGGGCACTATCAACATTTCACAAGGCACCCTCAGCAGCAGAATAGTGATTGATCGGTAGGGATATAAGTATCTTGCAAAATCCATTCTGTCTGCATTTCACAGATTGTCAGGTGACTTTGCTCCCATCATCTGTTCATTGGCAGAACCAGAAATTTTCCAGTTTCCCAAGTTTTCACAGATTTGCACAGATTCATCCCAGAGAGCAGGACACGGAATATTTATTTCTTTATTACATTTTTATACCGCCCAATAGCCGAAGCTCTCTGGGCGGTTCACAAAATTAAAACCATAATAAAACAACCATCAGGTTAAAAGCACAAATGCAAAATACAGTATAAAAAGCACAACCGGGATAAAACCATGCAGCAAAATTGATATAAGATTAAAATACAGAGTTAGAACAGTAAAATTTAAATTTAAGTTAAAATTAAGTGTTAAAATACGGAGAGAATAAAAAGGTCTTCAGTTGGTGACAAAAAGAGTACAGTGTAGGCGCCAGGCGGACCTCTATGGGGAGCTCATTCCACAACCAGGCTCAAGTCACAGAAAGCCAGATTCTGGCTGAACATCAGGAAAAACTTCTTGACTGTTAGAGCAGTGAGACAATGGAACCAGTGACCTAGGGAGGTTGTGGGCTCTCCCACACTAGAGGCCTTCAAGAGGCAGCTGGACAACCATCCGTCAGGGATGCTTTAAGGTGGATTCCTGCATTGAGCAGGGGGTTGGACTCGATGGCCTTGTAGGCCCCTTCCAACTCTGCTATTCTATGATTCTATGAAATTCACAAATCCCCCCCCCCATGTGAATGTTCATGCTTTGGCCTCTGGGAAAATTCACATTTCTGGCCTGGTTTTTTTTTAAAAAAAAATTATGAATTTTTCTACAACTAAATATGCATAGAATTCCAGATAATAAAGTAAAAACAAACGAAGAACTGGTCTGCAAGTCTTACTGTATCCACGTGGCTCAGGAAAAGCCAGTCTGCTGATTCCATTGCAGATTTCTCTAACATCCCTATTTATCAGCAATGGGAATCCGAAACCAATAGAGATCAATGGGAGCCTTTCTGGCCACGTAGAAGGGGAGGCATTTCCATTCTCACTGCACCGGGGTGGGAAGAGAGAAGCTTCCCTTTCTCCTGTGATGCATTCCTGGTAAGGTTTGCCCACTGTAAAAATGAATTAAAGTGAAAAAGAAGATGTAGATCCACCCCAATGCTTTAAACATAGCATGTAGCTTGGCCCCCGACAAGGGACGTGGACTCAGCGGCAGTGTCCAGAAGAGACGGGCTTTGAGCTCTTTCCATTGTCTGCAGTGATGCAGTGGAGCTCTCCCCCCCCACTTTAAAAGGGCTCCTATCCCTGTGGGAGCTGCCTCAGCTTCCTGCTGATTATGAGGCAGCACACAGCAAACAAATGCTCCGTAAATCATCCCACCTTGACTCGTTCTTCTGCTGTCGGATTTTATAGGTGTACCTGCCATTGCGCCTCCCGCCTGGAAAAAGCCCCCACTTGGCACATGTCAGGATGGGGGGTTGGGGGGAGGGAGGGATGAATTATTCATGCGCTGTTTGCCTTCTCTTTGTTTAGCCATTTGCATCTTCGCCTGATTTATCTGAAGATTTGTCTTCCCAACCTGTATGGAAGCCTCCAAGCCTGTTAGGCACTGGGTTTGTGGCCAAGTTGGCTCTCTGGCAACACTGAGCCTCTCTCCTTCTGACAGGTAGAGAGTGGATGATAAAAGACGTCTGTCTCTCTTTTCCCAGGGATGAGCTTCAAACGTCGGTAGAGCTGGACCAACGTTCAGGTTTTTCACATCTCACATGCTTTTACATTGCAACATCATTAGCTCTAGGTGACTGCGGAAGACATTTTTGTTTGTTTGCACTAGCATTTTAGAAACAGGAGTTTATGGGGCTAGGTCCAGCAACTTCTGGACTGATGCTGCACCTGAAAATATAAGAAGAGCTGTTCCAGACCAGACCAAAGTCCTCTCTAGTCTAGCATCCTGTTCACACAGTGGCCAACCCATGGTCCCCATGGGAGGCCCGCAAGGAGGGCATGAGTGTAATAGCACCCGCCTCTCTCTCTCATATTCCACAGCATCTGCTACACACAGGCATAGTGCCTCTGATACTGAAAGCAATACATAACCATCATGATTAGCAGTCATTGATAGCCTCCATGAATGTGACTAATCCCTAGTTGTGGCCACATCACTACATCATACAGAAATAAATTCCAGAGTTGAAGTCTGCACTGTGTGAAGAATTTCTTCCTTTCATCTATCCTGAATCTCCCACCATTCAGGTCTATGGGATGACCCCACTCCACACACACCGCCCCCAACTGCATAGGTTGTACATATCCACTGCCCATACCTGCCTGTAGTGTGGTGTAGTGGATAAGGTGTCAGACTGGGAGTCGTGAGATCCGGGTTCTAGTCCCCACTCATCCATGGAAACCCGCTGGGTGACTTTGGGCCCGTCACAGACTCTCAGCCCAACCTACCTCACAGGGTTGTTGTTGTGAGGATAACATAGAGAGGAGGAGGATTATGTATGTGGCCTTGGGTTCCTTGGAGGAAAAAAGGCAGGTCATAAATGTAATAAATAAATAGCTGCCCTCCATCCCCTCAATAATTTTTGCTTGCTCTTTTGTGCACCTTTTCCAGTTCTACAATATCCTTTTTGAGGTGTGATGATTAGAATTCTAACTGTGTTCTCACAATAGATTTGTATAAATACATCACAATATTGACAGTTTTATTTTTACTTCCTTCCCAAATGATCCTGCTCTGGTACTCTTTGCAGAGCCCAAACATGGGAGGCAACACTTCACTGGGTCTGGGAGATCCAACCTACAGCCCCATCACCATGAGTCAAAACACGGAGACTAAGGCCTAATCTACAACAGGCAGGCTATTGCACTATGAAAGCAGTATATAAAAGGCAGGAGCCGCACCAAGCAGGATATATAGCACTATGAAAGCGGCGTATGGTAGGTGTCAATGGGCCCCAACACTTGTCAGTGCACTTCAATACCACTGCCTTTTATATACTTCTTTCATACTGCTGTCATAGTGCTATATCTGGCTTGGTGTAGATTAGGCCTAAATTCACATACTTAAGGATATTTATGGAAGTGTGTGCCCCCACATCTTTGCGCCAATCATCCAGAACTTATAAGATTTGCTGGAACCAACCAGAAGCAGTGTTAGGGCAGGACAAGCAACATTTTGAACAGGCCTTCCCTGGCCTTCCCTAGAATTAAGAGGAAAAGTGTGGTGCAGTTAAACCAGGATTTGTCTTTTGAGATGGTTCCCTTTGCATCATACCCTTCCAAGAACTACCAGTCCCAGAGTTCCTTGTCAACATGCAGAATGGAAGGACCGTTGGTAGGATGGTAAATGTACCATAATAAACAGGGATATTGATCCCAGGGACAATGGGAGCCAATGCTGGTGGTAGGATTTACAGACCCAAACCAGACCAGAATGCAGATTGTTCTGCAATCTGGCTCAAGAAATGCACTAACTGGGGAAGTTGAGGAATAAAAACAAGATGAAATCGATGAAGAAACAGAGATCCTTTTAACTGGTGATGGTGTTGGCTGACCCTATAGAAAGAAGGACAGGGCTCCTGTATATTTAACAGTTGTATTGAAAAGGGAATTTAAGCAGGTGTCCTTTGCATGTGTGCAGCACCTGGTGAAACTCCCTCTTCATCACCACAGATTTATTGATTGATTGATTGATTGATTGCATTTATATACCACTCCCATAGCCAGGGCTCTCTGGGCGGTTTACAGAAATTCTAAAATTGAGGTAAAAACAAGTATACAAAATTTAAAACTCTAAAACACAGAACATACACACATAAAGCGTTAAAAACCGATTAAAAACTAAACATGTGGGTAATTAGGATGTGCCGCCATATGCCTGGGTAAAGAGGAAAGTCTTAACCTGGCGCCGGAAAGATAGCAGCGTTGGCGCCAGGTAAGCCTCGTCAGGGAGATCATTCCATAGTCTGAGGGCCACCACCGAAAAGGCCCTATCCCTCATTGCCACACTCCGAGCCTCTCTCGGAGTAGGCACCCGGAGGAGGACGTTAGATGTTGAACGTAGTGACCGGGTATATTCACGTCGGGAGAGGCGTTCCGTCAGGTATTGTGGTCCCAAGCCGTGTAAGGCTTTATAAGTCAAAACCAGCACCTTGAATTGGGCTCGGAAACATACAGGCAGCCAGTGCAAGCGGACCAGAGCAGGTGTTATATGGTCAAACCTTCTGGTTCCCGAAATCAATCTGGCCGCTGCATTTTGCACGAGCTGCAGCTTCTGAACCATCTTCAAAGGCAGCCCTATGTAGAGCGCATTGCAGTAATCTAACTTGGAGGTTACCAGAGCATGGACAACTGAAGCCAGGTTATCCCTGTCCAGATAGGGGCGTAGCTGGTGCGTAGTTAAAGCTGCAGGTGCTATACTAGAGTGACCAGATACAAAAGAGAGCAGGGCGCCTGCTGCTCTAACTGTTGTGATGAAGAGGGAATTTCACCAGGTGCTGCGGGCATACAAAGGACACCTGCTGAAATCCCCTTTTCAATACAACTGTTAAAAATACAGGAGCCTGGTCCTCCTTTCCATAGGGTCACCCTTCTTCTTCTGCTTCCTATTCTGCCAGCTCTCTAAGGGTGCTTAGGGGCTAGCATTGATTTTCTTATTGTGTATGTGAAATTTTTAATTGTTTGCAGTTTTCTCTGCAGCGCCTTGTGGTGATGAAGACATTTGACAGGTGACAAATACTATATATGGATCAATAGAGCAAATGGCCAGATACTCTTTTGCGTGGTCCAATGATTCTTCAGGCCACTTTGCCAAAGGATCTCTGGGGCTGATCCAAACTTTGCAATTCATTATTTCAGGCTGATCTGGCTCACCTATGTGTATGCTCATCACTTGACAGCTTGTGTGCGTGAATGCACCAAGAGCGCCAACGCCATAGAGAAAACTCTAAAAAACCAACGCTTCCCAACAATTCAGCTGCCTTCCATTCAGGGCTGCTTTGCACTGCAGCATGCATCTTTGTAACCTGGGCCGGATCTACACTACTGCTTTAAAGTGCTTTAACTGCTTTAAAGTGCTGTAAAACTGTTATAAAGCGCTTTAAAGCAATAGTGTAGATCCAGCCCTGATGACTGCAGTGCAAAGGGATGGTTCCCATGTTGTGAACTGTGCTATCCACTCAGACACAATGCTTCTCATTGTGTGAACTGATTCCAATCTAGCACTGCTAATCAAGGAAACGGCAATCAAGAGGTGTGCATAGACGTGTGGAGCAGTTGACTGGTGCACCAATTGCACCCATTTTGGGGGGAAACAGAGCTGGCCACAGTCATACATGCTTCGGTTACATCGAACTGGATTATTGTTACATGCTGTACAAAGGTTGCCTCTGAAAACCATCCAGAAACTATCACTAGTACAGAATTCAGGAACCCAACTGTCGACAAGGGCTAACTTTTAGAACTTGAGACAACTACATAGCCTGCTATGGCTCAATCAGCATTACATTAAATTAAGGAACAATCCAAAAACAAGTCAATTAACAGACATTGACAAAAGGCACAGTTTTACCAAACAAAAGGAAGAGTTCCAAAAGAAAAGCCTGAAGACCAAGCAAGGTCCAAACATATAAACAGCCAGATCCAGCCCAAGAAGGAGAGTCAAGCAGGAGTCCAAGGTCAGTAGCATAAAAGTTCAATCACAGCACAAGGTCAAGAGTACAGAGCTACTAAAAAACACACATCATTTCCAGCAATGGCTAGCCTGATATTGTAAGCTTATATTGCTAGGCCTTCCTGAGCCCCACCCGAAGCTCAGCTGCAGTTCATTCCAGGCCTTGCACCAGAGGAGGCCCTTCCTCTTGAGAAGTCCTTTTTTCTATTTGGCTAGTTCTCCTTCAAGGAGAACTCTGGAGGTGACAACATTTTGGGGGCTAGATGGTCACCTCATAGGTGAACTCCTCTCCTCCAGTGGGGACAGACCATGGCCATCTCCCCTGCCATATCTCCTGTCACAGGTAGCTCCTTGGTTTTGGCCATCTCCAGGAGCTTTAGCTCCTCCTAAGAGGAGTATTCCTCCAGTGAGAGCATGCCCCTGTGTTGCAACAATTGCACTGGTTGGCTGTTCATTTTTGGGTGCAATTCAAAGTGCTGCTTATTACCTTAACAGTAGGTTTGGGGGAGAAATCCCCTTGGTTTGCATTTGAACGTCAACATACCTAATTTTGCACATTTGCATCAATATGTGAATGGAAATTCAGTTATCTTTCAACATTTGTGCATCTCTGAATGTTGCAATGGAGTTCTCCAATAAGAAAATGTGTACAGCAATAGATACATTAAGGAAAACAGCACTGCAAATGTGTATATTAGACAAAATCACACAAAATGCATTTAAATGTTCATGCAAACTCCCCTCCTCCGCTGCCCCAGCATTCTCTTTCTTTATCTTTAAACTGGATTTAGATGGGGCAGGGCTTCAAAGAGAGGATGTCTACAAATAAAGGATTCTCCTTTGTAAAATAGGATGCATGGCCACCCAAGCAGCTCCCTGGGTTTACTCTAATGGGAAGGCCAGTGCAGGAGGAAGTTGGATTGTTTTGAATCTATTCATGGTTAAAGCATGGTGGTTTATTTCCAGCTTTATTATTGTGATGTTTTTTAAGCTCTCGGTTTTTGCAGAGACTTTGTCTGCTGGTTGTGACAGATGGACCTGTCAGCAACTCATACTCAATAGAGTTATATTAGTAACAAGCAGCTCCATGGGGAAAAAATGTAAATATTTTCCCTTTAAAGGTAAAGTTTGAATGTCCCCTGGCAGGACAGAAATAATGGCAGTCAGGTGTGGGTCATATTTGTATTGACAATTAAGTGGGACCAAAGGGGAAATATATATATGAAATGGACAGAAGGCATTTAAAACACCAGCCAGCACCAATCCTGCATGGAAAATGGTTCCTTTGGAGTTCTGGCTGAAACTTATTTATTTATTTATTGCATTATTATACCGCCCAATAGCCGAAGCTCCCTGCTCCCCAGAGCAGATTCACCACTACCCCACTGATATTGGGCCCACCAGCATCCACTGCTGCAATCCCATCATCTCTGCTGACTGCCCATAATGGCTTGGGATGATGGAGGTTGTAGTCTAAAACATTTGGAGGAGTCCATTTTGTCTACCCCTGGTCTAGTGGGGTGATTACAATATACGAAGAGGTTCTTTAAGAACCTAAGAAAAGGAAATAATAAGAAAAGCTCCAGCTTCCTCTGTCTCACAATGAGTGAGGCGATGCTTTGGAGAAATCTGCAAACAGGACATGAGGGCAATGGTGCAGTGGAGAATTCTGCAGAGCGGAGGCTGATGGCGCATGACTGCAACCCTTTTCATAGGCCTGTGTGAGTAAACCCGCGTGAACTCAGTGGTGCTTGTGCCAGGGATTTTAAAAGGAAAACTTGGCACTGCACAGTTGTACGGGATGTCATTTGTGCACATAGCATACTCTGCTACACCAGTGCATTTATCTTGTGTTTGTGCACATGCTTTGATGCTTAGCGTTAAATACAGAAGCCTCCACTTCTAAAGGCAGCACATCCTCAGAACTGGGAATCTGACAGCGCTAATGCAGAAGAATATCCAAGTTTCACACAAGAGACACCAGGAACTTCAATAAAACTTTATTTGGCGTGAAGGATATATATGTCAAATCTAAGAACAAGAGGGAATAAAACCAGATGCTCAAGCACAATATACTAGTTTTAGGAATGCTACATTCGATATTTTCTGTCATCCTTGTCCTTATCATGGCTAGAGACATGAAGGCCTGGAGAAACCCCAGAAAAAAACAGAACCCCACCCCCCGAAAATTAAACAACAGTACCACATTTTGGTTCTCCGTGGATTGTGCTTGACAATGGAGGCTTTGGAGGGGCTGTGGACAGCCCTAATCTTAAGGTACAGCTCATCTTAAGCTCGTTCTGTGGAAGAGCAATTCTCACTGGTGCCACCAAGTCACCACATCACTCTGCCAACACCTATTTCACCTCTCTTGGCTCAACAGAACCTGTGGAGATGGCTACAAAGGACACGAGCACATGCCCCCTGAAGTTGCTCTCACTGCAGGCGCCTTGAATTTAGGAGGGATGCTTCTGGCATTCTCCTCTTAGAATTTCTCTCTGGATTCTTCAATTACATGGTCTTGTTTCCAAAGCAGAACCAATACCTTTGCAATTCCCCCCTTTTATATATATTTTCAAATTTTGTACAGAGCATTTGTCACAGCTTTCATGTCTCTGCCTTTCCCCTGCATTATTGATGTGCATGTGCACATGGATAAACCACTGCACAAATAATATCTTGAGATGATTGTAGCCTGTGAGTGGGGGGCGGGCGAATGTTATGGATGCACATTTGCACTTCTGCACACTGACAAAGCACAGCAAAAGAAGAAAAAGGGAAAGGAGTCATGATGAGATCAAGATTCGTTTGTGTGTCTGATTCGAATGGTTCATGTGCACACCAGTGAAATTGCACGAGAGGTGGAGAAAGATGCACAAGGATAAGGGAAACTCTTAAGCATCATCAAATTTTGCAGATTTTAATGTCCTTGAGCAAGACATTTAAATGCCCCCTTCCCTTAGGGAATTTATTTTTTCACCACCATTGTCACCAGCTCCTCCTCTTCTTTTTCATCAACATTGCTCCCACTTGCTTGGTGAAGGAGAGAGGCTCTTGTTAGTGGTCCCTTGCTGGATTGTGGTCCCACAGCTAGGACTTTCAGACCGGGTTGGTGAGTGGGAATCACATTTCCTTACTGTGGCTCTCTTCCTGGTTCTCTTCCTGGTTTGGAACAAGCACAATTACATGGAGAGGAGAGCAGTGACCACATGGCCTGTACATTTCAATGGGACAGCACCCTCTAGTGGGCATTTTATAGCATAACCTCAGAAGAGTCAGGTTTTCTGAAGTTTATTTTGTGACACTAAAACTGAGAAAAGGAGTGGGAGACACACAGGAGGCTGACAGCATCATCAAAATGACCATCAACGTCTGTGATGGACCAGTAACGAGTGTGCTATAAATTACTCATTTAAAGAAGCTCAGGAAGTTCCTGACCATGATGAGCCTTGATGCTGGCCCTACTTAAAAATTCTCTCAGGGACACTGGTAGCGGAAAGCAAGTCACAAAATATCAAAGGAGCCAAATAATAATAATAATTAATAATAATAATAATAATTGCCCCCCAACTGTGGAATGATCTCTCCGATGAGGCTCGCCTGGCGCCAACATTGTTATCTTTTCGGCGCCAGGTCAAGATTTTTCTCTTCTCCCAGGCATTTTAACAGCATTTAACAACGTTAAGTTTGTTTTTAATGGACCCCAGAATTGTTGTTTTTAAATGGATACTGTTGTCTTTATACTGTTTTTTATGTTTTGATGTTTTTTTAAATTTTGTATACTTGTAATGTTTACCATTTTTAATTGCTGTAAACTGCTCAGAGAGCTTCGGCTGTGGGGTGGTATACAAATGTAATAAATAAAATAAATAAATAAATAAATTATTATTTTATTTATTTATATGATATATGATACACACACATGCAGACATCGCCGGGACCGGGCAGGCGCCGGGGCACTGCGCGGGCGGGCAGGTCACGGGCGGCTCGTGACGCAGCAACCGGGACCGGCGGACTCGGAGCCGCTCGCTCGCTCTCCCTCTGGATCGAGGCAGGGCACAATACAAATAAAAACACCAAAAAGTACATAAAATGAATTCACACATAAGCAAAGAGAAGCCTATCTAGGCCCCTTAAAATCAAGGCAGTGAAGTGAGGGAAAGGGGCGAATTGTGTCACTATCTGTACTCACATGTACTGCAGAGGTAAGTGAGATATAAAAACTTTTTAATATGCTGTTAAGTTACACTAGTTCCCAAAGTTCAGGTGTACTTCCACTGTAAAGCTGTATATTATATCATTAAAAAAGCACAGACAAGTACTCAAAGACCATTTAGAAAACACTGAAAGACCAAAACACTGAAAGACCATACACGTTTATGGGCTAGAGGCTTTAGCATGGGTATGAATGTTGCTAATTCTATGTTTTTCTTGACTTTCAGGCAATGGCAATTTGAAAATAATTTTTAGCTTTTTCATGTGCATATATAGTTCATGTGACCACTGAAGAAGACCTCTGTTGGGTCAAAACGCGTATGGTCTTTTAGTGTTTTGATCTTTCAGTGTTTTCTAAATGGTCTTTGAGTACTTGTCTGTGCATTTTTAATGATATAATATACAGCTTTACAGTGGAAGTACACCTGAACTCTGGGAACTAGGGTAACTTAACAGCATATTAAAAAGTTTTTATAATATCTCACTTACCTCTGCAGTACATGTGAGTATGGATAGTGACACGATCCGCCCCTTTCCCTCACTTCACTGCATAAAACGAATTCAAACATTTAAAACACACACACACACACACACGCACGCACAGAGTGTGTGTCTGTCTCACTGAGGCTGAGCCTGGGGCAGCCTTAACAATGTCCACAGCTTTTTTGCTCAAAGCATTCTAACGTTCTTTTTTTGAAAACCCAAGCAACTGAACTGGCCCGGCAGTATAATAATCAAAACCAGCAGCTGAAGCCTTTTTCTTTTCTGGCTTGCTGGCAACCCTCTATGCCAGACGGAAAGCCCTTATATGGGAACCAGGCCTCGGGCTAACTGCGTGGGCCGATTGCCCGAGAGAGTCCCCCACCTTAAGGGCCCAAAGCAGAGCCTGCTGGAACGCTGATCTGGAGAGACCCAGATGAGGAAGTGCCTGGGGCGGATGCCACGGCAGGGGAGGGATGACACACAGGAAGGTGGCTCACCTGGGCCACGAGAGCCACGCAGAAGCTCCGGCTGGAAAGAAGGCAGCAGATAGGAAGGGAAACCGAGGGCCTTGCCTAGCAGGAGGCTGAATGGTAAAGAAGAAAGCAAGGGGAAGTGGCACCATTGGAGGGAGCCCGGTCTTGTCTGCGCAGAATTACTGGCACAGAATTATGTGGCTTTTGGGTTGGGGATTTGGTGGCAGTTGCAAGTTTTGTCTGCAAATGTTGCAAATTGTTTTATCGTGCACAGCTGAGTTGGTTTAAGAAACAAGCCCAGTGCCAGTTTCAATTCTCAGCATCTCCAGGGAGCGCTGGAGAAGACTCCTGCCTAAGGCCCTGCAGAGCTGCTGGTGGTCAGGGTCGACAATGGGTGCCCCTCCTTCTCGGACCCAAGGGCTTCATCTAGTGTCAGCTAGAGCCTGGGGACACACATCTACATGCACACATAGAATCACAGAATCATAGAATAGCAGAGTTGGAAGGGACCTACAAGGCCATCGAGTCCAACCCCCTGCTCAATGCAGGAATCCACCCTAAAGCATCCCTGACAGAGGGTTGTCCAGCTGCCTCTTGAAGGCCTCTAGGGTGGGAGAGCCCACAACCTCCCTAGGTAACTGGTTCCATTGTCGTACTGCTCTAACAGTCAGGAAGTTTTTCCTGATGTCCAGCTGGAATCTGGCTTCCTGTAACTTGAGCCCATTATTCCATGTCCTGCACTCTGGAAGGATCGAGAAGAGATCCTGGCCCTCCTCTGTGTGACAACCTTTTAAGTATTTGAAGAGTGCTATCAGATGTACACATGCACACTTGCCCTTCCTCACAGCACAGCAAGCTCCCTGCTTGTTGTTATCTAGGAATCACTGGGTGGGTGGAGAGTGCGAAGCCATGGAGGCTGGTGGCTCCAACGTCAGTGGGGCGGTGAATCTGCTCCTGGCTTCAGTTGGAACCAGTCAGAACTCTAAAGGAGCTCTCCAAGGCCTTTTCTACACGTAAGGGTTATCCCAGGAAAATGGTGGGATCATCCCTGCCTGCTCCCAGGATCCCCTGTGTGGCATTTGGATGCACAGGAACAATCCCGGGACGATCCCGGGATATAAGGCTGGTATAGACATGCCCCAAGGTGCTCGTAGCTGCTACAGCTTGTAATTTTGACCTGTTTGGTGCTCCATAGCAGCTATGGATGACATTTTGTTTGCAAAGAAACAGTTTTTAAGAAGATTTTTGGCATCTCTGATTTCTGAAGTGAGGAGCCACACTGGAGCCAGGGGTAGTATACAGCTCACAGGCTTCATGTTATCCACCCCTGACCAGTTTCCTTTGTGGTTCATAGTGACCAATGGGTTTCGCTTTTTCATTGTTTTTCATTGTTCATAAATTATCTGGAATTAGGAGTGAGCCAAGTTTGCTGACGACACCAAATTATTTAAGGTTGTTAAAACACAAAGGGATTGTGAAGAGCTCCAAGGGGATCTCTCCAAACTGGGAGAGTGGGCATCCAAATGGCAGATGTGGTTCAATGTAAGCAAGTGATGCATGTTGGGGCAAAAAAGCCCAACTTCAAGTATAACCTAATGGGATCTGAGCTGGCAGGGACCGAACAAGAAAGAGATCTTGGGGTTGTGGTGGAAAAGCTCGATGAAAATGTCCACCCAGTGCGCGGCTGCTGTAAAAAAGAAAAGAAAAGGGTGAACTCCATGATAGGCATAATTAGAAAAGGAATTGAGAATAACACTGCTAATGTCATACTGCCTTTATACCCATCTAAGTTGCAAACACACTTAGACTACTATGTACAGTTCTGGTCAGTGCTCCTAAAAAACGATATTGTAGAGGTGGAAAAAGTGCAGAAAAAGGCAACTAAAATGATCAAGGGGCTGGAGCATCTCCCCTATAAGGAAAGGTTACAGCAGCTGGGATTGTTTAGCTTGGAAAAAAGGAAGCTGACGGGAGACAAGATAGAGGTGTACAAAATTATGCCTGGTGTGGCGAATGTGGAGAGGGAGACATTTTTCTTCTTCTCCCATAATGCTAGAACCCAGGGTCACCCCATGAAGTTGATTGGTGGGAGATTCAGGACAAATAAAAGGGAGGACTTCTTCACAAAGCACGTAGTTAAACTATGGAATTTACTACCACAAGACGTAGTGATGGCCACCAATGTGGATGGCTTTAAAAGGGGGTTAGGCAAATTCCTGGAGGAGAAGGCTATCAGTGGCTTCTAGTCCTGATGGCTCTGTGCTACCTCCAGTATCAGAGGCAGGATGCCTATGTACACCAGTTGCTGGGGAACATGGGTGGGAGGGTGCTGTTGCACCATCTCCTGCTTGTGGGTTGACAGCTGGTTGGCCACTGTGTAAGAGTGCTGGACTAGATGGACCCTTGGCCTGACCCAACAGGGCTCTTCTTATGTTCACTGAAAATAAAGGGTTGACCCAAAATGCCTCTGCATGCATCTGCAAAGAAGCAGCTGCCTTTGTATTTCACATAGTTTCATGCCATCCATAAGAGGTTTGCCAAGGATGAGCTGTTGAACGTTAAAGTACATTTGCGCATGCATCCACATGGTCAGGGCCGGTGCCAGACTATTTTGCGCCCTAGGCTGGTGAGCTGCTTTCACCCACCCACTCCCACCCCCACCCCAGCGTACCTGAGTGCGGGGCACCATCTCGCCCGCCCAGCTGAAGCGAAGCCAGGATGCTGGGGTGGGGGGGCTTCACTTTGGCTGGGTGGGCGCCCAGCCAAAGCAAAGCCAGGATGCTGGGGTGGGGGGGCCGGCGGGTGGCTTCTAAATGGTGTGCCCGGCTGGAAGCCACTCTGGGAGAGCGACTTCTGGGCACGCCATTCCAAAGCCGCCTGCTCACCCCCCTACCCCAGCATTCTGGCTTCGCTTCGTCGCCCACCCAGCCGAAGAGAAGCCAGGATACTGGGGTGGGTTGGCGGCTTCAGAACAGCGCGCCCGGAAACCGCCCTCTCAGAGCCGCTGTGGGAGAGTGGCTTCCAGGTGCAGCGTTTGGTGCCCCCCTTACCTTGGCACTCTAGGCAGCCGCCTGAGTGGCCTCTATGGAAGCGCCGGCCCTGCACATGGAGACCCTCATCTGTTGAATGCTGATTGTGCTTGTTCAGAATATCATTTTACATCCCCAAACAGTGGAGGGTGGGGAGAAACACTTTGGGGGTAAATGACACTTGATTCACAATATGGCTGAACGGAACGCATTGTGAGCTAGGCGAATTCATATTCTGAACCAGATATGAGCTTCAGCAGCATCACTAAACGATTGGGCAAAGCAACATGTTTTTAGCTTCCAGAAAGGTAGCAGCAAAAAGAAGAAATAATCCTGTACCACCAAGCTAACAAATTCAGGATGGCAGAAGCTGTTGTAGGGTTAGGATCCATGTCATCTAGTGCATGAGATTTATCCTCAGTTGGCCCTCCATGGAGGCTCAGCACCCAGCCTGTGGGACTCTCTTGGGTTCCTTCAGGGGGGCTTAAATGTAGGCTAAATAAGCAGAGTGAATCATCCATGTTTTTACCTGCCTAATGGAACGATTCTGAATGAAGGCCCTAACCGTAATACACACCTGATTCACCTCTGAAGGTGCAGCTCCTGGAGCAGGGTTTCAGCAGAGGATCTTAATGCATGGGCAAGTTTCAGCAGGTGGGCCTGTACCTCACCTGGTCTCAGGAGATCCTGTTTTAGTTTGTGATGCCAGTGATCTGATGCATGAAAAATGTCCTTTAAACCAATGAGCCAACATCCATGCTCACCATTTTGCCACCCCATTCGCAGACAAAAAGGAAGAAAGAAAGAAAGAAAGAGAGAGAGAGAGAGAGAGAGAGAGAGAGAGAGAGAGAGAGGGGCATTTTGGGGCAATGGGTGAAAGGGGGAGTTTAAAAGTGGGATGGCTCCTCCAGTAGCCACTGG
The DNA here is from genome assembly GCF_023053635.1 of Elgaria multicarinata webbii. Classification (NCBI taxonomy): domain Eukaryota; kingdom Metazoa; phylum Chordata; class Lepidosauria; order Squamata; family Anguidae; genus Elgaria; species Elgaria multicarinata. Next base: position 24,970,087 of record NC_086188.1, read on the forward strand.
CTACTGACCACCACTTATATTTCCTGGAAGTCCCTTGAGAATGACCCTACATCATCACATTGCATTATTTGAAGTGGAAGGGTGTTGTAAAATAGCAGAACTCGGGCATGGATGGATGGCAACTATCTAAACAGGTGTCCGTTTTCATTTTTGTTCAGCTAGCTGAGGTTCCTGGCCTCCATCTAGGTCTCTGCTATCTTCTCTTCGGGGTAATTCTTGGATTTAGATGGCTGGTTGGCATGGGGCCAATGGGCAGGGCTGCATCTCAACCTCTCTCGTTGTTGAGCATGTATCTCCACCACCACCAGCACCACCACAGCATCTCCGGCGTGCATCTCACGTTGGTGGTTTAAATCTTTCTTTAAACGCGCACCTGTTTTCAGTTGCTGTTGGTGCATGATTTTAACAGTGTGTGTATTAAATGTCTTTGAAATTTATGCAATTCATTTTTTTTATGTGCCCAGCTTTGCGATAAACTGTGAAAGGTGCATCATAAAAATGTGTAATTGTGCTGTATTTCCCCCTCCACCGACACATGGTTACTCCCCCCCCCAATACCTACTTTATTAGAGGAAATGTGGAATGTGCAGATTGCATTGTGGGGGTGGGGGTGTCATCAGTTAGCATAGTGGATTGCAGTTTGCCACTATATCACTTGCACGAGACCAGGCTGCCTAGGAAGCCCAGGATAACCAGATGGTATGATCCAGGCTCAACCAGTAACACTGTGTTGTGTCAAGTAACAAGTATTAGGATCAGAAAAACAACAGTCAGTAAACGCGAGGATCTGCCAGGCCTACCATCAGTGAGAGAAATACAGTATTCACCCTGGAGAATGAGGGCCTTCTCTGTTGTGGTGCTCTGACTTTGGAATGCCCTTCCAAAAGAGATAAATTTGGCACAAATGTTTCTTTTTGCCCAGCCGTTTGGGTGGGTGGGGGAATCAACATTTTAAATATATTTATTTTTAATTTCATAATTGATGGTTGTGTTCTGTTGATTGCAAATTAAGAGGGGTGTTTTTGCCTCTTAATTTGCCATTGTGTGGTTTTCATATTGGCTTTCTTTTTAAAATGTTGTGTACATTGAGTTCCCTTATAGGATGTAGGGTGGTGTGTAGTTGAGCAGGAGATTGAAGGCCTCTTGCAACTCTTACAATCCTATGAATTGGGCCCAAGCCAGTGAAGCTCTTGGGATAGTCACAATAACCAGCTGCAGATCAAGAGTCTGGCCAGCACATTCTTGATGATCTGAAGTTTCTGGACACTTTTCAGAGGCATCCCCCATACAAAGAGTGCATTGCAAGAGCTGTGATGCACGTAAAATACACATCACCATGGCTAGATCTGATTTCTCTAGGACTGGGTACAGCAGGAACACCAGTGTAAGTGAGACAACAGCCCTCCTGGTCACAGCCATCACCTAGACATCAAAGCTGGGTCCCAGGTCTCTCCCCAAACTGTGCCCTGTGTCTTCTAGGGGAGTGCTGCCCTATCAGAGAGGGACTGAACTTCTGTGCCCTGAACAGTAATTCCATTGACCAAGATAATCTGTCTGGATTAAGTTTCTGTTTTGTTGGTTTTGTTTTGCCTGCATTCAGTCCATTACCAACATCAAGCACCAGTTCACAGCCTGAATGGCCTCTTCAGAATCTGATGCATGGGAAATAGAGTTAGGTGTCATGGACGTAACAATGCCACCATACACCAAATCCTGGACAAACTCTCCCAGTGGTTTCATGTTGATGTTAATCTGTAGGGAACCAGCTGGGGGAACCAAAGGGGGCTCCAGAGTAGGGTGACCCTATGAAAAGGAGGACAGGGCTCCTGTATGCATAGAAAAACAGTTGCATAGAAAAGGGAATTTCAGCAGGTGTCATTTGTACATATGGAGAACCTGGTGAAATTCCCTCTTCATCACAGCAGTTAAAGCTGCAGGAGCTATCCTAGAGTGATCAGATTTAAAAGAGGGCAGGGCACCTGCAGCTTTAATTGTTGTGATGAAGAGGGAATTTCACCAGGTTCTCCATATGACACCTGCTGAAATTCCCTTTTCAATATAACTGTTAAACACACAGGAGCCCTGTCCTCCTTTTCATATGGTCACCCTACTCCAGAGGCTAGAGGACATGCCTGCATTAAAAACATTTGCAATATATGTAACTGCATTTGCCACGTGTAACCATGCATGCCACTTGTTCAATTGTGGTAGCATCTAGTGGATCAGCATATATCACAGACCAACCCATTACTATGGATAATATTTTCCTCTGGCCTGGGTAGCATTGGAGAGAAAATTCCTCTGGTGCCTGCGAAGGCACTGGACGCCCCTGTGTCTGGCCCTCACAGGCCCAGACAGACCCAGCCAGCACCAGGACAGGCCTGCACCATTCCACAGAAATCAGGTGTGGGTTCACCCTGACCCACGCCCTTTGTCTAGGCTGGCCCTATGGAAAGGAGGATAGGGCTCCTGTATCTTTAACAGTTGTATTGAAAAGGGAATTTTAGCAGGCATCATTTGTAAGCATGCAGCACCTGGTGAAATTCCCTCTTCATCACAGCAGTTAAAGCTGCAGGAGCCCTGCCTAGCATGGCCACATACTAAAGAAGGCAGGGCTCCTGTAGCTTTAACTGTGATGAAGAGCGAATTTCACCAGGTGCTTCACGCATACAAACCTGCTAAAATCCCCTTTTCTGTACTACTGTTAAAGATACAGGAGCCTTGCCCTCCTTTCCATAGGGTCAGCCTACCTTTGTCCTCCCCCACCCCCACTGCAGCCACCATTAACACAGCAGCGGAAAGTATACAATTTCCCCAAGGCTGGGGAGATTGTGTATTTTCTCCCTCTACTCTAATGCCAGTGAGGTGCAGGGGAGAAACACATGATTTCCCTAAGTCTGGGAAAATCACATATTTCCCCCCTCCATGCAGCAGGTAGCTGCTGCATGGCGCATGGGGGGATGCAAAGCTAGCTTCCTGGGGCCTTGGAAAGTGCACAATTCCCCTGGCATGGCTGGGAGCATTGCGCACTTTCTGGAGGCCCCCAAAAGTGCACTTTGCCAAGGGCTTGTGAGGCTTGTGCAGCCTCCTGAGCACTTGGTAAAGGCTCGTGTGGCCCAGTTTTTTGGACTGGGTGAATTTGGACAAGCAGGGCTGGGTGAACTGGGGTCATCCCAACTCCCAGACTTTTCCGTGGTGTCAGTTCACATATTCACACATGCATTGCCAAGGACTGGGTCACACATGCCTCCTCATCACTTGATCTAGTGATGACCTTGTATGGCTGAATGGACCGTCACAGGTTCTGATTCTTCTCATTATCGCCTAATATAACCTCAGATTCAATGGAATCAATCCACATATGTAGAAGCAAGACATCACATTTATCAATGAAGAGATAAACATGTCTGTGTGGGCTGAGACTGGGCATTTCTCATCTGAAGAGCCATAGACAATGAAGGGTTCAAGCTATTATTGGTTTTGTAAAACTCCTATTATATTTCAATGGGATCAGCAATGCTGAACTTTCTAGTGAAATGTTTGTAGGACAGATCTATTTTGTACTGCTATTCATTCATATTTATTTATGTATTATATTTATGTCCCACCCTTAATTCAAGGAGATCAAAATGGCACAGAACCTGGTTCTTTCTCCCATTATATCCTGCACAACATCCCTGTGAGGCAGGTGAGGCTGAGTGAGATGTTGACTGGTCCAAAGCCATCCAGTGAGCTTCCTGGCTGAGTGGGGATTTGAACCTGGGCCTCCCCAGACCTAACACTACTCCAACACTCTAACCACTACTCAGTACTGCCTCTGACTGTTAGTGGCATCCCAAATCTGCCACCTGAAGGAGGTTCCCCTTCACGTTTCTTCTCCACTACATTGTCTAAAAGACAGTCCTTTGCTTCTGAGATCATGAGCGTCTCTCTCTCTCTCTCTCTCTCTCTCTCTCTCTCTCTCTCTCTCTCTCTCTCTCTCTCTCTCTCTTTGCCATTGCCAGCCCGACATGTTTGTGATTAATTGTTTATGGGAAGCATTTCCATATTGTTTGTGCATCAAATTTATGAGGTGTGCCTTCTCTATTTGCAGGATAAATACAACCCAGCAGTGAATCCTACTGAAGTACCAACGTCCCCTGGAGTCATAACAGCAACACAATGAGCAATAAGATGTATTAAAAACAAGTTCAGAGCCATTGGCCGATTTGAGCTGCGTGAAATCTTGGTCAGATGGCATTTCTCCGTTGGTAATCGGCTTCTTTAAGTGCGATCGAGGTGTGATTGCCTCCCGTCACCCCTGTGTGTGCACAAGATTGCTTCTCCAGGAAACAATGTAATGGGCATTTTAATAACTATTGGGCTGCTGAGGCAAATAACTCCTGAAGGTTTCAACCATCCTGACAGCCACAACGGGCAATAAAAAGGAAAGCGTTAACGGTTTTGTCATGTAAGCTCCTTGCATAATGATTGATTCTTTTTTCTGGTCCATTTGTGCCTCACACCACTTCATAGCCTTTGCAGCACATGCTGGGAGGCCATGCTACCTGGTTGTCCGAATGGAAACAACACCTAGGTTTAAACAAGAAGGAGGGGAGGTGCCACGACACAGGCTCTGAACACCAGGCCTGGCCGCGGCTACTCCCTGCTCAAGCCAAGCACCACCGCTTGATACGCCTGAGGTGAGGGATAAAAACCACCTTCCTCCAAACTATGTGGAGAAAGGGGTTTAAATGGAGAAGGATTTCAATATATAAAATAAAACACTATGAGTTATATGTGCTGAGGTGAATTATTGTCAGAGTGGGTGCTAAATGTGTAAACTTCAGATGATAAATGCCAAACAGACACGTGGGATTTTTGTGGTAGTTGAAAACAAAATAATTAAAATTTATTTTTAAAAGTTCACAAGCTTTGTTTCAAAATAACAACATTTAAAAACCTTTTTGAAACCTTTCATCCAATCCTTTCACCCATTCACATACACGCTTTCCTTTTTCTCACACAATCAATCTTGAACTTTCTTTATTATCAGTATTGATTAATATACGTCAACTACGTGCACACCACACTCTAAAGACACTACTCTCTACACTGACCCTCAAATTTCCCTGAACTTAAGTACCCTAAACACAGAGAGCACTAAAGACTCAGAGGGCCTTGCTAGACCTGCCGGATAAGCCGGCAGGGAGGAGGGGCGACGGCACGCTAGAGCTAGTGTGCGCCGTTGCTGGCTTCTACACGCATGATGCGACGGGGCAACGGGAAGCCCCGTAGCATCGGCCATTTTTTTTTTTTTAAAGGAGCCATGTGCGCCGGAGCCCCGCCGGAGAAGGTAAGTGTTTTTTTTTTACCAAAATAAAGCCCTTCCGCTCTCCCTGCCCGATTCCCCCCCTGCCTGCTCGCTCGTCCTCCCCCCATCCGCCATCCCTGATCCCGTCCCCGATCTCCCCCCCCTTGCCAGGCCCGATGTCCGGCTTCCCCCCCTCTCTCCTGGCGGGTCCGGCCTTCCCCCTGCCCCTCTCCCCCCCCCCAGCCCGATAGGCACAGTGCTCGTATGAGCGCTGTGCCCAGTCCGTGGCTTTTCCCGGCTACTTGCGAGTAGCCGCAAAAAGCCACGGACCCTGCTAGATGTTCCGCAGCCCCGGCCTCAGGCCGGGGCTGCGGAAAAGCCGGGCCATAAGCGAATTCGCTTATGCCGGCTTAAGGCAGGCTTCAGGGCGGCCTGACCCCGGATTCCCCTGTGCGTCATCTGGATGCACAGGAGGGAAACCGGGCCTCACACCGCGCTAACGCCTGGTCTAGCAAGGCCCTAAGAGTACCTAACAAGTCCCTCACAATCCTCTCCCTCCTCCTCCTCCCAAGACATTCTAACTCCGCCCACTCAGGCCAACATTCTAAACTCACCACAGACTTACAAACTTGCAGACATACATTTGGGAACTGACTTGTGGGGTGTAACGCCACAGGAGGATCTTTACCTTTTCTTGAAGGACAAATGCAATGCAATAGACACTGGGAATTGGTAAAAATAATGGGGACTGCAACAGGTTCGAGGGATGTGGGTCAGCATTTACAGAACTCAGTGAACTCCCAGGGAAATCAGATGTTGATCAGGTTAGAGCCCTCTGCAGTTGTTTCTCCACATTTATACTAAATGTGTGGAAAGGGGTAGGACTTAGGGCTGTTCATGGACTCCCAGATTCATTTCAGAGGCCACTTCAGAGCTTCCGCAAATGGCCCTTTACAGCCATCATAGTTTGCGACCTTAGATCTAGCAAATTTCAGAGCCTCCATCTCCATTTAAAATGGTGGCTCTCATTGAGGATGGGTGGCTGCTGGACAGGTCAGGTAAGTTCCATGGGTGGGCTGGGGCAGTTGGTCACCATCACCCTGAGTCAGGCCGAGGTGGCCCAAAGCACTTCGGACCACCTCAGCCCAATCCAGTCTTGATCTGGTCATGATCCAGATTTGGACCGAAGCAGGCTGCATTGGCCCACTGCGGCTTGGATTTGGGGTTTGCCCCCAAAGCAGTGCTCATCCCTAGTAGGACTAAACCCTCCCCTGATATTGGTACATTGAGTAGAACATCTGAAAGGGTTGCATGTATAGTTGCATGCACACAGGGCGTTCATGAGAGCAGGACCTCTAGGTGATGAGGGTCTCTTGATTATGGATGGGTGAGAAATTCATTCTGTCAATGTTTTTTAAAACAGAGTTGCTCAATTTGCACCTCCCAAGCATTTCAGCAAGTTGAGACAGAGCAGTATTGTGAAATCCACATTTTTGCAAGTTTTCTGATGCAGCTCATCTCGACAAAAATGTGTATATTAGGGGAAAGTTTGACAAAATGTATATATTTGAGGAAAGTGTGCACAAAACAGCATGTCAGCAATGTGAGGACAACTTGCCATCTCGATCCCTGTCCTTCGTGGCTGGACAACGTGCAGTTAGACAACAACTACAGCATATGATTAATACATCTCTCAGGGAGGAGAGTTTTCCACCATGTTTAAAAGAAGCAGTGGTACGGCCACTTCTAAAAAAGCCCTCCCTGGACCCCCTGGACCTTAATAATTACAGACCAGTATCAAAACTTCCGTTTTTGGGCAAGGTGATCAAGAGGGCAGTTGCCTTCCAACTCCAAGCTGTCTTGGATGGAACAGATTTTCTAGACACATTTCAAACCGGATTCAGAGCAGGATACGAAGATGAGACAGCTATGGTCGCCTTATTGACAGTGGGAGGGTTTCCCTGCTGGTGCTTTTGGACCTCTCAGTGACTTTCAGTACAGTCGACCATGGTATCCTTCTGTAACGCCTGAGGGGGTTGGGAATCGGGGGCACTGTGCTCCAGTGGTTCCGGTCCAATCTTTAGGGGAGGTTCCAGATGGTGATGCTTGGGGATAGCTGCTCCTCAAAAAGGAGCTGTTGTATGGTACACAAGGCACCATCCTATCCCTAATGTTGTTTAACATCTACATGAAACTGCTGGGAGAGATCATCCGGAGGCATGGGGCGGGGTTCTATCAGTATGCTGATGACACCCAAATATACTTCTCTATGCCTTCGACAACAGCGTCAGATAAGGATAGTGTGTCTCCTCTGAATGAATGCTTGGAGGCAGTAATGGGCCGGATGAGGAAAAACAAACTGAAGCTGAATCCAGACAAGACGGAGGTACTTACAGTCAAGGGCCCCAACCTGGGTTTGGAGGTGTGTCAACCAGTTCTGGATGGGGCTACACTTCCCCTGAAAGATGGCATTAGCAGCTTTGGTGTGCTTCTGGATCCATTGCTCCAAATGACAGCCCAGATAGATGTGATGGCCAAGTGTGCCTACTATCCGCTTCGGCTGATACACCAGCTGTGCCCCTTCCTAGAGTTGGAAGACCTAATGACGGTTGTGCACACGCTGGTAACTTTGAGGCTCAACTTCTGCAATGTGCTGTACATAGGGCTACTTTTGTGCCTAGTCCGGAAACTTCAATATATGGCAGCCAGGTTGATCACCGGTACACCTAAGGTTGACCATATCACAACTTTAAAATTACTTCACTGGCTGCCAATTAGTTTCTGGGCGAAGCATAAAGTGTTATTACGTTTGCGCAGGAACGGAGGAACGGAAAAGTGGCTAGTGTGCTGCTGGGGTGTGTGGGGGATGGGTGGGGGATGTGCGCCTGTTCTAGTGGGGTTTTTTTTATTTCCCCAGTGACAGTTTGCGCAGGACCGGAGGACCGGAAAAGTGGCTGGTGACTCCTTGTGGTGGGCAGCTACCGTGGCTGCATAATGGCGGTGCTGTACGCTGCCTGTTAGTGTGGATACCAGGCTGGCAGAGGGCAGAGCTGTTTGTGGGCTGCTGCCATGGCTACGGCCAGATGTGGGTTGGCTCCTTGGGATGGGGCACAGGGCACAGAGGCGGTCATCGCCGCCGACACCTCAGAGGCATGATGGGAGATGTAGGCACAGAGTGGCCATGCAGACGATTGACCTCGGGTCATATGACACCCGCCACGACCCCCATCAGGAAGTGAGCGCATCAATGTTGACCCTCAACAGCACCAGCAGCACTTCAGCTGGCACTGGCACTGCCGCCGCTGCCGCCGCCAGGGCCGGCGGCGGCATCGCTGACGGCTGCGCAAGTTTGCGGTCTTTCGGACGTGCGCAAACCGTGCAGCGAGCGAAAAAAAAAGCCGCGGCAATCAGGCCGGTGTGGCTGCGCAACCGTGCTCACGGCGGCAGCAGCACAACCGGCGCAAACTTCCGCCACAAATCGAAGGCAGGTGTGGATCATGAGGCGTCACGGCTGAACGGGAAAATCCGCTTTCACCGCTCCTCAACGACGGAACACCCGGTAGGTCTAGCAAGGCCCTTAATGTCTCAATCCAGAAATTGGAAGAGGGAATTCCAAAGCTTTGATGGTCCAGGCCATTGGAACATGTGTCCCTTTTAACATCTGAATTGGGTCCTGCTTCCTTTTACCAGTAGCCAGATTGAAGGGACTGACTTCTCATTTCAAGCATTTTCAGAATGAACAGATTTCATTTCATTACAACTTTTTAAAAGCTCCCCTTTAAAGTCAAAGATAAAACAAAAGAAGAAACGGAAAGGGGCCCTTTGATTACTTTCCCTATTGAGCGTCTTTGCTTGGCTTGTATTTTGGGCCCATTTCCTCACATTTGGAAATCAAGTGCAACAAGGCATGGATACCTAGTGGCTAACATGCGCTAATTGACTTTTAAAAGAAAGAAAGAAAGAATGAAAGAAAGAGAAAGAAAGAGCATTGGTAAGCCCCTTTCTCGGTGGAGAATGGAAAGCAAAGCTGACAGAAACTGACAAGATGTTTCTCTATTAAAAAGCACAGAGAAAGCCGTGACGAGCTCCATCAAAGACTTTTATTAAAGCCACATTCGGGAAATCAGAGCGGGGGGAGAGAAATCACCCCTGTCAGACAGCTTTTTGGCACTGAGAAAACATGAAAGAAGCTAACAGCAATAATCAGCTCACGGAATTTATTGCATGTTTGACCCCACTGTGGTTTCAGGGTGCTTGAGGAAGATTTCTTTGAAGGTACCGTGGGTTTATTGATTGCGAAGAAATGTCAATGTGTCACATGCCCAATTAACTTGGCACTTCTCCTGATCAATACCCTAATTGCCTCCTCTTTAGAAAGGCCTTTAATTTAATTAACCCTCCACCTGCTTAGGGTTTCCTTCCTTCCTTCCTTCCTTCCCTTCCTTCCTTCCTTCTTCTTTCTTTTTTCTTTTGTCAATGAGCACGTTTTAATAAAGAGGATGGGATGATACACTGATATTTAGACTCCGTTGGTTTTCGCAGGGGCAGATTAAGTGAATTAAAAAGAGAATTAAAAAGAAGTACCACCCACTTTTGGGAGTTTATAATCCTGTGGGATTAATTCAGCAGCCATACTTGGACTCAACCACAGCAAAGAGTCACTTGTCTTAATTTGCTGCTGCAGAAGGGGGATATGCTGTCACTAAGGAACTAATTCCACTTTGTAGAGACAGTCTCAAGAACCACAAAAGCTCTTATTGTGCTGCACAGTAGTAAAGGGGGAGCGAAGGGCAAGGGAGAGAGAGTTGGCATATCCACTTCTTCAGAGGATTCAGTCCTTGAACTGGAGCCCCCACCTGTCAGGGTTCCTTCCACGTCCTGGATGCCTTGAGCAACTCTTTAAGGATCTCTTCTTTCTTTTCCCTTCCCCTTCCCAGGAATGCAAGTTTAGGCTACAGATGTGGGGTGAGTGACACTCCAGACACTTGTTGCTTAACAAAAGAATTTACTGGTGAATTAAAACAAGCAAATTACATGTAAAGGTATTTAGTCAACAGAGCTGAGTGATACAAAAGGCATTAAAAGAAAAGAAAAGTTGCAAAAATGCAAGTTGTTTACCCTAGCTGCATTTAGGCTTTTCCAGATGCTTCTTCCTCATGCTCTCATCTTTTCCTGCTCTCTTTGGCAGGATCTACACCACTGCTTTAAAGTGCTTTATAACAGTTTTGACAGCTGTTGGGGCCCAGGACACACTCCATATACAGTTGTCAAAACTGTTATAAAGCACTTCAAAGCAGTAGTGTAGATCTGGCCTTTGTCTCTGGCTGGCTTTCTACTCTTCTTTTATATCCTCTTCACCCAAAACAGAAAGTTCTGTTTCAACCCTGAAGAAATGAAACTTAACTGGAGAACTGAACCTTAACCAGGAAAATGAATTTTAACCAGAGAAATGAAACTACTTCACTTAGGGGTACCCCCTCCCAGCAGAAACCACCCCCCTGCCAGGCCTCTAAGCCTGACTTTATTACCTTGCCTCTGTAGACCTCAAACCTTCACACCACCTCAGAGAGCTTTGACTTTGAATAAGTTCTGCAAAAATGTTGATCTCAAGCTGACAGCCTGGTTTTGGGACCCAGGGCCAGCTGGGGCTTTCTCCAGTGATCCTGACCTGAGCCCTTTCTGCTTTGCTCCTTGCCTGCCCATTTTCTGTCTCAGCACAGGCTTTGGCACAGGTTGGGCTGAGAATCAGGAGCCAGATGCAAGGTAGAGTGAGGGAAGGGTGAGATCCGGGCCTGATTCAAAGTGCTGGTACTAACATTCAAAGCCCTAAGCCATTTGGGGCCAGGTTATCTGAAGGAACGCCTCCTCCCATATGTACCTGACCGGACCTTAAGATCATCTACAAGGGCCCTTCTCTGTGAGCCCCTGCCAAAGGAAGTGAGGCAGGTGGCTACTAGGAGGAGGGCTTTCTCCGCTGTGGCACCCCGGCTGTGGAATGAGCTCCCCATAGAGGTCCGCCTGGGGCCTACACTGTATTCTTTTTGTCGCCAGCTGAAGGCCTTTTTATTTTCTCAGTATTTTAACACCTAAATTTAAACTTTGCTGTTTTAATTCTGTATTTTAATCCTAGATCAATTTCTGCGGTGTGGTTTTATCCTAGTTGTGCTTTTTATATTGTATTTTGTATTTGGGTTTTTAGGTTGTTGGATGTTTTATTATGTTCTTAATGGTTTTAATTTTTGTGAACCGCCCAGAGTGCTTCGGCTATTGGGCAGTATAAAAATGTAATAAACAAACAAATAAATAATTTTTCCTGGGTGGGTGGGTATGACCCCGCCCTCCTTCTTGGTGCTTGCTAATGAGTGAGCAAGCAGTCAGTGGTGCTAGAAGCTGCCGCCGCTGCCGAAAGGAGGAAGGGAGTCACGTGCACAGCAGCCTTCAGCTGCCCTCTCTGCTCCCTCATTCATCCATCTGCACAAGTGAGCAGCCATGGCGATTGGAGGGATTGCTGCCTGCCCGTCACTCCCAGTCTATCCAGCCCCCTCCACCAGCTGTCATATTCCAGGAAAACCTTCCCAGCCTCTTCTCTCCCTGCTGCTCTGCCAAAGAAGGAGAAGAGATTCACTGCTCCTGCTACGTCTGCTGACTTGCCTGTCTGCCACGGGTGGAAAGAAGTGAGCACAGCAGACACCCAGGGGAACTTCTGTTATAGGACAGCCCATACAATCAATCAGATGGAGATGTATGCAGGTGTGACATGGGTTGTCATGCTAATGGAAGGAGGGGACTAGAAGGGGGTGGCAGTTGGGAGCAGTTAGAAGAGGAGGAGGGGAGAAGTGGAGGAGAAAAGAGAGATGGAGGAAGGAAAAAGAAAGGAGGAAGGTTTACGAGGGATTTGGGGAGGATAAGAAAGAGATGGCAACGTGGGACAGAATGGCTGTAAGGAGCAAGGAGTTGGGCAGCCAGGCCATGCAGAGGAGCAGCATAAGAAGTTTACCCCAGGGCTGTGCAGGAATGGCTGGACAGTTATTTAGGAGTTGAGATAACTCAGGGACTCACAGTGTGTTACTGGTTAAGTTGTTACTAATAAATTCTTAAGTTTTGTAAAAGGAAGGGCTTCCATGTTTGACTAAAAGCTCCATTAACACGCTGCCTACCGTCGCTTCTCCGCCTGTGTTTTCGCTCCCCAGTTACTTCCTCTTTCAAAAGAGGAAGTACAGAATGAGCACGAGGCCCATGGAGTCCGCTGCTCTAATGGCGCTGCTTCTCCTGCACTGAGCAGGAGAGAGCAGCGATTCCAAGTTTAAAAAAACATTGGACTTAACCAGGGTTTTTTTGGTCACGCAAGGAAGGCCAGAAGGGGTGGGAAACTCCGTGAGTGCCCAGGAACGAGCTGCACTTGAGGCAGAAACAACTGCAAGCTTGAAACAGGATGCTTACTTTTACTTAACAGGTTTACTTTTATTTAAGGCATCTTTTTGTTAGGCAGTCAAAGTAAGAAAGCAAAAGTGAAATCCCAAATCAACACATACTGGGAACACAGGAAGGGAGGAAAACAAACAAACATTTCCAGCTCCCTGTTTCCACATGCATGAACCATTCCGTGGCTTTTCAACCTGTCATTTTTCTCTCCACAGAGTGAGTTTTAACTAACAGTAGTCGCTTATTCCGACAGCTACAGCCACACAATGCCAGCATAATTGCTAAGTTTGGCGGCATGCACAGCATGCTTTGCTAATTTCTGCTTCTAGCAGGGCAGACTGGTCTGGAACAATTTAGTGTTGGGCTCTCCTAAGGATCCAGGAACCCTGGTACTTTCTGGTTCTGGGACTGTTAGAACCTCTGTGGCTGTGCAATAGGAGATGTCTTCATGCATATAGGCTTAGAGGGGCCTGTTTCACCTGTTATACCTAGGGTGACCAACTGTCAGGATTTCCCCGGATTTGTCCTGGTTTTTGTTCTTTCCATGGTGTTGGGGGATTTTCTATAACTTTCAATAATGTCCTGGAATGACACACCTTCCCCTTTAAGGCTGCCATTAGCATGGCAGGAGGGAGTGACATGCTTTCTTGAGGCACGTCATTCCCCCACCCCGAGCTCCAATTGAGGTCTTAAAGGGGAAAGTGGGTCATTCGTGGACATTATAGAAAAGGCCCCCATTGGAGTGGATGGTGGTGGTGCAGAATGAAATCCTTTCCCCTCCTCCACTCCAATCGGGTTCGTTAAGGTGGCGGGGGAATAACGTACTTTCTGCAGGACTCAGAAAGCTGCTTCCCCACACACACACTAGGAGTCCTCTTTTTTGGTTTCCCAAATATGGTCACCCTAGTTATACCAAAGACAGGTCCTTCAGGTCCAACTGTTATTTCTGTAATGTTTTCAGAATGTTTCTGAGTCCCTAAGCATTAGGCATGGCACAAGTATGCATGATTTTCCACTTCAGGTACAAACCCTACAGATTTATAGATTCATGCAGATAAACGTCCCAAAGAAGCAGCAGGTTCAATGACACCACCAGGGAATTTGTGAAGAGAAATTGTGATGTGCAAGATGATGCACAACCAAGTGAGCAATGCACAACAATGACTCAGACCTGCACATTACACAGCTTAGACTTCTGTGGGGTCTCAAACGGATGATACGATGCACAACTAGCAATGGAGGATAGTGGCACCCATGTGATGAACACCCATACTTATTTATTTATTTATTTATTTATTTATTTATTATATTTATTTAAAACATTTATTTCCCACCCTACATCATTATGATGTAGGGGCTAGGAATGGGGCTAGGAATAAAAAGAATATGATAATCGGAGTCTACTACCGACCACCCAATCAAGGAGAAGACGAGGACGAAACTTTTGAGAAACAAATTGCCAGTGTTTCAAGGAAGTGTGATGTAGTAGTGATGGGGGACTTCAATTACCCTGATATCTGTTGGGAGACCATTACTGCCAAAAGCGGCCCTTCCAAGAAATTCCTGACATGTATGGGTGATAACTTTCTCCTACAGAAAGTGGTGGAAGGAACTAGAGGGTCAGCAATCCTTGACTTGTTATTGACCAATAGGGATGACTTAGTGGATAAAGTGGCAGTTACGGGAACTCTGGGGGAACGTGACCACGTCATACTTGAATTCTTGATTATGAAGGAGACAAAAGTCGAGCGTAGCCATACACGTACTCTGGATTTTAGGAAAGCTGATTTTAATAAACTCAGAACTATAATAAGTAAGGTCCCGTGGCAAGGGAGCCTAAAAAGAAAAGGAGTGCAGGATGGGTGGGAGTATCTAAAAAATGAAATTTTAAAGGCACAGTTACAAACAATTCCAACAAGGAGAAAAGATAGAAGACAACAGAGGAAACCAATGTGGCTCCACAAAAAGCTTATTGATGACCTGAAAACAAAAAGGGATACATATAGGAAGTGGAAGGAAGGCCAGGCTACAAAAGAAGAGTACAGACAAGTGGCGCAGAAGTGCCGAAATGGCATCAGGAAGGCTAAAGCTGTGAATGAGCTGAGATTAGCGAGGGATGCTAAAAGCAATAAAAAGGCTTTCTTCAGATACGTGAGTAGTAAAAGACAGAGGAAAGAAATGGTGGTTCAACTGCTTAATGAGGATGGCAAATTGATAACAGACGACAAACAAAAGGCTGAAGTGCTCAATTCCTACTTTGCCTCGGTCTTCTCCCAAAAGCGGATCTATGACCCCCCTGGAAAAAGTGAAGCAGAAGTTGAGGGGGCAGGATTGCAGTTTGAGATTGATAAACAAATGGTCAAAGAACACCTAATTTCCTTGAATGAGTTCAAATCCCCAGGGCCCGATGAACTGCATCCAAGAGTAATGAAGGAGCTAGCGGAAGAACTCTCAGAACCTTTGTCTATTATCTTTGCAAAATCATGGAAGACGGGTGAGGTGCCGGACGACTGGAGGAGGGCTAACGTTGTCCCTATCTTCAAAAAGGGCAAAAAGGAGGAACCTGGGAACTACAGACCAGTCAGCCTGACATCCATCCCTGGGAAAATTCTGGAGCAGATTATAAAGAAGTCAATCTGTAAACACCTTGAAATCAATGCAGTGATTACTAGAAGCCAACATGGATTTGTCGGGAACAAATCCTGTCAGACTAATTTGATCTCATTTTTTGATAGGATAACCTCCCTTGTGGACTGTGGGAATGCTGTGGATGTCATATATCTTGACTTCAGCAAAGCTTTTGACAAAGTACCACATGACATTCTGATTAACAAACTAGCTAAAAGTGGGCTAGATGGAACAACTATTAGGTGGATCCACAGTTGGCTACAGAATCGGACTCAAAGAGTACTTATCAATGGAACCTTCTCAAACTGGGCAGAGGCAACGAGTGGGGTGCCGCAGGGCTCAGTCCTGGGCCCAGTGCTCTTCAACATTTTTATTAATGATTTGGACAAGGAGGTGCAGGGAACGCTGATCAAATTTGCAGATGACACCAAATTGGGTGGGATAGCTAATACCCTGGAAGACAGAAACAAACTTCAAAGTGATCTTGATAGGCTGGAGTGCTGGGCTGAAAACAACAGAATGAAATTTAATAGGGATAAATGCCAAGTTCTACATTTAGGGAATAGAAACCGAATGCACAGTTACAAGATGGGGGACACTTGGCTCAGCAATACTACAAATGAGAAAGATCTTGGAATTGTTGTAGATCACAAGCTGAATATGAGCCAACAGTGCGATATGGCTGCAAGAAAGGCAAATGTTATTTTGGGCTGCATTAATAGAAGTATAGCTTCCAAATCACGTGAGGTACTGGTTCCTCTCTATTCGGCCCTGGTTAGGCCTCATCTAGAGTATTGCGTCCAGTTCTGGGCTCCACAATTCAAGAAGGACGCAGACAAGCTGGAGCGTGTTCAGAAGAGGGCAACGAGGATGATCAGAGGTCTAGAAACAAAGCCCTATGAAGAGAGTCTGGAAGAACTGGGCATGTTTAGCCTGGAGAAGAGAAGATTGAGGGGAGACATGATAGCACTCTTCAAATACTTAAAAGGTTGTCACACAGAGGAGGGCCAGGATCTCTTCTCGATTCTCCCAGAGTGCAGGACACGGAATAACGGGCTCAAGTTAAAGGAAGCCAGATTCCGGCTGGACATCAGGAAAAACTTCCTGACTGTTAGAGCAGTGCGACAGTGGAATCAGCTACCTAGGGAGGTTGTGGGCTCTCCCACACTAGAGGCCTTCAAGAGGCAGCTGGACAAGCATCTGTCAGGGATGCTTTAGGGTGGATTCCTGCATTGAGCAGGGGGTTGGACTCGATGGCCTTGTAGGCCCCTTCCAACTCTGCTATTCTATGATTCTATGATTCTATGATTCTATGATCTCAGAGCGGCGTACAGATAAAAACATATAGTATAAAACAATAAATATGCAGAGTTAAAAACAAATTAAACCATGATCCAAGTTAAAACAATATATAAAACAGTTAAAACAATGTGCCAGTGAGTTTATCCATCAAAGGCTTTGTTAAAAAGCCATGTTTTTACTTGGCATTGAAATAAAATCAGTGTTGGCGCCAATAGAGCGTCCAGGGGGAGGGCATTCCACAGTCGGGGTGCCATAGCAGAGAAGGCCCTTGTCCCATCATAGCGTATATGTTGCATTGGTGGGATGCGGAGAAGGGCTCCTCCAACAGATCTAAGGTCTTGGGCAGGCATCTATAAGGAGAGGCGCTCTCTCAAGTATCGAGGTCCCAAGTCATTTAGGGCTTTAAACGTCATTACCAACACCTTGAATTCCGACCGGAAGCATATAGGCAGCCAGTGCAGTTCCTTTAAGACTGGTGTTATATGGTCTCTGTAAGATGTATCTGCCAGCAGTCTAGCTGCTGCATTTTGCACTAGCTGCAACTTCCGAGTTGTCTTCAAGGGCAGCCCCACGTAGAGTGCGTTGCAGTAGTTTAATTGGGACGTTACCAGTGCATGCACTACTGTGGCTAGGTTGTCCCTGTCCAGGAAAGGCCGTAGCTGGCAGATCAGCTGAAGCTGACCCCAAGTACTCCATGCCACAGAGTCCACCTGGGCATCCAGTGACAATGATGGGTCTAGGAGTACTCCCAAGCTACATACCTGCTCCTTCAGAGGGAGCACCGCCTCATCCAGAACAGGTCGCTTACCCAATTCCCGGACTCGGGAACCACCAACCCACAGAGCTTCCATCTTATCAGGATTCAGCTTCAGCTTATTGGCCCTCATCCAGCCCATTACAGCCTCCAGGCACTGGTCCAGCACCTTCACTGCCCCAGCTGGCTCCGATGACAAGGAGAAGTAGAGCTGAGTATCATCAGCATACTGATGGCACCCAACCCCAAAACCCCTAATGACCTCACCCAATGTCTTCATATAGATGTTGAACAGCATGGGGGGCAGAATAGAACCCTGTGGCACCCCACAGCTTAATTGCCATGGGGTGGAACAGGAATCTCCCAATACCACTTTCTGGGATCGGTCCTGCAAGTAGGAGTGGAACCACTGTAACACAGTGCCTCCCATTCTCATCTCACAGTGCCGGTCCAGTAAGATACCATGATCAATGGTATCAAAAGCCGCTGAGAGATCCAGGAAGATCAACAGGGAAGCCCTCCCCCTGTCTTTCACCTGGAGAGGGTCGTCAGTCAGAGCCACCAAGGCTGTTTCAGTGCCATGCCCTGGCCTGAAACCAGACTGAAATGGGTCCAGATAATCCATTTCTTCCAAGAACGTCTGAAGTTGCCTGGCCACCACACGCTCAAGCACCTTGCCCAAAAAGGGGATATTAGTGATGGGGCAGTAGTTCTCGCTTCAGATCTGCACTGCAAAAATTGCTCTACTGGAGAAGTGATTGGGGGCTGTGCAGCTCTTGTGTCAGATATGGTTTGCCTTTGAGGACCTTCCTGTCTCAACCACATGGAGCTCTGCAGCACTGAGTGGAGATGACGTAGGCTGGTTCCCCCCTGTGTTCAAGGGAGTGGCTTGCCTTTATTGGCAGGCCAGGTGCCTGAAGAAAGGGTCTAAGAGAGTCCCGCACTTTCACATACAGATCCAGGGAGGGGTAAAGTTCCCTTATGTAAATAAAGAGGCCCTAGTTTATCCCAAACTCTGGTGTCCGTGTCTTTATTCCATGCTTCTTTCTCCTCTTGCAATGCACAGCTTAGACATCTGTGGGGTTTCAAATGGATGATATGATGCACAACTAGCAATTGAGGATAGTGGCACCCATCCGTATTTCAGATCTGCACTGCAAAAATTGCTCTAGTGGAGAAGTGTGCTGACCGTGAAATCCCAGTGTGTGGGAAAGTGGAAATAGCTACAGGAATAAAATGTCAAGTTTTGCACTTCCCTGGATGCCCCCCCTGCCCATGCCCCTGGAACAGTAATTAGCTTCAGGTGTGAATTTGATGAGACAAATTCAGGGAGGCAAAGGCTATCAATGGCTACGCTCTATATCAGCCTGCCCTTGCCCGAAGATCACCAGGGGAGGGGCTTCTCCAAAGTCTGTTGGAGAGATCCTTTGCTGTAGTGGCAACCCAATTGTGAAACCCTCTCCCCAGGGAGGTGTGCCTAGCACTAACATATGTCGTCAGGTTAAAACCTTTGTGTGCGTGTGTCTGTTTGCATAGGCATTTGAAGCAGGTTTATCTTAGGCCACAGCTAGACAGGGCGATATCTCGGGATGATCCCTGGGATTGTCCCTGGGTGTCCAGATGATGCACAGGGGGTCCTGGGAGCAGGGAGAAATGATGATCCCTCCCTTTCCCCGGGATCTTGCCCCACCCTTTGAGCCCGCTTTTTCCATGGTCTCAGGCTGATCACAAGACCCCGGAACATGTACGGGCATTGCGGTTTGTCCCGGCTTCTTGTGGTTACTCACAAGGAGCTGGGACTTGCCCTGAGGACCTCTGCACCCATGGGGATGGGGTGGGGTGAGAGGGAAAAATATTTAAAATAAAAAACCTGACCTTTTGCGCACGAGCGTTCGTGCGCTCCTCTCCTTTAACAAAACAAAACAAAACAAAATGGTGGGTGCGACGTCCTCTCCCTCCAAGGTCATCACATGTCATGTGTAAACAGAGGGGGAGATATCACGATAAAAATATCACGAGATCCTCACCCCTCCATTGCTCTAGATCCGGTTGGTCTAGCTGAGGCCTTAATGTGGTTGAGGTGAGCTGCCTTGTAGTTCCTGCCTTTTATTGCTACCATTGATATTGTTTTATCGTTTTTATTGTATAAGTATTGCATTACAATTTTAACATTTCCAATTGTACAGTACCCTGCCTGGCTGTCTGCAGAGATAATTAGGGTGGGGGGAGGTTTGTGATATGTAACTACAGGTTGTCGATTTGACTGTTTCAGTCCTTGCACGTCTGAACCCCACACGCCATTGCATAGTGCTGAGGAGAAGCAACGAGAAACACAACTGTGTGTGTTGGCAATTTACTGTATTGAATGGGTTGATACATTTCAGAACTAACTTCTAACAAATTGCTTTATTTGTCCATTTAACAATAACAGAGTAAAGCGCTAGAAAGACATACAGCTTCAATTTGTCCACTGAATAACAATGCTAAGCCAAATTCAAACCCCTGAGGCTGAATTTCACACCTTTTATACAGAACCTGCCTTGGCTGTGGGGAAAGTCAGACATAAGGTCTGAAACCAGCCAGAATTTTTGTGTGTGTGTTAATTCTTCTCTGTCCATAACATAAAAGTAAATCTAAACAAAAACTAGAGTCTTCAAAGGGTCTTCTTTTATAATTTTTTCCTTGGTCTTTGACTTTTCTCTCTAGATACTCAACAGGCACAAGCAAAACAATCAATCTTCACTCATTGTTAAACCTCAGCATGTCTTCACCCTGTGGAAAGTGCTAAAGGATCATTCAGTTGTGAATGTTGTAACTGGGAGCTAAAGGGCTGAAAGGATGGCCGTTTTAAGAGCAGGGAACAGCTAGACCTAGTCCAGGGCAGGATCTACACTATTCATTACACCGTTGTTTAAGTGCATTGTTGCATCCTCCCTTGCTACGTTACAAAATGCAACTTGAGCCCAGTCAATCGAAATACCTTTTCTTCTATCGTTTTACCCCGGCACACTCTTCTTTAGAACGTTCTTCATTATGCTCATACCGGCTCTGAAGTAAACCTCCTTCTTCCGGTGACTCTGAGCTAGACCTGCCGGGATAAGCCGGCAGGGAGGCGGGGCGACGCGTAGGGACGAGGGAAGCCCTGCAGCGTCTTAAAGGGGCCACGTGCGCCCCGAAAGATAAGCGGTTTTTTTTAAAAATTAAGCCTCTGTCCCCTCTTTCACCGCCCTCCCTCCCCCTCCCCCTCCCCCTCATCGCGTTGTGCCAGCTCTCCCTCCCCTCGTCTAGAAAAGCCCTCACTTGTCCTAATCAGGAAGCAAAGACCATGGTCATGAGACATGACTTTGAAAGACGGCATTGAAAACAACGAAAGGTTGGGGCACATTGTTAGTTTTAAAACGATTTTAACAGAAAGTGGAACGGTTTTAAAAGTCAGAAGAAACGTAACAACAACAGCATCACATGACTGCTGACGTCATCTCTGCCAACTTGTTACGTTTCATCTAGACAAGTGTAGACGGGCCCCAGGAGTTCAGTAAGAGTCATATTGCAGATACGTCCTCAGAATTTTCAAATTTGTAAATTTCTTGAATAGAATTGACATGGGATTGAAAGCCTTTTTCTTCAGTGTGGTACATCTGAGATGGGTGTAGTTTCAGCAAATTGTACGCAGGTTGGTTTTCATCACTGATCCGAGTCCTCGGTGAGGTAATAAGTGAATCCAGGTAGGGATTTGTTGAGTTGATCAGCACATTCCCCCCCTTGCATAGTTTGTTTAGATGCTTTAAGTTCTACATCCACTTTATCTGCCAGTTTCTTGCATGTCTCTATTAATTTGCTAAAAGTCTCCCAGCAGCTCTTGTATATGTGCTTTCATTTCCATTAAATCTCACTTCAGGGATTGCAGAACTTTGGTGACTGGCTCTAGCATCGAAGAATATTTGCTTATGATCACAAGACAAACAACTAAAGTTAATGCCTGTGATACACACAGCAATGGGTGTATAAGTTGCCTTGTCTAGATGCTGCTTGATCCTGCTAATTGCTTGAGTTGCAAGACAAAATTGCAGAATTTTCTGCAAACATACAGATACGCTTGTATTTTTGATTTCATTATATCTCACATAGCGTTGATATGTTGGGTATTAGATGATGATGACAATGATGATGATGGTTTATTGCATTTATGTACTGCCCCATAGCCGAAGCTCTCTGGGTGGTTTACAAAGATTAAAACACGGAACATATGCTGTTGAATGCCTGGGAGAAGAGAAAAGTCTTGACCTGGCACCAAAAAGATAATAATATTGGTGCCAGGCAAGCCTTGTCAGGAAGATCATTCCATAACTGGGGGGCCACCATTGAAAAGGCCCTCTCCCTTGTGGCCATCCTTCAAGCTTCCCTTGGAGTAGGCACCCAGAGGAGGACCTTATATGTTGAGCGTAGTGTACAGGTAGGCTCATGTCAGGAGAGGCATTCTGGTCCCATGCCGTGTAAGGCTTTGTAGGTTCAAACCAGCACCTTTAATCGGGCTTGGAAACATGCAGGCAGCCAATGCAAGTGGGTCAGAGTTGTTCTTATATGTGCAAACTTTCTGGTTCCAGTTATCAATCTAGCCGCTGCATTTTGCCCAAGCTGCAGCTTCTATGGGATGAGCAGTTGACAAAAGTTGTGTGCAGATAGATCACCCTGATTTATGCTTGAAGCTCACCTTCTTTTCCTGCCATGGTTGAACAACCATCATTTCCTTGTCCAAGTAACTTATTGAGATCTAATAAAAAATCAGAATCAGCATTTAAGATTTAGTTGGCTGTTTGGTTTGAAATTGACATAAACCCAAGGAACTCCTCCTGTAAAGATGCATTCCCATCACTTCCTTCCACAAATCGTACACCTACAGACAGTTGTTCTATGCCAGAAATACCTGCTGTTCTGTTTGCTAAAACTGAGATTCTCAAAGAATCATAGAATCATAGAATAGCAGAGTTGGAAGGGGCCTACCAGGCCATTGAGTCCAACCCCCTGCTCAATGCAGGAATAACACTTCTCATGGAAGAGTCTTCACAACAATACCTTCCCTCAAAATTTGGCCACACATGTTTATTAATGCATTCTGCATTGTGGCAGATGTGGTACTTAGCATTGTTTGTGCCAGTTTACAAATATATTTAATCCTTTGCCACAGCACGAGACTGTAAAAGGTTTGTTATGTTACCTATGGGAGTGGTCTTACCACAAAGAGCAGGGCCGTGTGACCCACATTACATGATGGATGATATTATAGAGTACAGCAGGGGTTCCCAACCTTTTGGGACCCATGTGCACATTTCGGAATCTGAGAAAGTGCTGTGGGCACGACCACAAAATGACTCCCATGAGGACGTGGCTAGTCACATCATTGCTATTGTGTGGGCTTGGCTAGTACTCAAAAGTGATGTAAGAAGGTGTGGGGGGCAGAGATAAACAGCGACGGTAGAAGCTGGAAGAAAAGGGAAAATTTCAAAGCAAAGGGGGGAGAGGGGAGAGCAAGAGCAAGGGGAGGGGCTGGAAAGGGAGAGAAAGAAGTCTACCCTACAGTTTACAAGGTTTTATTTTTTATTTAAAAAGAAGTTCTTTACAGGGTGCTGCTGATAGAGAACTTTGTGGGTGCCCTTAGAGGTGCCTGCAGTTGTTATGGTACCTGTGGGCACGGAGCTAGAAAACCCTGGAGTACAGTTTCTGTTTATTTTCCTCTATAGCTCTTATTGGGTTACTGTTCAACTGACTTCTTTTTCCTGCTCATAACAGAAAGGAAGTCAGAAGAGCCTTCATGTGAATGACTAATATGCTTTACCCACTTTTTGAGTGTTCCTTTTTTTGCAGCTTCATTGAAGTCTTTGTACTTGGCACAAACTTTAGTAATGGAATGTCTTCTGTATCTTTTATACTACTGGCTGGGGAAATAAAATGGAATAACAACATACAGGTCCTTTCAAAACAACAGAGTATGCTAACCAAGGAGAACACGGCAAAGTTTTGTATGGCAAAATTCTCTTGGACCCGTACTATCATGCCAGAAGTCGTACCTTTTTGTAGTGGTCCAGCACTGTGAATGTAGCTCAGATTTTAACACATCTGATAGAAGACCTGCTCTATAGAGTTCCCTATATCCAGCTTTTCCTGTGGTTCAAGTTGCACAGTACTGGTAGCTGCCTCAGTATTTTCTGTTGGGATGTTCTCATGTTCTGCCCCTGCCTGTACTTGGATATTTTCATTCTCTTTGAGGCAAACACATTGGAGGCTACTTGCACGACGTCGCATGGTGTCTGATGAAGTTGTGTCTTCAGTATACGTCTGGGACTAACTAGCTATCTTCTGCTTTTTGAAGTTGTGCCGGATATCCATAGCTAAACACATAGAAACAGCTCTGCTTCTTTGCTTTCTCTCTCTAGCAGCCTTATATAGAAATCCCTTGTGCCTTTCTTTCAACCTTCAGCCAATCAAAACAGCAGCACTATGTTCCTGTCTTTCAAGGAATTCTGCCACCCACTTCCTGAGAACCTTGTCAGCACCTTTGGTTTCTATTATGCTGGGCAACCTTTGGGGCATCAGTGGCTGGGGGGCTGGGTCACTACCCCCACCTGACCCTCAAAAAGCAGGGCTGGGTCCAGCATCACTCCCAAGCTCCTCACCTGATAACAAAAAGCCACCAGATCTTATGATGGCATTTCTAGGGTTTCCAAATCTTGTCACATTTGCACAAGCAGTATCATGAGATCAGATCACGCAGCATTCATCTGAGCGGCATGCTGGCCCAGGAAGGCTCTCTCTCCTCCAGAAAAGTGTGGAGAGTCTGGCTCTGGCAGCCACTATCAGTAGGAGTTGATCAGGAGAGATCACTCTAACCTCTTGTTGACTAGCTGGGTGTGCATGATGTGTCTGTGTACCCTGAACTAAATAAATACCTTTAGGATTCTGGGGGGAGGGCACCTTGCCCCGCCCTGCAGACACCCATGCTGCCCTGATATCTTAATATGATGAGCAATGCAAAAAAACATTTCCAATGAACGAATATTAGCTACGATGGCTACATGCTCCCTCCAGGGTCAGAGTTTCAGCCTCTGGGGAAGACGAGCAGAAGGTGCTGTTGTTACACTCCTGCCCTGCTTGTTGGCTTCCCATTAGGGCATCTAGTTGGGCACTGGGAGAAACAGGAGGCTGGACTAGAGAGGCCTTGGGTTTGGTCCAGCATGGGTCTTCTCAAGTTCCCTTCAAACTAGGGGTGGGAAACATGTGCCCCCCCCCACTCCTAGTAAGCCATTCCACCCTCCCCTCAAACTTTTTAACAATATGAAGACAAAAAGCCACTTCAACCCTTTCTACACTTAAGGGTTATCCCAGGAAAATGGAGGGATCGTTCCTGCCTGCTCCCGGGATCCCCTGTGTGGCATTTGGATGCACAGGAATGATCCCGGGATGATCCCTGGATATAGGGCTGGTGTAGACATGCCCCTGGAGCACTATGGAGCATCAAAAAAGTCATATCTAGCTTGTTTGCAAGCAATCCCTTTAAGGCTGTAGTTTACCTTTGCAAACTTTCCTCCACTGTTTTAGGCACCCTTTCCTCCACCCTTGAATCAAAGTGGGCTTGGTTCAAAGAGCCAGAGGTCTTGTTCTGCCAAGCAGGATGGAAACTGTGTGCAAGTGTGGAGCCCCCCCACCACATGTGAATTGGGATTGTGTGCCCTGGAATTCTCTGCAACCATATTGGGATGGACACCCACCCACCCACCCACACACACTGATTCTCACCCTACTCTGTCCAGGCAGGTTTAAGCAGCCCCTGTCTGCCCCAGACACCTACTTTCAAAAGAGAGCGGCAGTATTTGTGATGGCTATTTCTCCTTGCTGAAAGAGGGAGGGTGGGGCAATGGAGTCCCCCTCACTCTAGTCCCACAAGCGCTCTTGCCTTGACTGACTGCTGTAAGCACTGTTGGGTGGGAAGGTTGAGTGCAGCAGGTGCACATACTTTGCTTCAGTGATGTGTACTCCTGCATGTGCTTAGGTTTCATACAATAGGGCGGCCTTCCCATATCTGGCACCCTCCAGATGTCAGGTTGGAAGATGTCAGGTTGGGGGAGTCTGCAGTAGGGTATGCAGACAAAAGGGCTTGTGCCAAAAGCTTCATGGGATATGATTGATGTGTGTGTGTGTGTGTGTGTGTGTGTGTGTGTGTGTAGCCTGTTGCCCTACCCTTCCATCATTCTCATAAGCAATCTTTTTTGGTCCCAGCAGTGACTCACCACCCACAACCCTCCTGGAGCTGGGTGGGATGTCCTCATCGGAAGTTCACTGTTTGGATCTCTCCAGCTCTAAAACTAGATCTTTGTGTTTGGGCATGTGTGAACAGCCACCAACACTGCCCATATGGTGAGGTAAGTGGCAGATTGACAGCACAACAACCCAGCATATCATCTTCTGCTCAGCTGATTCACAAGAACCAAGGGGAAGCAAATGTTGACAAGACAGGAGATGTTGGAGAGAGGAGAAATCCTTCCACTTGAGCTAATGGTCTTCTGCATAGCACGGAATCTGTGACATACATCCAAGTGCTGAGCAGTGTGTTCAAGCTAGAGAGCTTTCCACCTGGAAGGAGCAAGATGGGTCTTAAAAATCTCCCGGGCAAATTTCAGGGGACTGGGTGGGAACCCTTGCAGGCCTCAGGCACCAAAGAAGGCAACAAGTCATGCTGGTTAGTTCTATTCCACCAATTGGTCAAACGAACCCCTGATGATAAAGCCAGATCTTCGCATGGCCTCAGAAGGCTAACAGCACAGAAATGAGACAGGCCTCCCTAGGAGATGACCTCCAAAGCCCAGGCACAGCAACCAAGAAGACCCCTTCTTGCACCCCAGCCAAACATTCATACATTGGTGGGTCACAAAGAAAAGCCTTTATACAGGATCTCAGTGATCAGGTAGGCTCATATGGGTTAAGGCAAGGCTGAAGATAACTTGGCCCCAGCCATTCTGGGATGCCAGGAGTTGAACATGGACTTTCCCCGTGCAAAGCAAGGTCTTTGCCATAGAGATATGGCCTTCTGCTGAGCTGGAGAATTCCTGCGGTTTCTAACCTCTCCATTCTGCTGCTTTTTTATTCCAAAGCAGAAGACCATGAAAGAGATTTGAGCAGGCTGATGTCAGGGAGGCAAACAAGTAGATGCCCTCCACTAGGCTTCAGACTGACAGTCTTTCCCATAGAAATATCAAGAGATCTGATTTTTTCCAGTGGCTGGTTTTCAGGATTTGGATCAGATGGTTTGTGGAGATGGTTTTACCCAAGCCGTCTAGTTCTGTCCGGCAGAACACAGAGAGATGGGGGAACCTTTTGGCCTCCTCCGCAGCCATTTCAAACTCAGCAAATCCAGCAGTACTAGTGCAATGAATTAGAACATTTGGGCTGCCTTTACAAACCAAATCCTAACTTGCTTTTTGCAGGATACAGCACTTAAAGATCACATTCGCCCAGAGCTAATCTGGGGCAAGACGTGGACACATTTCTGCACATGGCCTGACACATCATCAATCCATTTAAGGGGGCATCTCTAATTAAACTTCAAATGTCATGAATTTTTAAATGGTTGCCTAAAACAAAACACCCCCAGCCGAGTCTTGCTGGCTGACAGGATGGTGATGGTTTCACAAACATCACCCTGTGGCAACAGTGACAGCTGGCGAGGGTGAGGTGCACTGTTTGAGGTGCAGCTCATCATGCCGGGTTGTGACATGGGTGTGTGTGCGTGACTTGGGCCCGTGGTGTTATTTGGTGTTAAACCAAATGCACAGTTACAAGATGGGGGATACTTGGCTCAGCAATACTACAAACGAGAAGAATCTTGGAATTGTTGTAGATCACAAGCTGAATATGAGCCAATAATGCGATATGGCTGCAAGAAAGGCAAATGCTATTTTGGGCTGCATTAATAGAAGTATAGCTTCCAAATCGTGTCAGGTACTGGTTCCTCTCTGTTCGGCCCTGGTTAGGCCTCAACTGGAGTACTGCGTCCAGTTCTGGGCTCCACAATTCAAGAAGCACGCAGACAAGCTGGAGCGTGTTCAGAGGAGGGCAACCGGGGTGATCAGGGGTCTGGAAACAAAGCCCTATGAAGAGAGACTGAAAGAACTGGGCACGTTTAGCTTGGAGAAGAGGAGACTGAGGGGAGACATGAGAGCACTCTTCAAATACTTGAAAGGTTGTCACACAGAGGAGGGCCAGGATCTCTTCTCGATCCTCCCAGAGTGCAGAACATGGAATAACGGGCTCAAGTTAAAGGAAGCCAGATTCCAGCTGGACATCAGGAAAAACTTCCTGACTGTTAGAGCAGTACGACAATGGAATCAGTTACCTAGGGAGGTTGTGGGCTCTCCCACACTAGAGGCATTCAAGAGGCAGCTGGACAACCAGCTGTCAGGGATGCTTTAGGGTGGATTCCTGCATTGAGGAGGGGGGTTGGACTCGGTGGCCTTGTAGGCCCCTTCCAACTCTGCTATTCTATGATTCTATGATTCTATGGTGTGTTTAGTCAAATGATAGTGATGACACTTGCAGAGAGCCCTTGAGGCGCCATGTCCTTAGTGGTGCTCTTAGGGGCTGTTAGGGTGACCATATGGAAAGGAGGACAGGACTCCTATTGTTGTTGTTGTTGTTGTTGTTGTTGTTGTTGTTGTTGTTGTTATTATTATTATTATTATATTTTATTATTGCATTATATTTTATTATTATCCTGCCATTTTTCCTCCAAGAAACCCAAGGCAGCGTCCATAATCCTCCTCCTCTCCATGTTATCCTCACAATAACAACCCTGTGAGGTAGGTTGGGCTGAGAGTCTGTGACTGGCCCAAAGTCACCCAGTGGGTTTCCATGGCTGAGTGGGGACTAGAACCTGGATTTCTCAACTCCCAGTCCAACACTTTAGCCACTACACCACACTGGCTGCTATTATTATTATTATTATTATTATTATTATTATTATTTAGCACCATCAATGTACATGGTGCTGTATCTTTAACAGTTGCACAGAGAGGGGAATTTCAGCATGTGTCTTGTACTCATGCAGCCTGTGGTGAAATTCCCTCTTCATCACAACATTTCAACCTGTAGGAGCCTTGGCCTCTTTTGCATCTGGTCACTCTAGCTAAAGAGGACAGGGCTCCTGCAGCCTTAACTGTTGTGGTGAAGAGGGAATTTCACCAGGTGCTGCATGCATACAAATGACACCTGCTGAAATTCCCTTTTCTGCACATCTGTTAAAGACACAAGGTGGGAGAGTTCTATCATGAAGAAAGGAAACTTTTAACCTAATGGGACACATCCTTTGCCCCTAATGCTCACATCTAGGGTACTATAAGACAGAGGAGGGGACATTTTTTCCTACTAAGGGCAGTGTTCCCTTGATGCTAATTTGTTGTGGGCTACTAAAATTTATTTATTTAAAATTATTTATAGGCCACCTTTAAGGTTGAAATCAATGGGAAAGGCGAGGGGCAAACAAAGCCAGCTCAGTGTGTGTGAATGATAAGTGTGAATGGTGTGTGTGTGTGTTTGTGTGTGTATGTGTGAATGGGTTCTGGGCAAGCACATTAGGCCTGCATTCTAGCAGTGGGATGATGCTTAAAAGTTCCTCTGAGAATGGACTACCTGCAGCTTGTCCCTATCATGCTCCAAAATGAGGTAGAAGTGTTCATTTCAGGACAAAAATGCTTTGAAAAATTTAAGCATGAGAAGAGCCCTGCTGGATCAGACCAAGTGTCCATCTTATCCGCAGTGGCTAACCAGCTGTGGACCAGGAACACACAAGCAGGACATGGTGCAGCAGCACCCCTCCCACTCATGTTCCATGGCAACTAGGATAGATAGGCTTACTGCCTCTGATACTGGTGGTAGCACATAGTTAGCAGGACTAGTAGCCATAGCCTTCTCCTCCAGGAATTTCTCCAACTCCCTTTCAAAGACATTCATTGGTGGCCATCACAACATCCTCTGGTAGTGAATTCCATAGTTTAACTATGCGCTGTGTGAAGAAGTCCTTCCTTTGACCTGTCCCGAATCTCCCACCAGTCAGCTTCATGGGATGTCCCCACTGGGTTTTAGTATTATGGGAGAAGGAGAAAAATGTCTCCTTCCCCACATTCTCTACACCATGCATAATTTTGTGCACCTCTATCAGGTCTCCACTTAGCCTCCTTTTTACCAAGGCACACAATCCTAGTTATGGTAACCTTTCCTCCTAAGTGAGAAGCTCCAACCCCTGGATCATTTTAGTTAACCCTTTCTGCCCTCATATGTTTCTGGACAGCATTTTATGAACATACGTAGTCCAAACATTTTCTTTAAACTTTCAAGGAATTATCATTGCTGAATTTTATTTGGTATTCTGTACCTGCTTCTACCTCTGAATGGAATCTGGAGTAAGTGGTAGACCAGCTAATGTCAGGATCCAATAGCTAAGAAAAGATGTTGCTGAGATAGTGGCGGTGATGTTGGCAGACCCTTTGCAGTGATGGTTCTGCTGTTCCCAATCAGCTATTTGCAGCTTTTATCAAAGCCATTACAAGCCAAATAGCTAACAGCCACTCGCCTCCGCCTCGTGCTGACAACTCATCAGATTAACAGCTGCAAGGGTTTAATCATCTGAGAAATCATGGAAAAGTTGAAAGGGGGTGGCGTGTGGAAGCGTAATTTATTATCTCTGTGTGGAATCTGGTGGGTGGTCATCAATATCATTCCCTCCAAGAGCAAACTCAGGTGGGGAAGGATGACAGGGCTGGAGCCAAAGCAGGGCCATGGAGAAAGATGTGGGAGGTGTGAGTGTGCTCAGGTGAACCCTGAGGTATGTGCAAGTATGACACATTAACAACAACACTCCAAAAGAGCCCACGGAACACTGAGCATGCTCAGTCACCTCCTGGAGCCACAGAATATTGAGTGTCCCTTGGAAAAGGGACAAGCAAAAGTTGACAAGGGAGAGTGAATTGGCTTGCTTGAGCACTCTACAGCTCATCGTATTCTGGTTGGTCGGAACCCTGAATGGGAGCAGTCCTGTAATGGGGTGAGGAGATAATGAAACATTTCGCTGTAGGTCCCATTTGTTCTATACAATAGGATGGCATCAATGCACGTCAAGGCTGGGAGGCCCCTCCAGCCCACTAGGTACTCGCCTCCTCATCCCATTCTCCCACCGGGCCCAGCTTTTGTATGTTTTCTGTGTACAAATTGGGCTAGATCGACACTGCTGCTTTTTAGTGGTATGGATGTGCACTGATAACTTTTGGGGCTGCTATATTTCTATATGCCTATATATTTCTATATATTTCTATATTTCTATATGCTCCTATTGTAGTGTTGTTTCCTGCTTTTTTTTTATTCCATGTTATCCAAAATACTGCAACAAATGTCATTGGGTGTATAAATGAACAAGAGAGATTTAGGGCATGTCTAGACCTGGGGATATCCTGGGGATTGCCCTGGGATCATCCTTGTGCATCCACATGATGCACAGGGGATCCTGGGGGTAGGGAGGGATGATCCCTCCCTTCCCCTGGGATCTTGCCCTACCCTTTAATCATGGTTTCCCCTGTGGTTTCAGGATGATCCCAAGAGGCATCCCATTTTCGGCCTGGCTCCTCGTGAGTAACTGTGAGGAGCTGGGAACTGGGCATGGGCCACAGGGCTCCTGAGGAGCTCTGTGCCCATTGGAGGTGGCGGGGGAGTGGGAGTGGTTTTTTTGTTTGTTTGTTTTAAAAAAAATATTCACTTTTGCTCAGGAGCACTCTTGCGCTCTTCTTCGATTAAAAAAA
The DNA here is from genome assembly GCF_023053635.1 of Elgaria multicarinata webbii. NCBI lineage: Eukaryota > Metazoa > Chordata > Lepidosauria > Squamata > Anguidae > Elgaria > Elgaria multicarinata. The sequence goes on from NC_086188.1 coordinate 25,001,321, forward strand.
ATAGTGGGCATGACGTCCTCTTGGTTCTGAGATGTTACACTCTGCGTGTAGATTGAGGGGGAGGATCTCACCATCATTATCTCATGAGATCATCCCCCTCCACCCTCCTCGTCTAGCCATGCCCATAGTATGGCCATGATGGGATTGTAATGTAGACTTGGCCGTGCTTTGCCATTTATTTTGAACATGACTCTCATCCACAGCCAGGTGAGGGCAAGGCCAGAATTGCAGAGCCACAGCACCCTCGCCTGTTCCTCCTGCAGGGCGTGATCTCCTCTAGACCAGGTCCATGGGGTCAGTACATGAGCCTGGATCACACCAAACAGGAGGCATTGCCCCGTCCTTCATGCAAGGGGAGAAACTCAGGCCCTTGGCATTGGGCCTTTCCAGAGGCTTTGCAGTGTCTGCACTGCACATTGCCCCTTTCCACTCTGCACCTAAGAAGGGCCCCGATGCTGGGGCACATCCCATCCCAGATTGTTTCAGCTCTGGGCTCCTTGATGGCAAACCATTTTCTTGAAGGCACAATGAAGACTTCAATTTGATGCTATGCAACAGTACATGTTCTGAAATGAATGTGTTTCTGAAAATTCTCCTCTGCAAATATTGATGTCATACATTTCTTGCCCAGCATCAGAGGTCAGCACAGGGGGGCAGCTACTAAGGGGCCAGAGGCTCAGAAGGGCCCATCCCTGCTCCTGAGCCTACCGCAGCAGCTGCCCACCTCCTCTTTCGCTTCCTCACTTACCTACCCAGCCAGCAGAAGGAAATGCTGGGGCTGAGCCTGCAGGTCCCATAGCACCCTATCCTAATCTAAAACATTAATCTAAAATAAAGTTACATTTTGAGTAGCAGTAACCTGAGCCCATCAGGTGCTGCCTTTGGGGGACACTTCCAATGAGGGCGCAAAACATGTCACTCCTATGCTCTCATTCACCATGCCTCCTGCCCCCCAGGCAATGCCTAATTGATTCAGATCACTGGTACTCAAAACAGAACCTTCACAAAGTCCTCTCATGTGGTGCACTACGGGGCCTGCAGGTTTGGCCAAGTCCCAGGGTGCTTTGCCAGGAAGACGTGGGCTTGGCGGGGGGGGGGGAGAGGAGATGCTGCTACTGCTGCCACCACACCCCAGGGACAGATAAGAAGGAATGAAGGGAATTTTGGCTGGCTGGAGAGGGGGGTAGTTTCAGGAGCTGGTAGGGGTGGTGGGTGGTGGAGTGGGGGATGGCAGCTCATGGGTGAGCAGGTAGTTTGGGATTCTGGTAGGTGGGGGTCTTTGTAGCCGGTGAGTAGGATTTGGTTGCGGGGGGCTTCAGCAGGGCCGGGTGGCAGCAGGGGTCTCAGCAGCAGCACTTTGCCAAGGGCCCACTGGACTCTGGTGCAGGCCCTGGTTTCTTGGAACTGCTCCTAATGTTTGCTAAATATTCCAATATTTGTTTTGGATTTTAATCCTTGATATTTGACAATATTTGGCTAGTGAATTTATACTAATATTAATATGCATCACAGATAAGCCTTCACCAGCCTGATGCCCTCCAGATGCTTTGGACTACTTCTCCCAGCATCCCTGTCCATTGGCCATGCTGGCAGGGGCTGATGGCAAAAGCTGTATCCACTGCCAGTCACTGGGGCCAGGGCAGAGGTGCAGCGTGATCTCAGCACATGGGGATATGGCAGCCACTTGGGAATCGCTAAAAAATAAAGGGCAAAAGAGGATATTGATCAGCATAACATTTGCACATGTCCCCACTCAGCCATGGAAGCTCACTGGGTGACTTTGGGCCAATCACAGACTCTCAGCCCATCCTACCTCACAGGGTTGTTGTGATGATAAAATGGAGAGGAAGAGAATTAGGTTCACTGCCTTGGGTTACTTGGAGAGAAAAAAAGGCAGGATATAAATGCAATACATAAATTAACACCAAATAAAATCTCAGTATAGTGTGGAAGATTGTGACCACGGCATTTGTGTGACTTGCTCCGTCTGCTGTCCAGGTGCTGAATGGGCAACTTCAAGGCCCAGCTCTGCCTTCTGGTGGTTCTATATCTTTAAACCAGACCTGAAGTCATTGTGCCTTCTAGAAAATACTTTGCCTTCAAACAGAGGACACCTTTGAAATAGAGGACAGTCTGCAGGTAGCCACCTGGCCACCCTAACAGCAGGGAAGGGAGGTTGAAACCTAAGATATGGAGGAAATATATGTGTGTGTTGTGTGCATGTGTCCCTTGTGTGCCTGCAAACATGTGGACCCCAACCCACTGCCCATTGCCATATGTGGTCCTCGGGGGCAAACATTTGCCCACCTCTGACCTAGGTGGATCTTTGTTCTAGCTGAGTGAGCTAGAACAATTCTTTGCATTCTGAACCACCTGAGAGGAACCGTTCTTGGAGAGAGCACATGGATTTAGCTTAGCCTTGGGTCTCTTCCAGTATTACAGCATTTGCATTTCCAACCAGCTTGTGTTATTATTTTGCAAACAGATTCCAGTAGTAATGGTCTCCCACTAGGGGAGTTTGCACATGAGTCACCGAGCACGATACTTCGAAGTCACTCCTTGCAGTTTCTCGTATGATAGATTTGTGCCCCAAACATGGCAGCTTTCCAGGATCATTGGCTTGGTAACTCACGGAAACGGTGGCAGACATTCCTACAAGCAATGAATAAATCAATAGAGAGTTGCAAGGAATGAATTTGTCAGTGAGGCTATCACTATGTAATAGTTAGGCATGGGTGAGAATTTCATTTGGTTCATTTTTTGATAAGAACTTATTAAAATTACCATTTCCCCCCAAAACAGGAGGGAAAGAATGTGAGATTTATTTATTTTTTAAATAAATCTCTTATTTTTTAAATAAATGGAGAAAACAAAACTGACAGATTCATCCATTCCTTTCTCCTCCTCCTCGGATCATAAGATCAGTCAGCTATGGCTTCAATGCTATTCCTACTTTCTTGTGAGTATGTCTCATTGAAATCAATGGGCTTTACTTCTTGGACCCTAAGGCAAGTTAACTTAAAGAAATTCACAGAAGGAAAGTTTCTCATGTCCTCTTTCCCCATGCAGCTCCTGTGCCCCAACCTATACTTCATGAGGATCCCTGGCCCTCCAATGAGGCTTTTGGAGATTGTCACAGTAGCTGCTATGAAATGCTGGGTTGGAAAACTTTCCTTATGAGAACTGGGTTAACTTATCTTAGGAGGAGTCTCCTCCTCCTCCTCCTCCTCCTCCTCCTCCTCCTCCTTGTTATGATTGTCAGCATCAGCATAAACTGAACATAAAGCGGTGTTGAAGAGGCTGTGTTTCAGGTGCTGCATTTCATTTACGAAAAACCAAAACATTCTCTCCTTCCTTCAGGGTCAAACATGTATTCAAACTTCAAATAGAGAACTATGTCAAGAATACCAAGAGTCACTGTGATATCTCAGTGCTCAAGAGTTGGGTTGGGGTAGAATTTTGTTCAGCCTGCATTTTTAAGCGAAACAACTTAATTTGTGCTTTCCAGACTAATCATATGTGGACCAGAATGCAGTTAATTTTTGGATTGCACATTTTGGAATTAGGGCCTGGCTGAGAAACTGTGAACACAAGTGCATACAAAAGCATATTTTAGGGTAAAATGCATACAGATTTTGTGTGTACAAACATGCACATTTGATGGGGAAAATGGGCCAACAACAACAGACCTCTTCCACCCGTTTATTCCCTTCTGCCTAACCATTTCCCTTCCACAAGCAGGTCCCACTGGTTGCATTGTGCAAGCAGGACCCATAAGGGAGATTTAGTGCCCCCTAGAAGAAGCCCCAAAATAAGAGGAAACACTCATTTCTGGAAGGAGGCAGGTTGGTGGAGTTCCTTTATGTGACCTCTGCTGACCTGCCTCTACTTGAGAGATGCCCGCCTCGCCTTGGGACCGAAGCTGAAGGGAGATTCAGCCCCCTTCCTGAAGCAACTTGGCTTTGCAGTTTCCTGGGTGTGAGCTGCAAGGCTGGCATGCAGGCAAGCCAGGTGCAAGGCCAACCGGGAGTCCATGAGTCTCCTGACTCTGCATTCCCTGCTCACAGACCCCTCCTCCTTCACAGACTCCTCCCCCCCAACCCAGAGTCCCTGCCACCAGGACTTGCCTGTAAATTAGGGGTGTGCACGGACCCCCCGCTCTGCTTCACTTCCAGATCTGCGATTTGTGGATCGGGCCACTTCGCTCCGCCCCCGCTCCGCCCATGTCCGCTCCGCTCTGCTCGGAGCTCCGGATCCGGATCGGAGCTCCGTTCCCCCCCCCATAGGCTTGCATTAAGCTAAAAAAGTATACAATTTTTTTTCTGTGAAAGTTAGAAACCTCAAGTTTGGCACCATGACACCTCATGGAGGTATACACATGCACGCCAAGACTCAAGGCAATCCCATCATCCCCTGATTTTGGGGAATTTTTGAAAATCAGGCACCCCATTCACACCCCTTTCGATAGCTCCGTCAATTTGCACGTTAGAAACCTCAAACTCACCACCATGACAGCTTATCCAGGGATACACATGCAAGCCAAGACTCAAGGCAGTCCCATCATCCCCTGATTTTTGGGGAATTTATGAAAATCGGGCACCCCATTCACACTCCTTTCCATAGCTCCGTTAATTTGCACGTTAGAAACCTCAAACTTGCCACCATGACAGCTTATCCAGGGATACACATGCACGCCAAGACTCAAGGCAGTCCCATCATCCCCTGATTTTTGGGGAATTTATGAAAATCCAACACCCCATTCACACTCCTTTCCATAGCTCCGTCAATTTGCACGTTAGAAATCTCAAACTCGCCACCATGATAGCTTATCCAGGGATACAGATGCACGCCCAGACTCAAGGCAGTCCCATCATCCCCTGTTTTTTGGCGGGGCTTAAACCCATCTCAATGGGGCCATTTCAAAGGAAATCCCAACATGCCATGAATTGGGGAGTATGAATCTTCGTCCACACTTGAAAAATGGATTTGGAACTTCCAAAACTCCAAGTGAGCGCAGGAAGGACTTCTCCCCTGAGTCAAAGCCACACACACAACATCCCTGCGAGGCGGGCAGGGGAGGAGAGAGGGAAGGCAGGCAGGCAGGCAGCAGACATTTCTGGGGGTATAAGGAAGTGAGCCAAGTTTAAGCCAGTAATGCATATAAAATGGAATAAATAAATAAATAAACAAAGGAGGGGTGGAATTAAAAGCAGCAGTGTTGCTGAATAAACAACAAGAAGAACTTTTTTAAAAAGGCTATATCTGTCTTTTACCAGCAATAGGGGGACGTGCCCAGGGGAGGGGGAAGCAGCTGCCAGTTCAACTCATGAAAGACATTGCTCCACCACTAAGAAGTAGAACTGTCACTTCAACTCATGATAGGCATTGCTCCACCGGGTTACTCTCTTTGGAAGGCTCTGATGGCCTTCCAAGTACAGGAGAGAGTGAGGGCACGTCCACATGGGATGCCCTAGGGGAGCTCATCCCCTTGCACCACATCTTTTCAGTTGTTCCCCAAAGTTAGGGTGGGTAGCAGTGCTCTCTTATTATTGGCTTAGTATATGATTTCAGGTTGTGTTTGTGCATTTGGTGGGGCTACTGTTTTAAAAAACACTGGGAAAAGTCCGTTCAGACTAAGAAAGAGAAGTTCCCAGAATCCCAAGTTACCCATTTTGCCTATCCCCAACTCCAACTTTGGAATCATGTGATCATGACCGGGAGTTGACTCTGCCCCTCAGCCCTTCGGAAAAGGTATTTTTCCCGCCGGTTTTAAAAAAAATTCTAGTGCGTGACCTGCACCACGCAGAGAGCTGAGAGTAGTCTCAAAATGATCCCCATCCACGACTCTCCAAGCACAAGAATTTTTAGAAAGATAGCTTCAAAAACAACACAGTTATCCCCCTTTCTTTTCCACAATGCAATCCTATGGGCGAAATGTTTCAAGATGGCGATAGAAGCGGAACGCGGAAACCGGAGCGCTCTGAAAATGGGCGCTTCTCTTTGCCTTGCTTCTAGGGGTCCGCGGTCCGCTTCAACTCTGCCTCTGGGCAAGGCGGAGCAGGCCAATTCGCTCCTGCTTCTGCGCTTCTAATCGGAGCGGAGCACATGCCTACTGTAAATCACATCCTCCTCCCAGAGACGCAGCTGCAATTTAAAGTAGAGATCATGGAGACATTCTGTTCTTACTGTATCAATGGCTGAAAACTATGGTGGCCATAAAGAGGAATGGCCCTTTATGGCCATTATAGTTTTTGTCCATAGATATAGTAAAAATAGAGAGCCGCCATGACCTTAACTTTAAATTGTGGCTCGGCTCTCTGGGAGGAGCACGCGATTTACAGGTAAGACTTGGAAGTGGCAGCAGGAAGTGACCAGTGAGGGCAGGGAGGTGACTCCAGTGAGTCCAATGGACTCATCTGGACTCATTGCCAAACTTGCACTGGCTTACCCAGGCAGGTGGGCAGGGGGGAGCAGCCCAGCGCTGCTCCGAATCAGCCCAAGGCACCCTGAGGCTTTAGTACTGACCTGCTTTGGCCTCAGGGCACCTTGCGCTGACCTGGTACCAACTTTGATCTGGGCCAAGGTGGGTCGAATCAGCCTGGTTTGCCTCAGATTCAGGTATTTGGCCCAAGGCAGTGCACAGCCCAATTTGCACCAATATTTAGGGGAGTCTTGGCATTTTCCACTTTTCTTTGAATATGGATGTGGAGGTTGAACTGATGTTTGAACTTAGAAACAATGGCAATCTAGAATATACTGTATTGGGGCCATGGGGTGCTCAGCTTGCTTCTCTATTGGATTCTGGAATCTGCCACTAGTCCAGGTGTGGCCTTTCTTCAGGATCACAGGCCAGCTGGACTCCTCTAGTGCCTCCTCACAGGTGACACGTGGATTGTGAATTTCATTCCGGTGTGTGTGTGTGTAAGAGAGAGAAACAGAGACGGGGAGAGAGAGAGAGAGACAGAGAAGAGATGGGATTACAAACAAACAGGATGTCAACTGGCAGGTTAAACCAAAGAATAATTTAGAGAATGTTTGTAATTTGTAAAGTACTTTGTAATTTTTATGTTGTGGATTCCACAACAAATCTGCATGGTAGCTGATTTTTAATAAAAATCTCTTCTGCTAATGATACTGACTCAAGCACAGAAACAGAGAAACACTGTTCTTCTTTTCACCCCAAAAAGAAACAATCCAATTTCTTCCCACACACCACTTGTGGACATGTGGGAAACCACGAAGAGGATGTTTGGCTGCTGTGCATGTTGAATGTTGTTCTAGCATTGCCTCAGACAACAATGCCAATAACCAGAAGGGATCTTGGCAACAGTTGAGCCAGGAACAAACAACTGCAGAGGATTGGAAATCAAACCCAGCTTTGAAAGAGGGATTTCATAATCGTACAAGCTCTTATCTTGTCCTCATAATTAAGTGTGTGCACCCAATTCTTCTCTCAAGGACAAACGGGTTGCATTACCACAAGCGCCATTCAAAACTTGAATGAGAAGTGAGACAGTTCAGTCGGACAGCATTTCTGTGTAGGATGTTCATTTCTGAACTTTCTTCCACCACAGGATCGATGTCTGTCTGTCTGTCTGTCTGTTTTCATAGA